>NC_050573.1:398670634-398973664 GCF_011100635.1 Trichosurus vulpecula | reverse complement strand
ATCACCGGTCTATAACACTGTTCCTGTGAAACTACTATCCCCTATAATGTTATTTCCCCTAATATCGTATCTTTGTAGAACCAATTAAAGCTGTGGGGTGGGGGTAGGGTATGCTTCTTTATAGGATGTCCCCAAAGTCTTATTGTGATATTAAACTGTTTTTAAAAATTAAAACTAAACTGACTTTTGCAACACTGGCAAATGATAAAGTGACAAAATTTACAGGTTTGTACCCAAAGAGTTACACAGAATAAGTAATAGTAGTGGCAGTAGCTACAAATATTAAAGAAGCAATATGATGTGGAAAGAAGGATGGATTTGGTAGAGATGTGAATTAAAATGTCAGTTCTACCACAACCTCTCTGACCCTCAACTTTCTCATTTGTAAAATGGAGATAATGATCCCTGCATGCCCTGCCTCACAGGGCTATTCCAAGGAAATCCCTCGGGAAACCTTAAGACACTTTATAAGGTGAGTTATTGTTATTAAGGCTGTGGAGACCACTGTTAAAGCTAGTTCCCTGCCTTTTTAAATATATAATGTTTATTACCCAGGTCACAGCAAAACAGTGTCAGTTCTTATATCACCTGTTCTCTGATTACACTTGAGGACAAATCATCAATACAAGATGATGGTGATTGTGTAGGGCACCCAGGTGGTGCAGTGGCCAGAGTGTTGGACTTGGAGTCTGGGAAAATCTGAATTCAAATCCTCCCTCAGACACTTATTAGCTGTGTGACCCTGGGCAAGTCACTTAGCCCTTTTTTTCAGCCTCATGCAAAATAGGGATCATAACGAGTCACATAGTCCCTTTTTTGCCTCAGTTTCTTCATCTGTAAAACAGGGACAAAAAGTAACTTAGCCTATTCTTTTGCCATAGTTTCTTCGTCTGTAAAATAGCCCCTACCTCCCAAGGTCACTGTGAAGATCAAATGAGATAACAGGTAAAGTGTTTTGCAAACCTCAAAAGCACTACGTACACATTAGCTATTTTTGTTTTCATTGTTGTTATTTATAATAATAATAATTTGGAAGCAGAAGTGAAAGGAATGAGATTTAGCAGCAACAACCTCACACAGACTTACGGGAAGTTCACAAAGATACTTGAAACCACTTGTAAAATAAATGTCACGTGGAATCTCAGCAAACTTCCCAGGATCCTAGCATTCCAGGGCATGAAAATCTCAGCTAACTAAGGCAAAGTTCAACAAAATACTCACGCAGTTTTGCCCTCGCTGTCATGCTTGGTGGCACAGGCACCCTTCTTGCCCAGCAGGGAGGCCACTTTCTCCACATCTCCATTCTCCACGGCCTGCAACAGCCGATCATCGTTCTTATTCCACTCGTTGGTCTGGAAACCAAGGAAGAGAAAATGGAATAAGAGAACAGGCAAGACCAGTGGTCACTGTGGGTTGGATAGGTAAGTCCTTCATGCATCTTCATATCAGCTCCCCAAAGCCCAGATAAAAAGTTTCCACAAACACATCGACTTTAAAAATACCTTTTCCTTCGCCATTCAGAAAAAAGAGAGCTGTGTCCTAAATAGAAATAGCGCACGTGTGACTTGAACAGTCACCACAAATTCTACAGCAAAGCCACTTCTTTAAAATTGTGCCTGCCTAGTGCTCCCCCAGAAAGGAGTTTACACATTAGCTCAATTCTAACCAACCTTTAGGGCTGCTCCTGGAGATGAGCCTTTGTCCTGGCGTCCAAGGTTCATCTGGTGTGAACATATCACAGAAGGAAATCTGTCTAACCACCCCAGGTTACAAGAGATTTCAGAGATACAACTGTCTCTTCTGCTTCTAACAAGTCACATTTTCTGGCCTTTGTTTACCAACCTCAATGCTGTGATCTGCATTCCAATTGATTCTAGGAGGCTGAGTCAGCAGGGTCCTGCAGGCAGAAGCAACTCAGAGCAGAACCCCTACTACCCCTTCCAAAAAGCAAAATAATTCCTTTCCTTGTAAGTCACTGCAACACATTCCCATGTACAAATGGTATCTACTCCCTCCCCCCTCCCCCAATTTCAAGTATATTCTATTAGAGTCACTTCTCACGAGCCAACTCACCAGAGACAATCCAAGTAAACGCTGAAGGTACGGCATGGTTGGCGGTCAACACATTCAGGTTTCAGAACCTGCAGCAAATAACCAGACGGGGGAGGGACTTAAGCCCAACAACCAACAGGATAAGAGAGGGTGGGCCAGGGCTTGATTTATACCGGGCTCCCACTTGTCTTTGTTTTCAGACACAGCTGCTGATAATGAAAGCATGGAAAGTAGCTGCTGCTGCCCAAAATAGGCCAGTCCCCCAAAGAGGCAAGGTCTCCAGATGTCCAAGAACTTGGCTGAGAAGAGACATCCTAAATGAAACCTTTCCAATTTGAGGGGAGTTACTCACTGGCTTCTGTTACATTTGGAAAATGCCAGGTTTTCCTAGGTCTACACAATCTGGAAATTACATCGCAGTAAATCTCTATCCTTCCAGACACCATTCACATCTTAAAGGTTCTCAAACCTGCTGTCACAGCAAAGAGTTCTGGTCAATAAAAGCCTCATTTGTTTGCATCTCCATGCGATGTTAGACTGCATTCCCAGAGAATTTACCCAAATATACAATAAGTGGATGAAAAAAGTTAATAATTGTGTACTCTGTCAGGCAGCGTGATGAACACTGAAAATCCAAATTAAAAAAGAAGGCAATTCCTGCCATCAAAAAGCTTACATTCTAATGGAGGGAACAACACATAAAGAGAACTGGTGGGCAAGGAAGGGAGTGATGTTCTGGAAAGTTTCAAGCATGGAGAGTGGAACAAAAGGGCAGTCAACTGACATGGCCTTTCTAGAAGTAATGGCAGTATTGACCAGAAGCCATTTCCCTCAATAGGGAAAGGTCAAAGGCTATGAACAAAAAAATCTCTCGGAGCATCCAGACTCTGATCAGAGCCCAAGTAAATTTAACAGATTTTTGGTCCTCAGAAAATCTAATACATGAGACCTTCCCTACCTCAGCCCCCTTGGCATAATTTTAGTAGATGAAGCAAAGGATATTGGTTATCACGTGACTTGTCCAAGGTCAAGTGAAATCTCCAGAGTTGGTCTAGTACTGTTATTCTACTCCTGATATTGCCTGTGTTTAAATTGTACTCCGTTTTCCTGCTCAATGAACAGAATTCTTACCTATTCTTTAAAGTTTAAATGCCACCTCCTCCATGAAGTCATTCCTGACCACCCCACTAAACATCCTACATGGTGACAATCTCACACCTTTGCTTTGAATGCAATTATCATATAATGTGCATCATATTTATCTGTGCCCCCCTCCTCCAGCTGCAAACTCCAGGACCATAGGGACCTATTAAATTTTATCTAAACTTTGTATTCCTCCCTATACACCCTGCAATCCCCAGCCGCCTACCTAGTACAGTATAGCACACAGCAGGTATGTATTAAAGTCCTATTGATGTGAAAATCATTTAGGAACTTTTCCTAATCTGAGACAATCAAGTTTAGGGAGCTCAAAAGGAGAATAAGCAACAGAAAAAACATGGGTTACTTATACCCATTTAGGAAATAGCCTGTGGAGTGATTTTCTCCTTTACACCAGACTGTAATCATTGGCAACAGAATGCCCCCCACCTGTGCAGTGGGTAGCAACATTTTCAGGCTATCATCAGCTAAATCCTTTATAAGCGCCTCTAGAAGGCACTTGAAACAGCCTAATCTGAGTATTTCATGCAAGGTGAACCCACCAGTTGCTTGCTATGTATAGCTGAAGCCTGCAAAAGCTGTTGCTTGATTTCCTTGTGCACGCTACTCATCTGGTGTGTGGAGGCTCTGGGGCTGGGCCAGGCCTCTTATTTCTGCACATGGAAACTACTAAAAGTTTAGGAGCTTCTAGGAAGAATTCCTTTTCAGTAAAGCCACTGCCCATCTCAGATCAAAGCCACTTATCCTATCCATTTATTGACAAACAGGACATCATCATCTCTTCTCACCTAAATAATCAATAAAGCCTCCTTCCAGCCAGCAGCACAAGTACTGGAGCCTGCAAGACCAAAAGGTATTAAAGGAAAAAGAAGCCTCACATTTTCTCTGTTTATTGATGACTACCAATAATAACATGTTGCTATACACTTGCCCTAGACTAAATTTCATAGAAAATTTATCTAATAAACAAAAATTGATCTCAGATATCATCTTAAATCAGCGAATTCCTACTGACTTTGCTTCAAAAGGAAAAATATCCAGCGTCTTCTAGGGTTTTCCTGACCTGAGACAATTAGTGTGAGGAAACAAAATGGTGGATGAACTACAGAAAACACAAGAATTACTTATACTCATTTAGGAAATAGCTTGCAGAGTCCTTCTTCCATTCAATAAGCATTTATTTTACTTACATCCTTTTAGGAAGTAGCCTGCAGAGAGATTCTAGTCACTTTCATTCAATAATAATTTATTTAAACACCATGTTGCTGGCCCATAGGCAGGCACAGATGACATAAAATGAAATTGTTCCTGCTCTCAAGATGCTTGCATTCCAAGGGGGTTGGGGGTGGGGAGGGACATACTATGTACACATAAAAACACAAAGTAATTTTGGGGGAAAAGGAGAAAATACTACCAATTAGGGAAATCAGTAAAGTCTCTGTATATTATTAAGGCCTAATATCTTCATTTAAAGTGGAATCTGACCCACTGGAAAATAGAAATTAATTTTCCTAAAATCAGTAACATAGGGAGAGCTTTGGAAAGTTCAACTTGCAAAGCAAATAGCAAGAAACAGTAAATGGATACTTGCTAGTAAAGAAATAGACTCATTTTCATTTTGGAAAACATGGTTCATGAAAAATGAAAAGCCAGTTCCCTTACTAGCAAGTGAGTATCCATTTACTATTTTTTGCTTTTTGCAAGAACTCCTTAAAATAACAACCTTCATTTATATAAAACTTTAAAGTTTACAAAACCTAAAGCCAAATACTGATCCTTTCCCTTTTCTTTGAGCTTTTGCCAGAATCTAGCTTCTTCTCAAAATAAAGGTGGCAAAGCCAGGTCACCTATGAAATGTACTGGCATGTATATATGCATCTTCGCATGTACATACATGCAAACAATTCAGCTGATACATGGAATTGAGTAGAGGCAGCAGAAGCTGGAGAGGAAGGAAAGACAGCTCTATCTATGCTGGGAAATACCTGGGTACCACTTGTGGTAGCTGGGAGAGAACAGGACAGAGCCAACAAAGGAAAGAGGAAAAATGCAGTCTGGGAAAGGAACTACTGTAAGCTATTAGGCAAAGGAGGAAACAGTGAAGGTGTTTCAATAGCTAAGTTTCACTTGTGGAATTTCCACAGAGACTGGAATGGGTATTGCAATAAAAATCTGTGATAAAGAAAAATCGAGGCATGGAGTTCCAAGTGTGATCAATTAGCAAGGCTAGCAATTGCCAATAAAAGAGATCCAAGACAGCGTGGGATGGAGGGCCCTAGTAATAAGTCTAATGTAGGAAACCTGATTATGAACAGCTGGCTTTCCAAGATGTGGTACTGTTACCCAGACAGCCACTATTAGGTCTAAGGGTAAGCTGATGCTTACATAGCACTATTCTCTGGTCATGGGCCAGAGAGCTGTTTATATTAATAATAAGCTTTGGAATTCACAACTGGCCACTTCATATCCCTTTCAAAACCACAGTTTTGAGGGTACCACCTCCTTCATTCCCTGATCTAGACCACTGAGATTTTCCTACCCCTTCCATTCCTGTCAATCAATATACATTTACTAAGACCTACTGGATGCCAAGCATGATATACAAATAAGAAAAAAGAAAGCCAGTCCCTGCCATTAATGAGCTTGCATTCTAATGGAGGAAGTCAACACACAAAAGGAAATTGAAAGCAGGTTGGTGTGGGGAGGAAAGGAACCTGGCACCAGGGTTATGATGGAGACAAGTTCAGAGGAGTGTAGCTGAATGGGAAAGGAAGAGCTAGCTGGCCTGATGGAGGCTCTAGGAATTCATGAACTCTGACCTCTCATCAGAGGGGGCCCAGGGACAAGGAATACTAATGAGGTGTGAGTTCCAGAGCTGAAGTGATCTTCAAGTATAAGAGGATCCTGGGGTATGACGGATAAGTCCAAAGGAACACAGGAAATAGAGAGTACTTGTATATAATGTCTATCCAAGGAGAAGGACAATGTTCCATAGCGAGAATTCCTCTGTCCTCTACTGGACAAGGCCAAAGAGATGTTGAATAAATATTGTCAACATCACTGCACTTTGGAAACGGTCCACAAATCTGGTCTCCTGGTGGAGTGATCCTCCCTTAACTGAAATCAAAATCATAAATGCTGAAAGGGATTTTCTTCCCAATTCATCTTGTTCGATCTTCTAGCATAGGGTAGACTGATACCAAAAGTGTCTAGTTCAGAATAACCCACTTCCTGTCTGAAGACCATGTGCCTTACCAACGTCCTCACTTGCTGTTCAGGAGGACCAGTTCTCTGCCCCTATCATGCCCAGGGGCATTAGTGCCCCTTAATGCAGGCTGGGTTCAACAAATCCAAACTTGATAAACATTTCTGAAATCCTTCCTATGTGCCAGGACCTATGGTAGGTGCTGAGGACTCAAAGACAAAAATGAAAAAAACCCATTGCCTTTACAGAGCTTGCATTCTACTGGAAACAGATTTGAGGAAACAATTTGGAGTCAAAGTACCCCAGGTTACAACCCTGGCTTTGCTACTTATTGATTTAACAACTACGCACATGTTGCTTCTCTAATACTTAGATGCTTCCTTCTCCCTTCCTCATCCACCCACTGAAAACCTGCCTACACATCCTTCAAGACCCAGCACAAAGTACCACCAGCTCCTCAAAGTCTTATCTGATACTCTCAGCACACACTAAAATCTCTTTATTTCACATGTGTTCACTCTGTCTTCTCAACTAGAACCCAGGGGCTGGGATTCCATGGATTCTCAGTATGATCTTGGGTCCCTCTCTCCCCTTACCCTGTAAACTCTCTGGTCCTCATCTACAAAATGATGGTGTTAAATTAGGCTTCTTCTAACTCTCACATTCAAAACTGTCATGGAAGCCTCCAAAACAGGATCATAACGTTAATGTAACATGAAGATCTTTCCTGTCCATTGATAGGCCTGTGTGACCACAATCACAGATGTCTTGCTGCTTTGAGCTCCAGCTCACAGCTGTGATGCATCCTGAGTCACACAGAGCCCACTGGGGAGGGAACTTGCCTAAAGAAGGAGCTTGCTTAGGGGGAGGCTTGCTTGTAGGAAGGCTTTCACACCTTTTGGTACTAAGCTAATTAGGCACTGAGTCATGAGGGTTGTGATGCCTTCTGGCTCTGAGCCTATTAGCCAAAAGTGTATATATATTCTGAGGTCCCTGGACAGGACTCTGAGTAGTTGTTTGTTCAGACCCCCCCCCCCACCCTATGTCTGTGCTCTCTCGATCCAGTGGTATACGTAAGTAGTTGTATTACTTTGTTCAGACAGGAGGAGCCCTGTCTGTTGATCTTTGTGCTAATTTCTCTGCTTGTAATTTTCTCTGCTAATATTTTCTCCACCTTCAGCGTGCTGACCTTTCCCCCAAACTAGTGAATGTAATTAAAGTAAAATTGTTGACCCCCTTAAAGATTGTCTTTCTTTTAAAGCAGATCAAAGAACCTGTGCTAACAGACCATCCTGGATGTGCCAGGGTGCTTGCTGTTACAGGAACCAAAGATTTAGACCCAGAAGGTCATCTCATCCAAATCCCTCATTCTAAAGGTGAACAAACTAAAACCCAGAGATTGATTTTCCCAAGGTCACAGAGTGACAAAACCTGGATTAAAATTCAGGTCCTCTAATCCTAAATTCATTGTTTTTGTTTTTGTTTTTTTTTCTTTCTAACTGGTTGCTTTCTGAACAAAAAAGTACTTAATGAGCACTCTCCTGTTTGGGACAAAGATCAAGGAAGGCACTGAACTGCTGTTCAATTGCTAAAGAGCTGTATAAATTTTAGCTATAATAGTGCTGGATGGCTAGGCAGTGCAGTGGATAGAGTTTGGCCCCCAAGTCAGGAAGATCTCAAATCAAATCTTGCCTCAGATGATCCTATGTGATCCTGGAAAAGTCACTTAACTCTGTTTGTCTAAATTTCCTCATCTGTAAAACGATCTGGAGCAGGAAATGGCAAACCAGTCCAGTATCTTTGCCAAGAAAACCCCAAATGGCATGACTGAAATGAATGAACAACAATAGCATAACAGTGCTAGAAGAAACGTTCTTTGCCCACAAAGGGTTTACAATCCATCCTGTCTTTAGGGTCACGTGGCAGAAAGGCAAATATCTTTCCCCTTACCTTCTATTCTACCTACCCTCACTGATAAAAAAAAGGCAGTATGTGGTATGGTCAAGTGGAAAGGGACTTGGGAGTGGTATTCGAGAAGCCTGAATGCTAATCTCAGCTCTGCCGTTCACAGACTGTCTCACCATTGGGCATGCCACCTTCTCTCTGGGCCTCTTTTTCCTCAGCTGTAAACAAAAGAAATTGGACTGGGTGACCTCTCAGACCCCTTAACATTTTAGGACTCTAATTTCCAGTGACTAGGAGTTCCTTGAACATAGCCCACAGTAGCTGGTCTTTCAAAGCTTACAATCTATGACTGGAAATCCATTATCCTTTAAGTAGAAGATAACACCCGGAACCAAAATCCAAATTATTCAAACTATTTTCAGTCCCACTAGCTAAATCATGATAAGTCGCTCCTAAAAAAAAAATTTGACAAGCACTTAAAGGGTCTCAAGAGAAATAAACCTTAAAACAAGTACTTCATTAAGCACAACTCCCTTTCTAGGGAACTGTTTAAGATCACGCCATGCTATTTCAGCTAAACACATTAGATTACATTTGCAAATTTAGGAGGCCACATGCTACGTTCCAAAACCGTGTGTAATGCCTTAGCTATGAAGAGGAAAGCAACATGTGAGCCCTGCAGGCCTTGCCCTGCAATCTGGCCTTGGAGCACTCTGGACAGGAGACCAAAAGTGAGGCTTTCCATAGCTCCTCCAGGGCTTCCCATTTAGCTAATATTTTTATAGGTCTCTCGTTATTAGTTATGTTAGCAACTGAGCAGTAGTCTGATTCCCCCTTTGATGCTAGTTACCTCAATTTATCTTTAACCACACCCTTTTTTGATCTCCTTAGCTTTCTTCCCTAGAACTCAATTTATTCTGAATTTTAGCACTTACTATCATTATTCTTGCCACATTGTAATCATTTCTCTTACCTATCCTCATTTACATTATCAGTACATGACAGACACTTGCTGTCTTAATGGTTTCTCCTACTAAAGGCTGGGCCCGCTCAAGAGACTTGTCTTCCTGACATCTGGGGTTAACAGACAAAATAAAAACCTTTATAATGATCACAGGACACTGAGACTGTACAAAGACAGCCCTTCAAACAGCCAGAGCCCTAATTACCTTCTGTGACTAAGTTTTGATCACTTGGGTACAGAAAAACAAGTTTTTTTTCTTTCCTCCTCTTGGAAACAAACTTGTCAATGTGTCTGTGTTATGAAACCCTAAAGCTAACCTGTCAGAATGGACAGAATATACAGATGAGAGCTAAGGGAAGGAACTATTTAACTTCCTTTATGAAAGATGCTGAGGCTTTCATCTTTCATTGTGGTGGCTCAGTTCTACTAATTCCAACTCAAAGAACAGCTAAGGTACTACTAGACACTCTTGACTCTTCTTCCCTTTTCCTTGACATTCTGCTACTTCTTCCTAAGTGATAATCAGGAAGGCTACAATGAAAGACACATGAGATCCAAAATAATAGGAAGAAAATTTAAATGTAAAGAAATGAGAAAATAAGAAAATGACCTTCTGGACCAGAAGTAATGGCATATCAATATCTATTGTACTTTTGGGGCACCTACTGTGACAGGCATTAGAGAAGATGGACACAAAAAGGAGAGGGCTCAATCTCTGACTTCAAAGAGTTTATAATGCACTTAGAAAGATATATGATACATAAGATAGCACACATTTAGGTACCAAATGAATATTAGAGGCACTAAATAGAAGGAGATCCAGAGGAGAAAGAGATTTATATGTGGGGTAAAAATGAATAAAGGGGGCTATCAGGAGTCTCAAATAGCTAAGAACCCTCACCTTTTATGGTGAGGTCATGGGCTACTTTGGAAGAATGGTGAAGCATATAGACTCCTTCTAGGTATAATATTTATTGCTTACATTCAAAATGGAAAGAAATGCTAAATTTCAGCAAGACACCACAGAAAATAAGGATTTTTTTTTGTCCTCTTGAAGTTCATGGAGTTCTGTTTCACTCTTTGGAATGAAAGCTCCCTGAAGCCAGAGATGATGGCATTTTTGTCTTTGTCCCCAATGCTTAGCAGCATCCAATACCGAAGAAACATTTAATTTACGCTCGCTGATTATCACAATAGTCCAGGCAAAACTGGTGTGGTGGCACAAGCCTGGAGTCTGTAATCCATCCTGCCAGGGAGGCTGAAACTGGTGGATCCCTTGAGTTGAGGAGTTCTAAAATACAGTGAGCTAAGCCCACTATGTTTCTGCAAAAGTCCAACACCAATAAGGTGAACCCCTCCCCCCTCCAATAGTGTGTGTGTGGAGTGGGGTGTACCAGGCTGCCTAAGTTGGGGTGAACTGGTCCAGGCTGGAAAAATGGATCGGATCAAATTTCCCATGTGGATTAAAAGTAGAATTCACCCCATGAGTAGAGCTACTTCACCTGCAACCTGGGTGACAAAACAGCAAACCACCACAACAAAAGGAGTCCAAGCAAAAGGTAATGAAGATCTCAACTAGAGATGATGATTGATGAAAGAGAAAAGAGGTGGAACTATCTATGGTGGTGGAACTGGCAGGACTTAGCAATGGATTCCAAGAAGGTGAGGGAATGGGAAAGGTCGATGTTGACTTGAGGTTATAAACTAGGATGACTAGGAAGCTGTTGGTGTCATCACTTCAAAGAATTTTGAAGGAGAGGTGGGTTTAGTTGGAAGTTCTATTTGGGGTTTGTTTAAAGTCAAATTCAGATGAAAATACTTTTTTTTTTAAAGCAAAGGATAATAATAGTTTTGTTTATGACAAGGTTTAGTTACTACTTAGGCTCATTCTTGATAATTTCCTCTAAAGTGACGGTCTCACATTCCACCCACACATTATTACAAACAGATTATCCAAACATGCCATGTTATAATGTTCTAGCTATTCACTTTACATAATGCCCTCCTTGTTCACACAGAAGCCAGGCAGGTGTTTCCGATGGGTAAATAAATCTCTCTACCAGTTTCCCTTCCCTTCTTAACACCCTAGACTGTGCCGGCCAGTTGCTACTGACAGAATTCAGTTTGATCTAGTCAAACCTCCCATTCTGCGTTATACCGGTATACCAAAGCCCAGCTGTCCTTTTCTACCTTCTTGCTCTGAGAGGCACTGTTGATTAAGTAATGAAGTTAAACCTCTATTAAAGGAAGTTAACTGGGTGTTTCCAAAAGCACTTCATCTAAGTCCATACTAATACACAAGGGCATTTGACATGAGGTAGGTAACAGAGTCTGTTCTTAGGGCTAAGTAAATATAAGATAGAGAACAGACCACTCAGAAGAGAAAAGGCTCACAGGAAAAACAAAACAAACCAAAAAAAACCTTCCAACATAGCAAGCCAGATAGAGAAGTGGGCTCTTAGATTTGGAGTCAGAAGAGGTGGAGAGTGGATAGAGCACGCGGGCTGGAGTCATCTGGAAGACATATCGATGAGTTCAAGTCCAGCCTTAAGATACTTCCTAGCTGTGAGCTGTGTAAGTCACTTAACCCTGTTTGCCTCAGTTCCTCATCTATAAAATGAGTTGAGAAGGAAATGGCAAACCGCTCCACTATCTTTGCCAAGAAAACCCCAAATGGGGGCATGAAGAGTTGGACATGGCTGAAAAATAACAAAACAACAACGATGAAAACCTGGTTCAAACCCTACCCTGCCACTTATCATCTGTGTGACTTTGGAAAAGTTATTTAACCTCTCTAAGCCTGTTTCCTCATCTATAAAATGGGCGGGGGGGGGGGGGGGACGGACGATGGACAACGACTATTAGGTGACCTTTAAGGGATCCTTCCCAGCTCTAACTCTGTGATTCTAGTTCAGATGGAAGACAACATTACATAGTGGAAAGAGTTGTGGGTCTTGGGACCAAAAGACCTGAGAGGAATACCTGCCCTATCTTCTCAGCCGATGATCCTGAGAATCGAGTGAGACAAAATTATGGTATGTGAAATGCGGTGTAACTATGTAGAAGTAAGATCAATCAGTAAATAAGGATTTATTAAATGCCTACTATGTGCCAAGCACAGTGCTAAATGGTGGAGATACAAAGAAATACAAATGATAGTCCCAAGTCTCTAGGAGCTTACAATTTAATGGAGGAAAACAACACAAAAGGAAGCTGATGGGAGTGGGAGGGGGAAGAAAGTACTTATCAAGACGGCAAGAAGGAGAAATCTATAGGACTACAGCTGAGTAGGAAGTACAGAGATGTCTGGCCTAGAGATCTGGGAAGGAGCTCTCTACCCTCCAGTCCGTGGCAAAGGGTAGAGATGAGGTATGAGTTTCTGGGCTAACATGATCTTCCTGCGGCATGAAAGAAAAGTTTGGAGGAGGGCAGCTGGGTGAGAAATGAAAGAGATTATTATTATGCAGACTATCCAAATAAACTCTTTACGATAAAAGAGAAAGCCCAGAATTCAAAATGACTGAAACAGAACTTTAAAGTGGTCTAGGCCTAAGTTTCCTCATTTGTCAAACATGACAGTAGTACCAGGTGATATCAGATGTACCAGGTGATATCAGATGTACCAGTTCCTTCCAGCTCTAGCTCCTGTAACGTAAAAGGATCACAATGGGGAGAGAGAAGAGTCAGCTTCATTCTAACCTAACCCTGAATGTTCCCAAGTCCACATGTCTTTTAAGCTCTTAAATCACACCCATTACAATATATGAACACTTGGTTTTATGAAAAAGTAATGAGGAAGGGTAATACAGCTAGGTGGTGCACTGGGCTTGGAATCAGGAAGCCTCATCTTCATGAATTTTAATCTGGCCTCAGACACTGCCTAGTTGTGTGACCCTGGGCAAGTCATTTAACCCTGTTGGTCTCAGTTTACTCATGGGTCAAATGAGCTGGAGAAGCAAATGGCAAGCCACTCCAGTATCTCTGCCAAGAAAACCCCAATCGGACATGACTGAAAAATGACTGAACAACACAAACACAACACACTTTAAAAAAAAACGAATTCAGCATTTTTTCTTTCTGAATAGCCCACTAACCTAGTACATTCAAAACCAGACTTGGTTAATGAAATTGAGCTACCAACTTGAAGGAGCCACCTGGTGCATAAAATGAGGTACACTTGTGACCTAAGCATGTTATATCTGAAACATGGATTTACTGGCCAAGTTCTCACCACGCACAGATAAAACATTCCAAGACATGTCTGCCTATAATTCAAGCACATGCCAAAAGTATTCTAGGCATGCATTTGAGCACAATATCCAGTCCCAATTCTTACATTTTTCTCAGATTCAAAGTGGTATAGTATAGATTTCATATGGAGTAGGTGGCTGGATGCAGTTAAAAATAACTCTGTTTCTTGCACAAAGTCTGCCTAAATAGAAAATAAGACCAACTAAATGTTCAGAGAGTGTGGCAGAATTTCAAAGACAGAGGCCCCAGGGGAATAAAGCAGCCTCAGCAACATGTTGGGACTTCAGGGTTGGAGGCAGGCCCCTCAGAGATCAACTAATCCAACCCCTCTCATTTCATAGGGAATGAAACAGACCCAACGTGGAAACGTGACTTGGCCAGACTGACACAAACAGTAAATGGCAAGCTTTAACTGGGACTGGAACCCAACTCTCCAGTTCCAAATTTAGTGATCTTTCCAATACTCTGTGCCTTTAAAGCACAAAAATCTGTTTAAGATTTGTTGCACATTTCCTATTCTTTGACAGGAACTCCATTAGCTCAGGAGGTAAGGGCACAGCGCTAATGAGGCCAAAGATTCACTTCCTAGCTAGGATAGAAAACTTCTCCCAAGTGCAAACTCTACTGCATAGCTATAGACTTCCTTGTCTAACCCACAGCAGCTGCTGGAGGGGTAGATTAAAGCCTAGAAGGAAAAGGGGTCGTAAATCAGCAAAAGTTGCCATGAAGGCTAGAAAATTTGACACATGGGCCCCCACAGACTGCATGTACATCAGTAGCATCATCTTACTGCATGGATATAGGTCCATGTCCCATTCACTAACATAAAACTCAGTGTCAACTTGTAGTGTGAAGACCAAATTACTAGGTCTACTTTAGGAAGCTACTTGCTGCATGATTTTCTTTTGCTGTCCAATGAAGACAAAACCTTGGACTAAAATTGACCAAATCCTCCATCATCTCCATCATCATCATCATCATCGTCATCACCGTCACCATCATCACCATCACCATCACCATCATTTTGCTAAAATGTGGAAAAATGCCAATTTCATGACCATTTGCACACCCCAAACACACCCGCAATTAATGTACATCATTTTAATTGATTATACATATTGATTACAAGGGTTTCTGCTTCTGTCTTCTGGTATCAGGGAAGACAGTGGGGAAAAAAATATTGTTCATCAAGAAAAAGGCAGTTAGGTGGTACAGTGGATAGAATGCTGGGCGTGGAGTCAGAAAGACTCATCTTTCAAATACAGCCTGAGATGCTTACTAGCTGTGTGACCCTGGGCAAGTCATTTAACCCTGTTTGCCTCAGTTTCCTCATCTGTCAAATGAACTTGGGAAGGAAATGGCAAACCACTCCAGATCTTTGTCAAGAAAACCCCAAATGGAATCATGAAGCATCGGACATGACTGGGCAATGACTGAACAATAAATTGAGAAAAAAATAAGATTAATTAATTTATTTTTTAAATAAGATTAATTTAAAAACGTATATTTTATCCTTACCAATTGACTGCTAATGCCTCAAACTCACCATGTCCAAAAATGAAACCATCCTCTTCCCTATTTACTTTTTCCCACCTGTCTTGCCTTACCAAATTAGCTCCCTCTCTTTGACTTTTTTTTGTACATAGTGCCTACCATCCTTTTTGCTGCTCAGTTTCAAAATATAAGCTGCTAAAATATAAACTGATATTGCTAAAACATACATCTGGCCATGTCACTTTTCCTCTTGCCCCCAATCTTCAAAGATTCTCTGTTGCTTCTAGGATAAAATATGAATCCCTCAGACTAGCATTTAGTGCTCTCTATAATCTGGCACCAACTAGCTTTCTATTCTTATTCGTATTGTTCCTCTTCCTGCACTCTTCATTCTAGTCAAACTGACCAGTTGGCTTCTCCTCATAAAATGATACACTATCTCCCACTTCCAAGTCTTTTGCACAAGTGATCTCCCATATATAGAATACATTTACTCTTCACTTTCACCACTTAGAATCGCTAACTTCCTTCAAAGTGCAGTTTGGGCACTATCTCCTACACCTACCTCCTCTTGGGTAAGTTTGAGGGGAGGAGGGTGGACTTCCTGGTCACCTCCCTCCCCCCCAGAGTTACTTAGTATGCATTTCATGTTTATTTGTGCCCATGATATATCCCCAAATAGAATGTAAGCTTCTTGAGGGTAAAGATTTTTTTTCTCCATATCTTGAGGTTCAGCATAGTACCTTGCACAAAGTAGGGGTTTCTTTTGCGAGAACATAACTGACTCCATTATGTGCTATATTGATGTTATTTACATAAATATACTGAATGCACCAAATGACTCTTTCAGTACCTCCCTTCCCCCAATCACTCTACAATTACAAAAGAAAACTCATAATACTTTTAATAGTTCCAGGAACTCATCCAATTCTCTTTATTCTATCTAATAAGGTATTTTAGTAGGATCTTAACAAATGCTAATTACTGACTGATAAAGAAGATTTAGTATCCTTTCCTGTAAATGGCTAAGCTAAAGGTCTTTGTTAACAGTTTAAGCATCTTTTTTCTTTTGCTAATAATGGAGCTTTTCCACCCAACCAGATCTTACCCCAAAACTGTTTTGTTAGCTTTCCTACTTATGTGATCTACCAAATTTCACCCAAACTCTGAGTCTTGTAGTTCAGGAGGAGAAACTGTCTGTCTGTCTGTCTGTCTGTCTGTCTGTCTATCTATCTATCTATCTATCCACATATACATAAACATGCAGACACATAGATGTACATCTATATATACACCCATACACATATATACACATATAGGTATGAAATGTATACATGTATGCATATGTATATAGGTCATCTGTGGAAATGTAAATTACCCATGTCCCACCTGCTCATGGTGTGTGTCACACTCTTGAGTTAATAAATAAACTTCGGCGTACCTGAATTTCTATAACCCGTCCTGGCTTTTTCATGTAGTGTTAGCAAGGACCCTGAAAATTCTTGCAATGTTGAACTGAATTGCATGTACAGGTGAGGACTAGGGAGTTAATCTGTCACCACTCTTCCACAATCTTTCTCATATCCATGCCACCCCTTGCTACCACTCTAGTTCTGGTTCTCCTGCGTTCTTACTTGGATCCTAACTGGTCTTCCTATTTCCAATCTCTCCCCACTTCAAGTTTTCTAAACATCACCTCCAGAGTGGTCTTTCAAATGCACAGATATAATTCTGTTATGCCAATTTTCAAAAAACTTTCAAATGGATCCCAGCTGCCTACCAACTAAACTAAAAACCTATAAGCCTAGTCAGTATTCAGAGCTTTCCACATTCTGTCTCCAATTTATCTTTCAAGCTTTAGCTCCCATCATGCCCCTATGACCCAGTCAAACTAGACCACTCACCATATCCCAACCTCGCCATGTCTGCTCCCTGGCTCATGAGATTCTACCGGAAGATACCTCATCTCCCAACATATCATCTTTGCCCAAGGAAATCTTAAATTTGAATTCAAATGCCGTCTTTCTATGAGGTCCCTGATTACCCACCATCTGAATGAGACAGAATGCCAGACTTGGAGTAAAAAATACCTGAGGTTTGAATCCTGCCTCAGACATTTGCTAGTATGTAACTCTGGGCAAATCACTTAATCTCTCTCAGCCTCAGTTTCCCCATCTATAAAATGTGGATAATGACAGCCCCTAACTCACAGGATTGTTAAAAGGATCAAATGGGACAGTATATGTAAATTACTTTGCAAACTTTAACCCACTGTATGAATGGCAGCTTATCATTATCATCACCATCACCACTGTCGTTATAAAACTTTTCTGAATCCCCAACCCTTTTCATGTCAATCATCAATTACAAATTCAGCCTTTGAAAATAGTTATTTGTGAATGTCTTATTTCTCCAAATAGGCTCTAACCTTCTTGAGGGCAGATACTATATATTTTTTAATTTTTGTACCTCCCCAAAGTACGGTACTTTGTAACTAGCTTGGGGAATAGTGAATGGTCAGTCCAGTTTGACTTTGTTGTTGACAGAATACTGTGAAGAAAAAACAAACAAACTGGACTTAAGCAGAGAACCAGGATCCAACCACTTTTAAAAACTGGTCTATGGTTAAAGTTATAGCAATATCTTTAATATTCAGCTGATCATAACTGCCTTACACAATTTACCTTTATACTATGCTCCTCTCCCTCCCACCCCCGACCCCCTAAAAATCCACACATCAAAAGAAACAGATTAGAACCACCTTTTCTTCATGATCATCATAATCCTTAGGAGCCAGTTAAAAACAGCTAGAAATTGCAGCAGTTATTTTAGTGATGAGGTCTCCCTGAATAATGTTTCCTAATGGATGTTAAGGAACCAAGTGAGAAAACTAAATAATTATTACAGTGTGAGATTTGGTAGGCTGGCCAGTCATTGCTAAATGATGTAAATCAGGATATGATATTCAAGTAACACATGAAAATTTCTTTAAAATACTAAAGGCACTGACACTTGGCTCACGTGAACTATGAAAGTTTGGCACTTATTAATTTTGCAATCTTAGTAGATAAGGCTCTTTGCCTACCTCTTTCATGCTTTTGCCATTTGTTCAGCCCTAACTGTAACCTAAACATGCATTTACAAACAAAAAAACCAAACCAAAACAAAACAAAAACCCAAACCAATCAAAGAATAACCCTCCCTAGCCTAGACTTCAAGACCATCAGAATACCGTGCCCATGAACTTAGAAAAGTTTCAGAACACACTTTATGCAAATGCACTATTCAACCAGACTATCTCCTCTGGCTCCATGGGCCAACAAGTGTTCTTGCCTCCATAAGGCATCACCCCTCTTTATCTAGCTATCTCCTTCCCTCTTTTTCATGATGTACTTTATATTCCACCTTCTCCATTAACCCTCCCCAGACCCATTGATCTCCATTTCTCTTCTAAACTCACAACTGTCACTGTCCATAAATGCTAACAAGTCAGTGAACTTCTGATTTGGCACTTAACCACTTACTGTCCTCTGTAACAAAATCAGGAAAGATTAACTCCTAATATGACTATATCATCTCCCCAATTAGATTTTAAGTTCCATGACAGCAGCAACCATGTCTTACACTTCTTTGTGTGCCCCCCATACCAGGCACAGTGGCATGCACCTAATACACACTCAAAGTTGAAAAGTTTCTCTTCCTATTTGTGAGTGGAGCTATTGACACTCCAACTGATCATTCCTTTGTTGAAGGTCTGTACATTATGCAAGAGAGTTTAAAGTCCACTAAACCCCAAAAGTACATTTCCTAAAGATTTTTTTTAATGATATGTTTACACAGAGTCTAGTATTGTGTGATTTACATGACAAGTATCTCTTGTATAGTTTTAAAAATCATTTGGACATTCTAAACTATTTTGGGCAAGAGAACCATTGATCTATTTATAACATAATTCTTGTAATTCTCAGAAAGGGCATATTTGTTATGGCCCTTCTACCCTCCAATAATAACAGAACCAAAAAAAAAAAAAAAACCCAACATCCACCCAAGGGAAAAAAAAATTCCTTCTTCCAAGAAATTATTTTTGTCTGATGTCTAAGGGCACAAAGCAATATTTTTAAGAACACAAGACAAGGGGCTATGCATTTCATTATCAGTCTGATCTTTCCAAGCCGTCAGATGCACACATGTCCCAACATCTGTAGCACAGACTGACCTCCTGCTTTAGAATACTTGTCAGTCCCTAGAAGATATATAGCAACCTAGCAAGACCCAAGACGGCTTAACTCTGCAATTGAGAATTTCTTAATAAGAGTCATGGAGAAGCCAAAATGCAAGGCAAATGTCTAGATGGCCTGATATGAAGAACTGTTGGAAAAGTCATTGACGTTTCCATATGTAAAACCTCATTCATTACCCTTTTAGAGCACACTTGGGATTTCCAAAATGTTCTGTTTTAGACTTTTATGATGCAGCCAGACGCCGATGTGAACAAACAACCACCAGAAGAGAAAAAAAAATCCAATTAAGTGGTATTTGGGACTCAAATATGTAGCCTTGAGCAGACTAGTTTTGACTCTCATCTGACAGGATTGTCTGTTTCCTTATACATGTTAAGACTTATGATTCCATTTATTGCTAAAGTAATTAATATTTTTAAAGGCACAGTTATGTCTGAACAAAACACTGTAACTCCATTTTCCCACATAACCAATGAGTATGGAGAGACATTCACCTAAGTTTATCAAGGAGACAACTGGGTTTTCAGTTCCTTTGACAAATTTAAGAAGCAATAAATCCTGGTCCCAAATTCCAATTTAAGCTTTACCACCAAACCTCCAGGGGTGAGGGGTTGGGATAGTCAACCCATAATAACAACATGATAGGGCACTTGACAATGCCACTACTGGATGATAGTAAGGAAGAAATGAGTTCAAATCCTACCTTAGACACTACCTGTGATCCAGAACTAGTAACTTAACCTCCTTGTTCCTCAGGTTTTTTCATCTGTAAAATGAGTTGGCTATCTTGATGGTCTTTAAGGTCCTTTACAGCTGTAATCTATTCTCCTATGATATCCCTGTTTCTTTACTTCCTCCCATACAATATTAACTGCTAAAATAATTTCTAATATTTTGATTTTGCTCTCCCATGAACCTCTCTCCAGAGCAGAGACTAATGTATATCATATCTAAACTCTTCAGTCTAGTATTAAAGGTCTTTCATAAATTAGCCTCACCTACATTTTCTCAATCTCATTCCTAATTGTTTTCGAATCCATTCCCCTTAGATGGTTTAAGGGCAACTGAACATATTTGGCATCTCAAGAAAATTCATAAAAATCTTTAAGTATTTCCTTTCCTAGTCTACCTCTCACAGTAATATGTATCTCTCTCTCTCTCTCTCTCTCTCTATATATATATATATATATATACACACACACACACATATATATATATATATACATATACATACATATACACACACATCATTAGTTTTTATATTCTGACTGATTTTGTTCAATGTATAATATGGTTTCAAATGTTACCTCTGAGGTTTGGTACTTGTATGAACTTGGATAAATCTCATCTCCTTAGACCTCATTTTCTTCAGCTAGGTGGCGCCATAGCGCATGGAGCACTAGGCCTGGCTTCAGGAAGATTCATCTTCCTGAGTTCAAATCTGACCTCAGACAATCACTAGCTGTGTGACCCTGGATAAGTCACTTAACCCTCTTTGCCTCAGTTTCCTCATCTGTCAAATGTCCTGGAGAAGGAAATGGCAAATCACTTCAGTATCTCTGCCAAGAAAACCCCAAATAGGGTCACAAAGAGTCAGACATGATTAAAACAACTGACCAACAACAAAAATAAGGCAGTCGACTATTTGGCTTCTGAGTCCCCTCACAGATCTAAATCTGCTGTGACCCTATGGATAATTGTGAACTTGATCAAGATATGCAATTCATTTATAACATTAAAAAGTCCACGTCATTAAAGACTTGCAAGAAATCAAAGCCAACTTGGAAACTATTGTGCTGAGAGTTGGTGATTGGCCTGATAAGGACTCATGTCCCACCATGCAACTTTTACAGAAACATTCTGCACAAAATCAGATTTCTTCAGGCATTACTGGTGTTAATGTTCTTGACAGCTGACTGCTCGCACATTGAAAAAGTGAGAAAGACTGTAAGAAATACAGGGATTCAGATGTCCTTAGAGAATGTAACAGTTAGTTGTTGGTCATTGGGTATGTCAGTTCTTAGCGAACTAAATTATGGAATTGAATCTCAGACAATGCATTGAAAAGATAAAGTCAGAAACTAAATCAAGAAAGTCGGTAGTTTCCTTTGGTATGGTGACAGCATGTGAGGTCAAGTTGTGATCAAACTCCAGGCAATACTAAGTCAACAATGCATTGTAAACAACCCATTTGTGCTCCCAAGAGAGAGATTTGCTCCAGATGTCAAAAAGGATTTAAAATGAGTCTATAAGGATGCTGTGATATTTTCTGTTACTCTCTAACATTTCAGTTTGTAGTTTCAGTCATCAAAACATAGCTATTTCTTAGGTACTTTTTTTTTTAATTAGGTAAAATTTTCTTCTGAGTACACTTGGCATTATGCTGCCGCTAGGTGGCAATAGGTGCCTTGGCCTATTTCATACAGTCCGAATTACAAGGCAAATTAATGACAGCCCTGTTTCAGACAGCCACTTTTATTCATTAAAGATATAACTTATTCCAACAGCTAGATACAGAAAATGTTAGATGGTAAGAGTAGATAATTGTTATAAAGAAGCGGTTTCAAGAGCAATAAGAATGAATAATTTGGTACCTTTCTCACTAATCCTTAACTATACAATCCAAAATCACATATGAAAGCTTCTTAGTAATCTGTCCCTCTTTAACTCATCTTAAGAGTTAAATTTAAATTTGATCATGTGGCCAAAGTACTTCCAATCTAGACTGTCTATCCTACTGGTGCTTCAGAAATCAAGCAAATCTCCCTATTGCCAAATATCCACACCAACTCATTCAATTACAATCTTCTTACAACCCTACTTCCTGCCACATAACTCTTCAATACAGTGACACAGATCTTGGCTCCAGGCATTTTCTCTATCATCCAGGCCTGAAACTCCCTTCCTCCTCCACTCTGACTTTTCCTGACTAAAATCTCATCTTTTACTGGAAGGCTTTTAATTCTAGTGCTTTCCTTGTTAACCATTTCCTATTCATCTTGTTGCATGTTGTCTTCCCCATTAGATTATAAGCTCCTTGAGGGCAAGAATTATCTTTTGCCTTTGTTTTGTATTCCCAGTGTGCACAGAGCAGGCACTTAATAAATGTTTATTGATAGATTTCTGTCTTGATCCTTTTATACATGCTAATTCCCCTCTCTGGTACAAGTCTTTCCCTCTCCATCCGTTTGAATTCCTATCCTGAATCAAAGAATCAAAAAGCCTTGGACCTGGAAGGAACCTTGGAAATCATCTAGCCGAACCATTTTATATTATAGATAGCAGCTAAACTGAGGCCCCAAAATTCAATTCAATTCAAATCAGCATTAATTACTGAACACCAATTATATGACAGGCCTGTGCTAGACACTGGGACAATAGATAAAACTTAAACAGTTTCAGCGCTCAAAGAACTTGCAGGGCAAAACCAACACCGACACCAATAAATATAAACAGAACGTATATGGCACAAATACAAAGTGATTTCAGACATGAAAGAAGGCATCAACAACTGGAAAAATGAGGAAAGTCTTCCTATAAGAGATGGCATCTAAACTCTCTGTAGGGAACAAGAGACTTTAGGAAGGAAGGGTGTGGAGGCAGAGCTTTCCAAGTTTTAGTGGCAGAAACTGGTCTGAAGGCCAGGTCCCTGACCCCACTTCAGTGATCCTTCCACTACTGCGTTGCCTCAAAGAACTGTTTCTTTTAAACTTTACATAAATAACTATCCCAGCCCACTGTAATACCTACCTACCTTATAGAATTATTACCATTTTATTCATGATACTGTTAACTCTTTTAAAACATGGATTTATATATAAGATCTCATCTCTCCAGCTTGACTATAAGCTTTGACATAGCAATCAAGGCTAAAATACCCTGGTCTGGGCTGGTCAGTACCTGACATGGTAAGTAGGCCAAATGATTGACAATTTTGATTTATAATTTATCAATAAGTCAAATACCTGAAACACGATTTCTTTGGAGAATAGAGAAAATATATATTATTGTTGTTGTTGTTGTCTGTCCTACATTCTTGAAGAGGACCATGACATCAGGAAGAAGACGCCATGACTTAAAAATGAACTGGATTTAAGTGACGTAAGGCTGTGCCTTACTTTATCCTCAGAGCCATTTGGGTCCAGTGGCCAGATATAGATCAGGATGACTGGAGACGGTCCTCTCAGGTAACCGTAAATCCTCATGGGTATGACTTCCTTATTAGAAAAGGTGGTCACAAAGGGCTCTGATAAACAGAGCCCCACTGTCCCAGTATTTATGTCCCAGCTAAGAACTGGGCTTGTGAGTGAATAGGAAAGAAGTATTAGCAAACTCAAAAATTAAGGTCCTATTTGTACTTTTCAGTTTGATTAAGCCCTTATGTTTTTGTTTTTAAAAGTAAAAATGTCATTATTTTGACTGGGTTTCTGAATGTATAGTTCAACCTGATGATAGTTTGTAACTGGTACAATCTAGTTCCCCTAAACTCCACAATGCTACAAAGGGCGACCCCTTTTCCTAGAAGTAGGTCAATAGACCTTTGTGTTTTTCTAAGGGTCCATCACAGTTACAAAGATTAGATTTATATAAAGATCTTTGAGAGGCAGCAATGACTAATGACTAATGAATTGTGCCAGGCACTGTGCTAAGAGCTTTTTATAATTTCTATCTCATTTGATCCTCACAACAACTCTGCAAGGAAGAGTTTATCCCCATTTTACAGATGGGGAAACTGAGGATCAAATATATAATTTTGGCAATGGAAAAAGTGCTGGATTTGTACTTAGAGGACCACAGTTCAAATCTGCTTCTATCACTCTGACACCTCTGTGACCTTAGGAAAGTCACTTAAATTTGAGTCTCAGTTTCCTCAAATGTAAAATAAAGAGGTTGAATTAGATAACTTTGAAGGTCTCCTCTATCTCTTAATCTGTGATCCTTTAAATCCCTAAGCTATCATTTTGTTTAAAACCATACCTTAGGCCCTAAAGTTTTAAGCATCACATGTAAATAGATGCCAGTGGTGATGCTAGTAGGTGAACAAGCTGTGTTCACTTGCCAACATATAATACCAGGTCGCTCTAGATAGTATAAGTTTGTCTGGACTACCCTCCTCATAGAGCAAGAATGTTCTTATACATCCAAATAAGCATGACTTGGAATAGAAGTGGGATAAAGACATCCTAATTCTACTAGAAACTGAAACTCATATGACTAAAATCTACAATCTACTCCTCTCTACCTGAAGAATTTGTTTTGCTTGACTTGAATGGATATTTCTGACGAGGGTTTTGTTTTTATTTTTCTTTTCTTTTTCTCATGGGAAGGGGAAAGGTGCATGGGAGTTATAGAAAACAAATGTGTGTTAACCTAAAAAAAATTTTTAATATCCTTAAACTTCTCTCTGGAGAACTTTCCTAGAAAGCACAGTATGTTCATGCTGCCATCAGTGTGACAGATGGATTATCATACAGAGGATCAATCAATCAATAAGCATTTTTAAATTATTTACTATGCACCCTGCACTGTACTAAGCTCTGCGAATACAAAGAAAGGTAAAGTCAATCCCCACCCTCAAGGATCCTCTATTTTTTGCCAGCAGTCCAGACAAATGGTAATGGGGGCTTATATCAGAGTTATAACAACGAGAATAGAGAGGAAAGGATGGATGCAAGTGTCTCAAACAAAGAAACATTATGACATGACACATCCCTGCGAAGTAGTGGGCTTCCTCTCACTGAAGGCTTAGCCAAAAGCTGGAGGACTGCTTGCCACATATGTTGCAAAGGAGGCTTCCTGTCCAGGTCTGAGCTAGACAAGAGGGTTTCTGAAGTCTCTCTCAACTCTTGGAGGTTCTGATCCTATGGTCATATTTGGGTTGGGAAGGCTCCTTTTAGGTCATCTAGTCTAATCCCTTCATCTTACAGATGAGGAAAACAAGTCCCAGAGTAGTGAAGAAACCTGCCCAAGGGTCCTGTGATAATAATAGCTAACATTTACTATAGCGCCTACTATGTGCCAGGAATTCTACTAAGTGCTTTACAAATATTATCTCATTTGATCCTCTCCAAAACCTTGTGAATTAAGTCCTATTACCCCGTTTAAAAGACGAGGAACCTGAGACGACAGAGGCCAAGTGACTTGCCCAGGGTCACAGAGCTAGTAAGTATCTGAGGCTGGCCTGAACTCAGGTCTTTTAGACTCCACATTTGGAGCTCTAACCACCTCGCCATCTAGCTGTCCAAAACTCCAAAGCACCACTTTTCTCATTGTACTATTCTTGGACAGAGAGTAGATTGGCGTGACCTTTCAGCAGTAGCTCAGGAGGGGATTCTCCAGGTGACAAAAATAAATTAAAAGCACTTAAACTGTTAAGAAGCCCATTCAATGTAGAACATAATTATTTAATATAACCATATGGGATCGTATCCCTATGTTCTGTTGAAGAGCTTTTGCCCACATGGGTGGCAACTGCTGGGGGCTTCTGTGGGCAGGAAGAACAATCAGCTAGAAGAATACTTTGTCTTCAGAAGAAACAATGAAAAAAATGTGGATCTACCCAAATCACCTTCCATTTTCTGGGAGGAGGTAGATGGAGGGGAAAGACAAGATTCCAGCTTAAACAAATAAAATGATACATTATATCTTCCTGGGTTATTAAAACAAGATAGTGCACAATGAACACAGCAACAGAATTTACCAAATGGTTGCAGCAGCATGGAAATGTAGCCTCTTCTAAAAGAAGCAAGGTTATACAAAGCAGGGGAATAAGGACAAGTAGGGCTCTTTGGCACTGTACCAGCCAAAAGACAGAACCATACACCCTGAGCATGCTCCTAAGAAGCAGTAGATTATCAAAAAACTTCAAAAATAAAATAAAAATTGAATTAAAAAAGTCCCACCTTCATCAAAGAAAAAAAAAACCCAGAAACCAGCCATATTGAATAGCACAGTTTCTCACTACAATGAACAGTTCAGAAAGGTGGGCTATAAGAATTTAATTTAAATTACCACCATACTGACATTTCCTCCCCTCCCACCATTCCTAACCAATAAATGCAAATAAGAAAGAAGAGGCATGATACTTGAAACCAGAGAACTCAAGAGAATATAACTATATTTTGCTTCTTACCTTGCTTTTCAGACAATTCAACTGAATCTGCCTGTGTTTCAGAAATGGAAACAAGAACCAATCAGGCATATACAGCCTCCTGAACACAGCAATCCTATTTCTCTTCTCCCACACCACCCTCTATACCCCACCAGGGACACTGGATAACACTCAGCTAGGGAAATCCATTCTGGGGTAAGCTTCTCTGTTCTGAGGCCATTAATAGCTTCTTTCTTGGGTTAATTATCTTTGATATCCTCACAAATGTTTCCAGATTTAAAAAATAAATAATATAAATTGAATTTACTCATTAAAGTATCAAGCAATATACCGTTTCACAAAGAAGTTACAGTGTCAGGTAATTCCTTTGGAAGAGCCTTCTTAAGGAATTTAACTATTTTAATCTGGCAAACCTAGTTCCACCATTTTTACATGAATGCAAAATTATGCACATCAGAGGCAAAAGCCTCATTATCCACTCACCAAGAAGACAGGAGTATCCTCCCGGGCAATGGTCCACTAACAACTTTCTTCGTGATTGTACAGTGAAAAGAGCATCAGCTCTAGGCAAAAACAAAAAAACTCCCTTGTAAAAAAAAAGAAGTAGTCCCTGTTAATTGGAGTTCTAGACCACCGGCATCTTCAGCTTGCCCTTTTAGCCCATTCTGTCTCTGGGGGGAGGGGAAGGGGATTGGGGTGGGAGGCATTGTCCTTGTGCCTCTCCTCCATGTCATTTCCTTTGGGGCCTCCACTCATCTTCTGCTAAGGTCCCAGGAGAAAAAGTAGCAGTAGCAACAGCATTAAGGCTCCACTGGCATTCCCAGGAAAAGCCAGCACAAGGAAGGTCAGATTAGTATAAACAAGCTACTCTTGCTCTGTCTGGCCTCCTAGAGGGTCACAAGAGGTTTAAGGACTGGGCTCCAGTCACTCATTTATTTTTAATTTGGCCATTCATCATTTCAGTTAATCTTCCATTCTAGAAGTAGAAACTTCAAAAAGCAAGCAGGGTACCTAATGTTTTCAATCCTGTTCTTTCAAAATGATAGTCAAATTACAGTTATGGTCAAAATTCAAAGTCTGCAAAGAAAGAAGGTTTTTATGGCTATTAGACTTTTAGCTGCTGGGAAATTCTAAATAAAAGCAGTCTCTCTTGTTTCTTACATTTTTGACAGTAAAGATGAGGGCAAGTATTCCTATACTGAAAAATGAAGTAAAAAATGGATGGAGGCCATTTTAACTGAGCTTTATCAGCTCATTCCACACATCGTGGAGCAATATGTTCTAAACCTTTTCTACGAACTGGAAGGAGCAGGGTCATTTTCTCAGGCAACATTTGTGGAATTAATTCGAATGAAGGGTTCTTTAAAATAAAGAATGCATTTACATAAACACACTTATTAAGCACCTACTAATGTACACAGTAGAGAACTGGCCACGGTGAATGAAAAATGATTGACCCTGCCCTCAGAAAGCTTTTAATCCATGGAAAGAAGGTGCTTATAAAATGGAACTCATGTTTTTTTTTTTTTAATCTAAAATAAACTTAAGGGTATTGTGTTACTCAGTACAGGACATTTTGTTTCACATATAAATGAATGTATTTAGTCACTCTGCTTCTATTGATGGGAGTTTGCTATCTTTAAGATAATCACAATAGTGGTCTCTGAACTTACAAAAGTTAATTTAGAGACTGAAGATCTCGTACTTTATTTTCAACTCATAGCTCATATATGTACAAAATAACCGGAAGGATCTAAATATGATTTTGATAATGAGGTTTTTTTTCTTTTTAATGTTTAATTTCAATCCTTTTCAAAGGACCAACAACAGTTGGTAGCTGTATGATGAAGTGGATAAGATAAAGGACTTGGAATCATGAATACTTGAGTTCTAATTCCACCCAGTGACTCTGGGTTAGTCAGTTGACTTTTCTGGACTTCAATTATCTGTAAAATGGAAGAGATGGAATCAGTGGCCTTGTAAGGTCCATTCTAGCTCTAAATTTATGATCCAATATTTTAACTCCCCCCCCCCCTCTTTTTAGAAATAACTTCTACAGGAAGGACATGATTTTTAAAAGTACTCTAAAGAGCACATGAGTTAGGACCATGTATGCATGAAAAGCTGAGACTAAATTTAAATAAAAATAAAATTTATGCAATTATTTCTAGAATTCCCTACAATACTTAAAAGATGGGAAATGGTCCTAGGCATTTCTGACACAACAAGTACATATAAAGAGCCAAGGGTTACCAAGGAGATCTTTCTTGTCAGTTTTACCCAAATCTATCATGCCCACAAAAGGCAACCTTCTATTTAATAGACAGCCAGGTTTGCTAAGCTTTAATGGAATGGACAGGTTCAGAGGCAGAAGACACTTAGAGTGAAAATATCACAACTACTCAGTTTCTGGGTTCTTTGCTACAATTTAAGAATTAGCCAAGTAAATAGATGGTGCAGTAGATGGAGCCCTGAACCTGGAGTCAGGAAGACCTGAACTGAAATCTGGCCTCATGGACTTACTTAACTGTGTGACATCGGGCAGGTCACTAAAGCTCTGTCTGCTTTACTTCCTTCATCTGCAAAATGAGGATGATAATAGCATCTACCTCCCACGGCTATTGCGAGAATCAAATGACATAATACTTGTAAAGCACTTCACAAACCTTGAACTGCTACATAAATGCTAGCTATTATTATAAATGGAAAAGAAAATCTTGCAAAAAATCCCAAGTCAATATATTCTCTTAAAATGACCCTGAAAGAAATCTTCAGCAAAAATCATTTCATTTAGAAGTAACAAATGCAAAGGCAGGGTTGATTCAATCAAGGAACCCTACCTACCCCATTCCATTTAAGGTAAGTGATAAGATGTCTAGGTACCTTAATGAAGAGAAAAACAAAATAAACCTTATGTCAAGTTCAGAAAAATCCTAGGATGAACAAGTTTGTCTGAAGAAATTTAGTCATGCATGTCCTGTGGGGTCCTCTACAAAACAGAAGACTAGTCCAGAACCCAATTTATTGAAGCATCTGGTAGAGTGGAAAATGAGGAGACACAAGAGTAAGCATTCCAGCTAAACCCCTGGAGAAGGAGTTGCTTGGGTAGAAAGGGAGAATATCAGGCACCATGCTAGGCACTGAAGATATAAACAGAAAGAAAGAAACAATCTCTCTCCTCTCAGGGAGCTTACAGTCTAATGGTCATTGGAGAATAAACCACACAGGTGAAAAATTAATATGTATATACATAAATACATACACATTTATACATACACACATATGTAGACACAGATACAGAGACACACACTTTGATACCTCATTGGATAGTTCAGCAATGCAGCCCATGGGCTGTAAGTTCCCATGGGGCAAAAATTATTAGAGGAAGTTAAAGTTTTTTAAATGTGCTTAAACTGATCACTCAGGTGATGAAGTAGACAAAATACTTGACTAGGAATCTAGAGAGTGTAGTCCTGCCTATGCCTCTTGGCTAGTTTGTAATCTGGAAGAAATCATTTCAGCTCATCTGAAAATAGAGACTTAAGCAAATGGGTCAGGAGCTCAGAGTCCCTATAAAGCTACAAGGTTTTATAATGCATTACAAAGATAGCAAACTCCCATCAATAGAAGCAGAGTGACTAAATACGTTCATTTATATATGAAACAAAATGTCCTGTACATAATGCATACTTATATTTGCATCTGTTCTGGTCAAGTCGATTGAACAAATATTTACTACATGCCTACAAGTTTCTAGGATAGGTACTAAGGAGGGTACAAAAATAGAAAACAGAAATTCTGGCCCTCAAAAAGTTTATTTACAACTCGGGAGGAGAGTTACGATACATATGCAAGCAACTATCAGACCTGGGTTCCAGTCTCAGCTTGGCCACCAGACAGATACGTGACCTTGGTCAAGTCACGTCTTCTCTGAGTCTCAGTTCCTTCATCTATAAAACAGGGATGACAATATTTATACTGCTTACCTCATACAAGAGTTTCAGGGAAAGCCCTTGGTAACTCTTAAAAGACTACAAAAGCTAGTTATTATAATTATTATGAACCCAGAGGAAGAGATCACTCATCTTCAGGCCCCATGGGACCAGCATGCCATGGTTATGTAGCATTAAATAAAACAAGTAATAACCCACAAGCATTCCACAACCATGGCAACTTGGCTAAGGACCTATGACAAATTTGGCTTTGAAAGAACACATTTCAAAAAATCACTTTTCCCATTAAAAAAAAAAAAGCCAAGGAAATGAAACCACGCCTGTAACATCCCCTAATATCTTCCTGCTGATGAGAAACACTCATAGGAGCATGGGAATGAATGTGAATGAAGCTATCAGGCCCACGGTCTTAATTTTCTGCTTCAGAGCCCTTCTTTCATCTGGCTGACATGTAGCCTCTTCAGCCTGTCTCTCAGGTGCTGAGATGGGCAGGAAATAATTGGGCAGAGGGGACAGGGACTTTATTTGAGATTGCATTGGTATCAGAAATTCCCACATCAGGAAATTCCCTTTATGAAAGCCAAGTCAGCACTGTCTCTTCAACTTAAGAGTCTTAAAGAGTTGCCTATAGCAATAGGTTAAGTGACTTTGACCATAGTTATTATGTGTCAAAGGTGGGATTTGCACTCAGGTCTTCTTGGCATAAGGCATGATCCCTTAAATAAGGGATCTTATTTAAGACCGGCAAACCTATCTTTTACTTGCTTGGATTTTGCAAGTACTCACAATCTAGTTCAGTTCTGGCTGCCATATTTTAGGAGTAAAACTAACAAGAGGGAGAGGACCCAAAGGAATGCAACCAGGATAATGAAGGGACTGGAAATGTAAAGTCAGGAGAAGAGAAAACGCATAGTGCGATAGGATGGGGTAAGGATGCTAGCTTCCTTCAGTATTTAGAGGATCATGGGGTTAGGGAAGTGGAAAGGACCCTAGATAACCTCCTCAGTTTACAGCTGAGACAATTCAGATTAAATGAAGTACAGTCACTTTGCTTGTTGTCCAACAGCTATAAGTAAAAAAGCCAATGTTCAGACATAGTTGTTCCAACTACATACATACCCCAAGGCTCCTTTCACTATTTGGAGGTCTCTCATATGAAAGAGATTAGGCTTGTTTTAGTTGGTCCCGGAAATTTCAAAACAATGGACAGATGTGGCAAAGACAGTTTTCAACCTGATATGAGGAAATATTACATAAGTATTCCAACTGTTCACCTGGAATGGACTGTGTGAAATAGTGAGTTCTCCATCACTAGAGGTATTCCAGAGGAAGCTAGAGAGCAGCCATTTGAATATATCATTGAGACAATTCCTGATTAGGCAGCAGGTTGGATTAGATGACTTCTGAGGTTCTTTCCAATTTAAAGATTCTATAATTCTCAAATTCTTCCCAACTCAGCAGTCCACCAATATACTCACATCCTTTACTATTGTAAACAGGTCATCTCATTTATCTTTTCATCTGTGTTTATCGCTATGCATTCAGAGTCTATCTATGTGTCTTAAGGTTGCCCATTCAGTCCAGAAGCCTTTAGAGGGCAGAATTTGTGTTGAATTACCTAATGTAGGGAGTGTCAAGCTGTGAAAGATGAGATATTGGTGATGAGCATATTATCACTAAAGAAATCTTACCCAAGCCTAGAAATCTATTCTTTTCATTCCTCCCCTCCCCAAAGAGTGATGCCCAACCCTGGCATTGCGACAACCAAAAAATGTCTCCAACTGTTTCAAGGGTTTTCACAAAATTCTCCAAAAAGTGTAAGATTTGTATTTCCTTCACTATGATTAAAATGGGCAGGTATGGGTGGCTTACAATTTGCATTGTTGGAGGGCACACAGATGAGCCCATGAGCCCAGAAATTCATATAAGCATTTTAAAATGAAATACATACATGACTTCTGAGGAGACAAGCTGAAGAGTGGCTATTGCTAAAAGATCAGATGAGTGAGGCCTTGGATTTCCTCTCTTCTTACCAATTACATACACAGCTTGGAATCTCTAGCCACTCTCATTCCACCAACAATTAGACATTAAAGTGTGGTTCCCTACTAAACATGGAGCTGGAAGGACAAAGCTGCTGGCTGGCTGAGAGTACCTGGGGTAGGGGGTGGTGAAAGTCATGATCAGAGACTAGGACCATGAAGGAACAGAAAGAACAGGGAACTTGGAACTAAGTTTGAATCCTGGTTCTATACATACTACTAGTGTGACCATGAAGCAATTCACTTAACTTCTCTGGTTTTGGTTTCCTTATCTGTAGAATGAGGGAATTAGACAAAATGACCTCTGAAACTGTGTCCAGCTATAGATTGATGGTCTTGTGATCCTATACTGGAGGGCCTGAGTTAAAAAGCCTGGGGAGGGGAGGCGCCCTCTGGCCTTAAGGCTGCAGGTTCCCTGCCCTGGTCTAGGCTTTTGTATGGGAGTGGCTTCTAGGACACTCTTGTAATGACTAGAAAGACAGTAATAGCAGAGGACCTTGGTAAGCACTTGGCCATTCCAAATCTGAACAGTACAAATAGTATGTCAGAGAGTTAAGATACCTGTTGATCAGGGCCAGAAATATTGAACAATTAATTTTGCTTTTGCTTGCATTTTAAGTCTACATGGTAAATGTCTCATTAATGCTGTCTACTTTCATCACATGCTGCTTACAGGATAACATACGAGAAGGTTACCTCCACCAAAGCACAAGACTTGTGAAATTCAAACATGCTGTATAAATCAGCCCTTCCTTGCTAAGGGCAAACACCAAGGAGCAACTCTTAAATAATTTCAATTGTGAGAAAAAGTAGAGACAAAGCTGGATTTGTATTTACTGCCTTGTGACAGGGCAGCAAAGTGGCCCAGCAGATAGAGCACTGGGCTTGGAATCACAAAAACCCATCTTCCTGAATTCAAATCTAGCCTCAGATACTTATTGTGTGACCCTGGGCAAGTCACTTAACTTTGTTTGCCTCAGTTTCCTCATCTGTAAAATGAGTTGGAGAAGGAAATAGCAAACCACTCCAGTATCTCTGCCAAGAAAAACCCAAATGGGCTCATGAAAGAGTAGGACATGGCTGAAAATGGCTGAGCAACAACAAATCTGGGTGCCCTTGGTTGAGTCATTTAATCTTCTGGGTTTCAGTTTCCTCATCTATAAGACCAGAATACGTGGTGGTCCTTTTTAGATCTTCACCTGCGATCTTATGAGGCAGAAACATTCAGCAGAAAGAGTCCACAGCTCTTCTATAACTGTTCTTTTCTATTGTGTTTTAGTCACCATTTACTGTGGTTTAGAGGAAACCTCACTCAATTTGGTGTTATAAGATTCGGCCCCGTCTCTTATCAGTCATTTTATTTTAGGCAAGCCACTTCACTTTACCTGGGAAAGTGAGGATGGCAGACTTTTCCAGGACCTACCTCACTGGGTTGGTGTGCAGCTCAAATGAAAGGAAAACACTGAGAACTCACAGTAAACTTTAACTATGACATCTGTTGTGGTTCGGTTGTTTTACAGCTTTGCCCGACTCTTTGTGACGCCCCATCTGGGGTTTTCTTGGCAAAGATACTTAAGTGCTTTGCCATTTCCTTCTCCAGCTCATTTTATAGATGAGGAAACTGAGGCAAACAGGGTCAAGTGTCTTGCCCAGAGTCCCACAGCTAGTAAGTGTCTGAGGCCAGATTTGAACTCAAGAAGAGATAATTGTAACTGTGATATATCTCACAGCAAACTTTAACTGCTACATAAAAAAGAGTGGAAGATGGCACATAAAATGGTTTGTAATTACAAACCCTAAAGTGCTCTTTCGATATTCAGCTCATTATGACTTTTTCATTCTGTAACTAGTATAGTACTCATTCACATTTTTTAAGCACAAGTACACAAGTGATGAAGAAAAGGAAGGAGAATTAGTAGTCTTTCTACTCTCTCTCCACTGTAACCTCCCCCTGTGCCCATTCCCACCTCTAATCACTCAAGAATTTTAAAAAGTGAGAGGGAGGGAGGATGTTTGATTCCTGTGTTTCAGCCTTCGGCCTATCTCAAGAAAACAATTTCCCCGCCTGGGAGAAGAAGAATGAGGTGTGGGGGGTGGGGTTGGGAGAGGGGGTGGTACTGAATTTGGGAACAACTTCATTACAGGTCAGGAATGTAAAGTACAGTCCAGAGTGGTTACCAAATGGGAAGCAGGGCTCATTATCACAAGCTCTGTTCACATCTATACTAATTAGGAAGGAGTCTTGGTGTATAGTGCTAAGGAATGCTTTCCTTACACAAAGGACTGACATCTTCAGCAGGGCCTCCCTCTCCTTCCCAGGCACATGGTAGGCGTAACAAAATGAACATAGAAACCAAAAGAAGACTGTTTAAAGAGGGTGGTGAGCTCAGTGGGAATCCACAGCTCACTTGTCCCAGGCTCTGCTTCCTAATGGCAAGTCAGGTTCCTTGTTTCAAACCATGTTACTTTCACAAAGTATCTTTTAAAGTTTCCTCTCTCCAAAAGAAAAACGAGTAGGGGTGAGGAGGGGAAAACAGTATATTCAAAATGTAGCTGGCTTTCATCAAAACTGCAAAGTTCCATTGCCCCCCAAAGACATGCAAAAATGCTTAAATGAACACATGTTCTCAAAGCTACACCCCCCCCCCCCACATACACACAAGAGTTCATGCAACACTTCATCATGCTAAAATCTGATTTCTTTGGTGACCACAGTGGTGATGTTATTTCTCTATGTAAGCAAGCCAACCTCAGTTGGGAGGATAGGGGTAGAAAAAGAACTAATGTCTTTCAGGTCTTCAAAGCAAACAAATCCCATTTACTTCAGGGTATACCAAAAAAATCCATTGCACTGCTCATATGTGAACTCATAAAAGAAAAGCCATAAAAACATAAAAAAAAAATACTGGATTCAGTGTCCTCCTTTGCCCCTGCCCACCTAGACACAGAGTATTTCTCAACAAAGGAAATGTATGGGTGCCTTTCATCTTATTAATTTCAACACTGGAATTTATTACTTTTCTAAACCAATATGTAGAATATATAAGCAAAAAGAATACAAATTAAGGTTATGCATATTTGTTGCAGGCAAGCAAAGGACACTTCTCTTGGGAGAACATTCCAGTCATTATTCCACCCAAAAGCTTTGATTGCTGGATAGAATGTTGGACTTGGGGGAAACCTGGGTTCAAGTTCTGACACTTAGTAGTGACAGTACAACCATAAGCATATCTCTCAGTTTCTCAGAACTTCTGTTAAAAGAGGACAGTAACACTTGCACCTACCTACCTCAGAGGGTTGGAATATGAATGATCATTATTATCATCAAAATATAGTCACTCCCAAGAGTAAAGAAGGGGTGGGAAGAAGAGATCACAGAGCACAGTATCTCAGTATCAGAAGGAAGCTCAGAGGCCACCTGGCCCAGTCTAATCCTGAACAAGAATATCTTTTGCAACACATACAGAAGAGGTCATTCGGGCTGCTGAGAGATTTCCAATGAAGGAGAAACCACTATACATCCCAAGGCAACCCTGTCAGGAAATTTCCTCCTGACCTCTTGTTGCTATGAGGGCAAAGGAGAATACGTCTAATCCTTCTTTTCCACATAAGAGCTCTTCAAATACCAGATGGATGAATGGATTAAAAACACACTTATTAGCTACCTACAATGAGAAGGAGGCTCAATAATAGGTGCCCCAGGACACAAACATAGTCCCTGCCCCCAAGGAGCTTCCATTCTAATAGGAAGAGAAAGTTGTAGTTAGTTCTTCATTTTCAAAGGGGACCAATGACATCACAGGGTCATGTCTTGACTTGTGTGTGAATTGGATTTAAGTGAGGCAGAGTTACACGAAGTCATTAGCTTCTCTCTTCCAGTCATCAAAGTCCAGTGGCAGAACAAAAGTGAGGATGACTGGCAATGGCCAGGATGCAGTGGATGTCTGATCAAGCTTCTAAGTGCTCCACAGCACCTGCTTCAGCTGCCTTCATGGCCTTTGGAACAAACTGCAACAGGCGAAGCCTTCACGTGCTAGGGGCACACATCCCCCTAACTCATCAACAGGTCTCAGGCCTCAACCTGGTTTAGCCCATCTGCCAAGAAGATTTTTCCCAGGGGGTGGCTGTTGCCCATGCTACAGCTTCCTGGAGCCACAGGTGAGAGCTAGACACCAAAGGCAGATGAGCAGCCTTGAAAAGGGCTCCACAAACCCTCACCAGAGGTGTTAGTCCTCCCTGAATGTGCCATACATTCCAAGGAAGAGAGAGTATGGACGTGTCTGTGTGTGTGTGTGTGTGTGTGTGTGTGTAAGCCAGATTTGAACTCAAGGAGACGTAACCATAACTGTGATATATCTCATAGCAAACTTTAACTGCTACATAAAAGATGGTACATAAAATGTTCTGTAAAACCCTAAAGTATTTATATATGGGGGGAGTGTTGAGGTAAGCCTTAGGATGGCACATTTCAGAAGAAATGATGCTATTGATTTGATTATGATTCCCAGAACAAAAGTGGGGAGGGGGGTCCACAAAAATGAAGAGAATGGATGTGAAACATGGTATGGGGCTAGCTAGATATAGTTGGTTTAGATGAGTCTGCACTCACTGGCTGGTCAAATTGAGCTCACAGGCATGGTTCCATGTTGAATGCATTAACTCACTTCTTACTTGGGATCTCTGACCTGCCATGGCACTGTATGTGCATGTGCATGTGCGTGTGCGTGTGTGTGTGTGCGTGTGTGTGTGTGTGTGTGTGTGTGTGTGTAGGTGGGAAGAGTGGCAGACCAGATAGCAAGATGTCCCAAAACGTCCAAGGAAGATGAATGGGAAGACTAGTGAGAGCTAAGATCACAGAATTATAGTTCTAGAGTCAGTTTTTCCAAGTTTGTTCTCACCACTTAAGGATAATGTGTCTTTAACTAGAAAAAAATCATCAAATGCTCAGCAAATCTTATCTTGCAAGTCCCTCTTCTCCCCCACCTAACCCTACTCCCCTCCTCATAAGGGCATACACTTCCCTCAATGTTTATTACTGAGCTCAAGGACTTTGTTAGATGATTTAAATTTTTGACTGTTGTTGTTTTACCCAAAAGATACACAAGGTGGTAAGAGGTAAGATTTCGTCTCACCGCAATACTTACTATAATTCCTTCTCTTCAAATTAAACGAATGTGGTTGCCATGGAATCACAGGAGTTAGAGCAATTAATTTCTCAAGGGTAAAGACAGTTGAAATTCAGGTCTATCCTATCTCCTTCCTATGCTCTAGGATTCATCCAAACCAGCTTTCATTCTGTTCCTCACATCCAACATTCCATCTCCTATTCCTGTGCCTGGAATGCAGTCCCTCCTCATCTTCACCTTTAAGCTTCCCTAATTTCCTTGAAACACCAGCTCAAACATCAAATTTTAAGTGGGGCCTTACCCAATCATTTATCTTGTAAATATATTTTTTGCACATACAACATATATAATACATGGGCATGTTGTTGTCTCCAAATAAATATAAGCTCCCGGAGGTGAGAGACTATGTCGATTTTGTCTTTGTATTTATTCCGAGTGCCCAATATGCATGCTGCCTGGCAAACAGTAAAATGCTTAATAAATGCTTGTTAATTGATGTGGTGGTGGTGTTGTTTTTAAAGAGATCTCTTTGGGCATGGCTTACTGCTTACTGAAGCATGAAACAATTATCTCCCACCCTCACAAAGGGAAACAGACAAAGGCTAAAAAATCTCATGTTCCTGGGCCTCATTGCACTTCAACTTTTTCTTCAAGCAAATCAGAAACCCTGAAACCTAATTAAAACTATGCTTAAGAAAAACCACAGCAGTTGCACAAAACCAGGGTGAGGCACCCCAATTAAAGAAGTGTCTCAGCTATCTTCAGCACCGCTCACCAGTTTTTCAGATAGCCAGAAGAATGGAACAGAGGCAGCACTAGTAAGGGGCAAGGAGAAGGCAGTGAAGAAAATGGAGACAGAAGCCACAGTCTCAGGGAAAAGAAGGGTAAATACCACAGAAAGGGGGAAAAGAAGAAGAACCAGTCACAGCAATGGTAGACCATGTAATGCAATCCTACAGAGCCTCTGATGATCATCAATTTTCACATATATTTAATTATTCTTCATCCCACCAGTTTTAGATCTAGAAGATTTCCTTGGGGCTAATATAGGAACTCATCAAAGATATTTACATAAATGCCTTATCATCATAATCATCATTATTAACTGAAACAACTAGAATTGCAGATGTCAAACTTCTCCCAGTTCTCAAGCTTCCTCAAAGGTTCAATTTTCTACTACCCCTTCAGAGCAGAAACTATAGCTGTTTTACTTACTCTGTACTGAAGCTAGGCCAACACCAACTACATATAAATGCATTTTGAAAATGCATTTTTTAAAGAGCAATTCATTTTCTTCAGAAAGCTCATTCCATTAAATATTTCTACACAATGTACGATGTATGGCATCTTCTATTTCAAGTACTGACCTTGAAGCCACAGGAACTAAGTTCAAATTCCATCTGACTCTGCCACTTACTACTACTAGCATGACCTTACCCAAGTCACTTAGACTTTTTAGGCCTCAATTTCTTCATCTGCAAAATGGGAGACTGGACTACATGGTCTTTAAGGACTCTTCCCAATGAACCTGAGGCCCTGCCTTGGGAGGAAGAACTTCCTCCCCTGATCTCTTGGGTAGCCTAGTCAAGTTCCACCAAGATAACATTTTGTTGGGAGAGTTCTGTGCTTAGGCCCTTGCCACACATCCCCTTAAAGTCCTAAAGCAGTCTTCTCTGTTCCACCCTCATACATCTGGACCTTTCATTTTCATGACCGGCCTATTTACAGCTCTAACATTATTAAGAAATCACCAAATGTCACCCATGCCCTTAATAGAGGTGAAAGGAAATCTCAGTATGGAAACTGAGAATTCTGTGGCTGAAGTAGTTGTAGCTTATGTCAAGTATTCTAGCCTAATTCTTAACTAGATGAGGTTAACTACTGTCACAAATGTTGGTTGGCTTATTCTCTAATGACTACGGTTAGGCAAATGTTTCTTACTTCTAAGAACATGGTTATACCATATCACCAGGAATCTAGCAGTGAGTGAAACTGCTTTACTGAAAACTATACAGAGCAATCACTGTTCGGGTTTCTCAGCCATTTACACTCACCATGAGGCCCATGATCCATTTAACAACTGCTGTTCACAAATAAGATCTAATTCTTCATTTACACAGTTTCCTCATACTCTAAAAATCTGGGGTTAATATCCAAGTCTAACTAGTGTCTGCTCTGACTATTTAAGGATATTCTGAGAACTATTGGGCTGGTTTAGGAATACAAACTGTCAAGTGAATCTCTAAAACGATTCATTAAATGGTTAGTTTAAGAAAAATACCGAGAAACTTGATCGTAGAAACTTAATGGTTTAAATGTAATAATATATTGGATGAACTTAAACCCCATTGTAATAAAACTATATCCCATTACACAAAGAGAAATTGAGAGAATTTTTTTTAAATAAAGCAAAACTGTCCTAGAACAGAAATCTTTTCCCAGAAAAGTATACCCAAAGCAGATAAATCCATGAGTGAGCACTTCTCTAAGTCACCAACTATTTGTTGTGTTAAGCTGGCAAGTACCTCCCACCCCACCCTGTTATTTTTGTTTCCTTTGTATCCCCACTGCCTGGCACATTTAAAAAATTGTCATTTGATTGATTAGAGGATCTTTTATACTCCTCTTCAATCTGACACAGATACTGCATCCACAAAATTCTATACAGATACTATTTGCTATATTTATACTTGTTAATATGTTGTTTTTAAAGTGTATACAATAAAATCCTTGCAGTGAGGTGAATGCCAGATTTGGAATCATAGGGCCTGGCTTTGAACCTCAAGTCTAACATGATGTGTGCACGTGTAAATTACTTATCTTCTCTCTGACTCAGTTTCTTCAATTTTAACAAGAGGGGAGGAGTTATATTACATGGTATCTGAGTCTTCTTTCCAGCTCTTAATGTATGATCTTGAGACTTTTGTCTCTCCAACTTCAGTTTAAACTTCTTGAGGATAGAAACTATTGGACCTCCTGTGAAATCTTTTCAGAATACCCAGTCCACAGTAATCACTCCCTCCCTCCTCCTGAATTTCTCTCAGAATGCTTGTCTTACAGCTTTTACATGGAATACTCTTTTGGTACTGATTATATACATAACAACTTCCAGAAGCATGGGTCAACTCCACAATAAAATTATAAGCTCCTTGATGAGGAAGGGCATAGTTTATATACCCATAAAATGTCCTCACAATATTCCCAAATAACAAGTTCAATGCCTTGCACAGAGACATTCAAAACCCATTTGATGTTTTGTGGGTTTCCCCTAAAGCACATTGATAGGGTTCTGTAAACAAGTGTTCGATAACAGACTCTCATTTTCTTCCATTTGAACATCCCCCTTCCTATCACTCTTCAGGTTATTACAGTTGTTGTTCAGTCATTTTTCAGTTGTGTCCAACTCTTTGTGACACCATTTGGGATTTTCTTAGCAAAGATAATGGAATGGTTTGTCATTTCCTTTACCAGCTCATTTGACAGAGGAGGAAACTGAGGTAAACAGGGTTAAGTGACTTGCCCAGGGTCACACAGCTGTGAACTCAGTAAGATGAGTCTTCTAAACTCCAGGCCTGACATTCTATCCAACATCTAGCTGTAACACCTAGCTGCAACACCTAGCTGCCCAGTACATAGACTTAATGGAAATTGTACCTTTATAATTCAGGCATTTGGAAATTTTAGTGGATGATTACTTTAATCGATAACCTGCTATTTGGAAAGATGAAAGAAAGATAGTCTTCACCTTAAGGAAGCTACAAAAAGAATGTTAAACAAACATATCAATAAAACTACTAATAACCTTAAAGAGGATGGCCATGGAGAAGGACTGAATTTAGAGAGTCTAACACCTTAATTTAAAGGGTGAGGAACTCGGAGGACTGAGAGATGAAGCAGTTTGACCAAAGAAACCCAGCCAGGATTCAAACTCAGATCTTCTGACTCAAAAATCTAGGATTCATTCCACTACACTGTACTATCTTCCATAAGGGAGAGAGATGAGACCCAATGATTTTCATTCCTTTACTTAGCACATCCGTGTGTTTTCTCTGTCTTTGAAATGGGATGCTTAACCTAGCAGAAGAGTCTCTGAATGTGGGGGCCAGGGAACAAGATAGCTATCTTTAAATATCTCACAGTGCAGCTACACAAAAGAGATCAAATAGGCAAAAAGTTACCGAGATTTCAGCTCAATGTAAAGAGGTCATTTCTAATGATGGGAGCTGTCCAAAACTGGAAGGAGCTGCCTAATACACATCATTTTGGACCTTCTATCTTCTTCATCCCCCCCCAAATACCTGGCCCTCCTACCAACTCTCCACATTTCTGCTGATGATACCAGGTATCCAGGCTTGAAACCTCGATTACCTTTGCCTCTTTCCCTCTCCCTTACATCCAATAGGTTGCCAAATCCTGCCAATTCTACATAATCTCTCATTTTTTTCTATTTGTTCACTTTTAAAAGATTTGGCAGATAGCCCAGGAACCTTCCCCTTGTTTCACCAAAGTGTGGGGGGAACATAACACCCTCACCGATTAGACCCAGGGGCATGATGGGCAATGAAACAAACATTTCTATTAAGTGCGTTCTTTGAAAAAGGTGCTGGGAGATGGGGAAATAAATACTCAGATAAGACACTGTCCCTGGCACATTAAGGTAGCTCATAATTCTAGTGGGAAAAGGACTGCATAAATGAGTCAGTAAGGTAAAGAAGGAAGAACACAGGACTTGGAAGTGGCAGGCAGAGGCTTAGAACTCAGACTCTGCAATAACAAAATCACTTAGCTATCTCTAGCAGGAGAAAGTTAGAGGCCCTCCAGCTCTAAATCTTATGAACCTTAGAGACAAAATAATAATAATAATAACAATAAAAAGCTAACACAAGGTTCTTGCTCTTAAGGAGCTTACAGAGTTGTCAAGACCAGGCATCTATACGAATACGAAAAGCTAATCTCTTATTTCTTCAGCACTTCAGGGAGCCATAATTTGACTAGTGTGGATGACACCACTGTCCCATAAAATGGAAATTAACTTCTCTTTTTGAGGGCTCACAGTGGTTGGAACAATCATCAGCCGCCACTCAATGTGGTAAAAAGCTCCTCTGAATTTAGCTACTGCCATAATTAAAGCCCTTCCAGGGTGGGAGGACCTGCTGGCCTAGTCCTTGAGAACAAGGGTCACAGCTTGGCCACAATGAGGCATCAGAGGAGGACTATAGCAGAGGCAAACATCACCACCTGAGGAAAAAAAATAAGTTAAATTAAAAAGGTCAATACAAGAGAACTCACAAGACAGCTTATGCCAGATTCCATGAGTGGTCACCCTGATGTATTGCGGCAGTTTAGAGACGATGAGATCATTGCCCCTACGGAGGGAAAGGGACTGAGAAGCCAACTAGTACAACCTCTACATTTTACAGATGAGGAAATGCTGGTTCAGGGTAGACAAGTGCCTTACTTGCCCAAGGTCACACAGAGTTATAAACATCTGAGGGGGCATTTGAGCCCATGTCCTGGGACTTTCAGAAGCTCGTGTTCTTTCTATTGTACTAAGGGAAGGTATCACAAAAGAATCAAACCCAGAAAATTAGACCTTTGTTATGGTACATTTTAACTCAGTCAAGGGTAAAACTTGTCCACTTCCATACTAGGTCAATAAGCCTACCCACATGTTCAAACCAAGGTAGGGTGAGGGATATATATCCAAGGACGCTTGACAGATCTTTAGGCTGGGTCAGAAGGAGTCCATGTACAGTGGCTAATGTGGCTCTGGAATCCCTTCAACTCTCAGGCGCCTTTGCTTCCTCTCCTCCTTCCCCCACACCTAAACAAAACTTACCTGTCCTTGATCTCCATTCCTTTACATGTTGGTGCTTGAATGTTTGCACCTAGCACTTAACAGTACACAGTGCTATGCTGCTCATTGTCTTATGTAAGGTTTCCCCAACTAGGTAAGGACCATGGCTTTCTCCTACTTGAATTCCCTATACTGCCAGGCACATAATAGGTGCTCAATAAATAGTCCATGAAATGAATGGATTTAAGACACTTTAGAGAATGGATCTAGTCCAGGGGTGGGGAACCTGTAGCCTTGAAGTCACATGGGTCCTTCTAGGTTCTCAGGTGCGGTCTTTTGACTGAGTTCAAGTTTTACAGAACAAATCCTTTTATTAAGAGCTGCACTTGAGGACCTAGAGGGCCACATGTGGCCTTCAGGCCAAAGGCTCCCCACCTCTGAATTCTAGTCTAACTTCCTCATCTTACCATCCCCAGACAAATCTTTTAAGTGGACTTGCCCATTAGTCAGTAATACTAGCTTAATTTGTTAACTCTCCGAGAAACTTTCAATGCCATAATCAAAGGAATAATTAATGCTAGGAATTTGGAGTAGGTGGAAAATATGTGGCCAGTGGCAGGGTAAATCATTTTGTGCCAGGAGCCCTTACTTCAACTATGTAGGCCACTGCCATACCTACTGCCAGTTCTACCAACTTCTTCAAGATGGGAGAACAAATTCTGACTGCTACATGAGTCTATGAGAGGCAATATGGTATACTGAGCTAGGAACACTAGGGTTCATTTCCTTCTTCTGACATATACTGGCTGTGAGACCCTAGGCAAGTCACTTAATCTTTGAGGCTACAGGGTTGTTGTTGTTGTTGTTGTTTTTAGACTTTAAGACTATGGGATACAGAGAAGCTACTGGCACTGGTGGAATGAATTTCCTCTTTCAGAAGTTCCCTATCTCAATTAAATCCAAATTCCAGTCTTTATCCCTATCCCTACATAAGCCTGTATTTTTTTCTTCACAAGCTAAGAACTGCCCATGTCCAAGATTCTGTGCAGAGTGACCAGACACAGGACTCAAATGGAGCTCCTGTTATCCAGATGTCTATTTGGAGGGGGAGATGTCTTTCTTCATCAAAGAGTACAGAGGTCAAGTTGTATTTTCCTCATGTATAAGAAATAAGCCATCTACCTACATCATCAAGTTGTTCATTGGCACAACAGGGAATCACAAAGCATCTCCTTTAAAATGTGGAGTGTATAAATCACCATCTGTTTCTCCCCTTGATGAACTTTAGAATAATGACTGCCCAGCCACCAGATCTGATTACCATCAAGAGAAAAAAAAAAGGCAATAATCCAATGCCCTTCATTCCAATGCCGCAGATTGGGGAATTTTATAATGCTACTTTATTTACAGTTTAATGCTAATCAGGCCACACTATCCTATATTAAATTAATGTTCTACAAGTAGGGAAGTTTTCAAAGATCAATGGAAAAAAAGCAAAAAGCCCAAATCTTTGTAAGACTCTATAAACACGTTTGCACTGTTTGGAAAATGGTAGTTGAATTTACTGGGTGTTTTGGTGAAAACAGCACTAGTTCTTGAGTCAGAGGACTGAGGGTCTTGCCGTAGCTCAGTCGCTTATTAGCTTTCCCTCAAATGAGGAACCTCAGTTTCTTCATCCATAAAATAGAGATTATACCCACATGGCTGCAGAGGAGAAAGTGAGGCTGGTGACTTTGCACAGCCCTCCCTCACTTAAATCCACTTCACTTGCAAGTCATAGCATCATCTTCCTGATGTCATGGTCCTCTTCAAGAAGGAAGGACAAACAAAAAACAACATGTACTCACAGTCATCCTCTATCGTGAGGCAACTGCATTACAAACCTTAAAGCTCTATATAAATACAGACTATCATAATTAATGTTACCGCCGATTTTATTAGTGCAGGGAACACCCTGTGAAGAAACTCCCTCTTCTCTATTAATACAGATAGCTACAACTCTGCAATTTATACCATTAGAGAATTACTTGGGGTACTGAAAGGTCCAATAACTTGTCCAAGGTCATAGAACCAACCAGTATATGCCAGAGGCAGGACTTAACCCAGGTCTTTGTAACTTGGTGGTCGTTCAGTCGTTTTTCAGTCATGTCTGACTTTGTCACCCCATTCGGAGTTTTCTTGGCAAGGATATTGGACTAGTTTGCCATCTCCTTCTCCAGCTCATTTGACAAATGAGGAAACTGAGGCAAACAGTTAACTGACTTGCCCAGAGTCTCACAGCTACTAAGTGTCAGACACCTCAGAGGTCAAATTTGAACTCAGGTCTTCCTGACTCCAGGCCCAGTACTCTATCTAGTGCTCCACTTAGATGCCCCTTTCTGACTCAGAGGCCAGCTCTATTACTATACCAAATAAAGCCTTGATAGGTCTGTTAACCATAAATCAGTAACATTTTTAAACAAGAGGAACTAGTCTAATCTAATATGTAAGACCAAGCTCCACTAATTCCATTCACAGCTTAATATCCCTTGTTCTTATTTTAAATCTTTTTCCTCCTCATTTGCATCAAGAAAAACTTGCCTTAATTGAAGCTTGTTATAAAGTTTGGTACAATAACACCATGGTAACGTGTTCAAAAATAAAATTCCAAGGCATTCAGTGGTGATGAAACGTGCTTTCTAAAGAACAGGCGAAGTGGCAGGAAAGCAGTTGTAGATAGTTGTTTTGTTCTGTCATTTTTAAAGGGGTGCTCAGCAGAAGGGGGCAGGTTGCCCACTTTAGTATCATAATTCTTGTCATGAATTATCCTTTTAGAGTATTACAGAGTACTGAAAACTTGTTTTCTTCCAATTTCAATGTTTTATTATTTTCAAAATGTGGTTCAAATACATAGGACAGGATCTGGGTCAGTACCTTCTCTATAGCATCACAGAGTTGCTTAGAACAGGGGGTGTCAAACTCAAACTGAAAGTAGGGACCCTGAACCACACATAAGGATCCCTATCAGCTGCAGATTACTTAAAAAAACAACAATTAACATTACTATATTCTATTATATTTTTATTTATTTTGTTAAATACTTCCCAATTACAATCTAACAAGATTCAAGTGCTACAGGCCAGTTATTTGTTTGATACCTCTGGCTAATGCATTTAAGTGACTTGCCCAGTTTCCTCCAGCCAGTGTGTATTAGAAATGGGATTTGAACCCTCGTCTTCCAGGAGGTGGTTTAAATGAACATTTATAAGTTTATATTTTGACAAACTGAAAAGTAATTTGGTATACTAACTTCCTAGGCACAAGATTTCTTAATTCCTTTTTCAAAATAGAAACACCCTTACATGTAAATCTGTACACATGCTACACATGGATTTTTTTTTAATGTATTCCCCATCCCTACCCCCCATCCCCTATGCTCTTGAAAAGCTTTTTATTTTTTTTCTTGGAGACAAGTTCATAGACTAGAGTACTTCCTGTCTGCACTGTGGCTTTGAGCTCAAACAAACCTGACAAAAGACTGATTTATTTCCTAAGAGGGGGTCGTTATAATCACTTCATAGACCAAGATGACATTCTTTCTGCCTTGTTTGGCCTTAATCAGAAGAGATTACCAAAAAACAAAACAGAGAACAAGGTCAAGAGGAGGAAACATTTCAGCAGAGCCCTTTAGGAGGATCTGAATTAATAAGATATATCCTGACTTTTGGGGTTTTTTTTGTGGCCCTTGGACTCCCAACAACCTGAATTTTATATGTATGTATGTATGTATGTATATAAATGTAGACAGACACACACACGCTTCTTTTTTTCATGCCTATTTACAACCCCTACTGGTTAACTCTCCTTTGAAGATGACAATATGGTATGGGACTAGAAGCTTTAGAGTGAGAGTTGAGATGCCCAACTTCCAAAAGTACATTTGGGATTAACTCTTTCATTTTGTAGATGACTAAAGAGATAAAGTGACCTGTCCAAAGTCACACAGCTATTCAGTGACAGTATCTGGGCTTTGTGATGACTAACCCAATGTTCCTGTTATCACACTAAAGCCACACACCATATACTGTACCTACCTTTGAGGTTTTCAGTTCTAGTCAAAGCCCTACCTGTAACCACTGGAAAGAGGCAGTTAGGTGGTACAGTGGATAGAACTCTGAACCTGGAGCCAGAAGGAACTGAGTTCAAATGCAGCCTCAGATACTTACTAGCTTTGTCACCTTGAGCAAACCACTTAACCTTGTGCAAGTTTCCAGATCTGTAAAACTGGAGATAGTAATAGCATCTACCTTTGAGTGTCATTTGTGAGGATCAAGTGAGATCTACAAAGTGCTTTGCAAACCTTAAATCATCGTCTAGATATCTATAAATATTAAATATATCAATATAAATATATAATAAAGCACTATATAAAATAAAGATGAAAGGTGGAACTTCTGTAAGTAGTTAGTTATCCTCTTTCCCATCCAAGTAGGAGAAAATTGTGTATATCAGCTATGGCTATGTAGAATGCTATAAATTATCACGTAAAAAGTAACATAGTACTTTTATCTGTGTGACCCTGGGCAAGTCACTTAAACCTGTTTGCCTCAGTTTCCCCATCTGTAAAATGAGATGGAGATGGAAATGGCAAACTACTCCAGTATCTTTGCCAAGAAACCCCTAAAAGGGGTCATGAAGAGATGGACACAACTGAAAACAACTGAACACCATTTTTAAAAAGTAATTTTATCATTTTATTTTCATTGATGGGGGACAGCATAATTACATAGAGCCTTTGGATAGAAAGGCTGCAAGGGGTAATGGAAAGAGAGCTGGCCTTGAAGCCCTGGGGACCCGAATTTAAGGACTGCTTTAGTCTCACATCCTGGCTGGGGAGTGGTGTTACCTGGGCAAGGCACTTCATCTCTAAATACTATGGGCAATTCTCTCCATTTCTAAGTTGCAGAGAAGATGCTGATCTCCACTAGTAGAGGCAGTTCTTCCCCCAAAGCTGCCTTCAATGAAATCACAGGTCTGATTTTTTTTTTTCTTAAGTCCTTTTACACCAACAAGGTAAAAAAGCCCGATTAAGGCTGGAGCACTTGTATACTCTGATTTTTAAAAGGGAAGCCTGGGACCTTCAAGGCAATGGAGCTAATTTCTCTCAGTAGACTTTACATATCAAGAACGCAAAATTCCCCCTGAAAAGAACTGAAGTGCCCCAGAATATGCTACTCACATCTCCATCAATATTCTTCAAATTAATTTAATTCAACTCAGTTCAATCCACCAAGTGAACTATATTATGGGATATAAATACAGTGGAATACTGTAAGGTAAGGAAGACCCACAAATATGGTGGACAAAAGGAATCCGAAAGAGTAGAGGGAAGGGGGTAGAAGAGAACCAAAAGAATGTATTTCACAATAATTATGTCTATATAAGTTAAAAATGAATGAGAATGAATGGATTAACAAAGACTCTGGATAGAGACTTGGAGTGACTGGAAATTCTTTCACAGCATTTAGAGCTGGACAGGACCTCAGAAGCTATCTAGTTCAGTGGTCTCATTTCTGCAGAAGAGGAAACTGAGGTCCATATATAAAGTGACTTGCCTAACATCACAAAGGAAGCACACACTGGAGGTGGTATTTAAATCCAGGCTCTCTGATTGCAGAGTCAATACCCTTTCCACTATACCATGCTATTAGGATCCTTTATGGATTAGTTTTAATTAATTTAAATGTAAATACTTACTAAGCAAGTTATATTGGTTTTATTGATGCTCAGAGATAAGTTTTAAATGAGTCATTTAATTTAAAAAAAAAACCTATTTCTAGAAAAAACATTTCTTAAGGGTAGAAAGTTAATTCCAAGGAACAATCTAATGGTATAAAAATTTAAGTTTATATTCAACATAACAAAGCTCTGGAGACCACTGCTATAAAATCTTCCTGCTATAAGCAGGAGCCATCAGTCAGTAACATCCTTGGCTAACTATGGATAAAAGAAGGCAAAAGGACAGAAAAGGCAGAAAATAGCCAGTCCTGTAAGTGACATATGTCGTATTTTTTGGTCTTAAAAAGGTCTTCCCTTAGTTTAATGAATAACTTTTAGCACTAGAAGATTCACACATTCCTCTGGTTCACAAAGTCAATGCCAGCGGAAGTGGTCAATTTTAACATTTCAAGAAAAAATTATGAATTATGTCAAGGTCAAGTCACTTTAAAAAAAAGGGTATTAGGATGCCTTACAAAAACAAGGAAAGGATTATAAATCTAAGTTCCAGGCATGGAAACTCCCTTGTATGGACAGGGAAAAAACACGGTGGCAGAACAATTACATTCCAATGCTACCACAACACTTTTTTTTAAGTTAAAAAAAAAAGATGCACATGCCAAGCCCAAGTGTAGAGAGCATATTTTCAGCAACATGGGGCAGTCTTAAAATCAGTAGCACTGTAGCAGCTTCAGCTCAAATTTCCTTTCAGGTCAGAAGACAATTGGAGGGATCTTTTACTCAACGGCAGGGACTGCTTGAAACTAAGAGGAGAGCAACTGCCTAATTGGCCCCGGAAGCTAAGGGGCAGAAGGTGTGCCGGGAGGACTCCTGGGCGAAAACTAAGCTTGAGATTCTGCTCAAGAAAATACATGACTTCTGGGAGCACATCTGTGCACCCAGTTAAGATAAACAATTTCTAAGGACTTTGTAGTTTTCTTCCCACTTCTAATAGCTAAAAAATAAACAAGAAAGCCAGAATAAACAGAAAGCAAAGGGAACATGGGGAGCATTTAAATTTTTTGACATGTTGTGTTTTTATATCGCCTTCATTTCCAAACAGATCTCTATCCCCTTTTCCTACTGAGTGACTTCCTACCTTGTAACAGAGAATATTTAAAAACTAGGACTTAAAAGCATTTCAGCAAAACTAAAGAATATATTGACTAAACATAAATATATTCGATGTGGCACACCAGGAGACCCCTAAATGTGCAAAGAGAAGGAAGTATATTTTTTTCCTCTCTTCTTAGAGCCGAGCTTGAATATTATTGAATATTATAATTAGAGGATGTTTAGTGTTTTCTTTACTTTGTTTTTGCTCTTCCCATTTACATTGTTGTAGTTGTGTATATTTTTCTTTGTTCTGTTCACTTTGCATCATTTCATGTATTATTTCATATTCACTGTTTCTAAGGATACTATTTCATGGACTTTTGTTTAGTCATTCTCAAAGCAATAGGCATTAATTTTGTTTATAGTTCTTAGCTTCCACCAAAAAAAAGTGATGCTATGAATATTTTGTCACATGTGAGACCTTTCATTCTATCTCTGAACTCCTTGGAGTATGTGCCTAGCAACTGAATATTATTAAGGACAAAGGCATGGATATTTAAGTCATTTTTCTTTTCTCTTTAGCATCATTCCAGCTAATTCACAGCTTTAACAATGTTATTAGTGTGCCTTTCTTTACACAACACCTCCAACATTGTATATTCTCATCTCTGGTCTTCTTTGCCAATTACTTTAGATTGTAACAGAAGGTTATTTACCCTATAGGCCTCATAGGTATTGCCAAGATGGAAGTTGGGGCTCATATCTTGGCTATGGTAATGAAAGGGTACGTATCATTCAAAATAAAAAGCCCTAAAAGAAAGGATAGAGGAGTAGCACTGTTTGTGAAGAAAGTATGCACATCTTTATATGAATCCACAAACCTGAGAAGGAAAAGTACAGTGGGCAACAACTGGATGAGGACAAAAGTTAAAAAAAACGTTAATGATATCATTGGGGAACCTAATTAGGGACTGTCAAGCCAGACAGAGAAAAGAAATATAACTTCCTCAGAAAGAAATTTGGCAGAGTTGACATGAGGTAATAACAGGGGAAATAAGCCACCCTCTTAGGTTCCCATAGGATCTGATTGCTAGAATCTCTCTATCACTGGCACGAACACATCACTGGGGCAAGGGAAACACAAAGTGTTTCCCAGAGATTCAGCTTTTGCTGACCCTGGATTCCTTATCTAACTATCTGTGTGTGTGTGTGTGTGTGTACACATAAGTATTAATATAAGGTATAATTTAATACAATTAGTATATTAATATGTCATTATATTGACATATTATGATATATTAATTATATATAGTTACAGTAATATGTTGTGTTATTTTGCATTGCATTTTTAAATAAATGTGTATATATGCACATATGTATTAATATAAGGTATAATTTAATATAATTAGTATATTAATATGTATAGTATAATTAGTGTATTAATGTCATTATATAGACATATGACTACTAATTATATAGTTATAGTTATTAACTATATAGTTATAGTAATACATTGTGTTATTTCGTGTTGCATTTTTAAATAAATGTGTGTACACACAGATGAATTAATATAAGGTATAATTTAATATAATTAATATATTAATGTCATTATAATGACATTATGATTGTATTAATTATAAACAGTTACAGTAATATGTTGTGTTATTTTGTGGTGCATTTTAAAGTATATGTGTGTGTGTGTGTGTGGTCTCCCCACTAACCCCATCCATCACAGCCTCTTCTCATGGATGTCCAAATATACTTGGCTCCTGGGCAGTGAGCAGAATTGGCACAGGTACAGACATCACAATTTTATTTACCACAATTCTCTAGAACATACCAATGCACACTAAAGCGACAAAACTGAGGCTCCAACCCCCTACAACCACACTAGGCTTCCACATCCATAAGTAAGTCTCACCCATCTCACTCTAGTCTCAAGACTTTCTGAACTAGGGTGGCTGGTTTTGCCCAATACTAACCAAGGTAAACCTTATTTATCTGGCCTGGATGCTTTCCAACACCTGCCTGAAAAGCTAGCTTTGATAATATATCTTTTCCAAATTAATGTTCTACACAGGCCAAAGTGAGGTAGTGTTGAAAGAAGGTAAGACAATTGCCCTCATAATTTTTTTTAAATTAAGCTGTGCAATGTGTTTTTTAAAGCCCCACTGGTTACTAAAGTAGAAAGCAGGCATATGATTTTAATGTGAACTTTTAAACATTCTTGTCTGCTTTATATTAAGAGTTTGGGGAAAGGACTACAAAAGAGACATACCGACCTAAACCCTCAACATGTATTAAATGCTTATGCATGTAAGAATCATGCTGATCCTGAACAAAAATTAAACTAGAACAGAGTTTCTTATGCTGGGGTCCATGGACCATCAGTCCTCATTTCAGGAGGATCTATGAACTTGTATAGGAAAAAAAAAATTACACTTTTTAAAATTAACTTTTGCTCTCCTTTGTAATTCTATGGATTTTATTTTATGCATTTAAAAATATTATCCTGAGAAGGAGTCCACAGGCTTCCCAATTGTGACAAAGGGGTATATGATACAAAAAGAGGTTAATAACCCCTGCTCTAGAAAGATAATGTCCTCCCTTTCTTTATAATGTGAAGAAAGGACAGCATTGATTAAACAATCCTGATTCTTGGGGCCAGAGAACAAGAACGTGTTCCTAATGTAAAAGTACTCAAGCACTGCAAGCTGGAGGCTCCTGGCCCCAAATGGAAATCTGGAATCATAATTATGTTTAATTTTTAAGGTGTGAGGCTTAATAACAGAGAAATCTGTCTCACAGTCCCTGTCCGCTAGTCAGGATTATTAATAAATTATCAAATGCACGTTTGCCTCACACCAAGGAGCTATAAAAGCTTTCTTCCTCTTACACCTGCTGTTCAAGTTCCTCAGGCCCCAGCCTCCTCCTCCTCTTATTAAGGCAGTTTTAGAAACACAGTCCAAGGGCATCTCAGCCCTACTAATATAAGGATTGTTTGGAAGCATGCAGATGATGTAAACATTAAGATGGTTAGCATACCCAGGGGAAACAGTGTCTGTTATTGAACCCCATCAGAAACAGCCTGAGCTGCATGCTGATAACTGAGTGGCCCAAGAGCCAAGGCTAGGTTCCACACTGTCTTAGTACAATGAAAATAAAAGCAAACCCAATGCGATCTCAGCAGTACCAATTACCCAGGCTAATGAGGGGAGAGGTGGCATGGTGGAATTACGATAATATTTATGGAGCACTTTAAGGTTTTCAAAGTGTTTTTTTTTTACATGTAATATCTCACTTGATTCTCACAACCATCCTGGAAGGCAGGTGATATTATTATCCCCATTTTACAGACAGGGGAAACTGAGGCAGGCAATGGTCATCCAGGGTCACAGGGCTGGCTAGTAAATGTCTGAGGTGAAACAGAATTTGAACTCAGGTCCTCCTGACTTTAAGATCAATACACTACTCAGTACGTATCTCCATTCAGGAGAATGGAGAAAAAGGACTCACTCGCTTACCTCCTTTTCCCAGAACATAACAACCAAACAGTACAACAAACCAGGGCTGAGGAGTGCTCATTTCAATTCTTCTTAAGAGAATAGTGAAAGCTGGTCATAAACCATAACTTCCCTGTCCTTCAATTTCTCTGATAAAATAAGGGATGGCAGCACCAACCTCTTTCCTAAGTCTGTGCTTAAAGATCAGGCAGGTTGTGAGCAGATGAAATCATGTATCCAAAGACCTATATAAATGTAAGCTACCAATTTAAGTCCCAAACAATTTGAATCAACGGACTGAACTTTGTTCCCACGGCATCTAGCCAAAACACTGTACACAGTACGTGAATTAACTGTGTGATTTTCTCCCCTCCCACTTCAAGCACCATTTATCGAAAGCTCCTGAGAAAAAGCCTTGGAAAGTTCCAATGTACTACACAGTACATGGAAGGAAGGCTGAGGGTGAATTGGCAGAGGCTTAAAGGAGCCTCCATTTTTCATTAATAACTTATTCACAAACCACCATTTCTAAACCATGCTGCCTGTACTTCTGCCATCATCCTCATCTCTACTCCCCACCCCGCCTCCGTCTTTTGACTTTGCCCCTGGAGTCACCCTGGCCTCTGATAGGTGAACTTCCCCACCACCATTTCCAAACTACATGATCCTATGCCCCACCACGAGCCTTTTCCAGTTCCCCTTCTCCTATGTGTCCTCTTCTCCCTGTTAGAAAGTAAGGCCATGGAGAGTAGAGACTGTCTTTCTTGAAGATCATAGCACAGTACTCAGTGCAAAGTAAGTGTTTAATAACTTTTATCTAAGTATGCAATAAATTACAGAAAAATATCTAAGTTACAGGAATGCAGCTTTCATGTAAGAAGAAATAATGGTGATTAATAATAATGTATTATAGCATCTAGATGAAAATTAGAGAAAAGTATTAATTATTTCTCTCTCTCTCTCTTTCATTCATTAATTCAACAAACATGTTATAAGAAAGGAAACTGAAGCCCAAAGAAGTCAAGTGATTTACCCAGGGTCACAAAGAAAGCATTATGTACAGAGGACAGTGTTAGGAAATGGAGAAGATAGAAAGCTTAGATAATGCACGGTCCTTGACTCAGAAAGTTAACCATCCAGTAGGGTGAGTACCATTGCAGAGCCTTGTAATGAAAGAATATATCTAAAGTATTATGTAATACAAGAAGCACCATATAAGTGTCAATTATTATTGTATATGTGAGTATTTCATATTTTTAAGTTAAACAATTGTGGTACAGTCAGTTGAGGTATTAGACGTCCTTTGTCAATATGCTTCCCCCCCCTTTTTTTACTTCAGGTTCCCCTCCCCCCCTCCCAAAAATTGGTTAAACTGGTTACAAGAGGGGAGCTCACTTGGCCCAAAGTAAGAACAGGAGATGGGACACTGGGTACATGGAGGACCAACAGAGCCCAGTTCAAAGCGGCCAAAATGAAGATGGAGGGAACAGTTAATTACTGTCCCTGGCAGCCCTCGAAGTATGGGGGAATATGTAGATGCTACCCAGTGGAAGTCCCAATTGTGAATCCTGGTTTCTAATCAGCCCTGCCCTGAGCTTTGACTGGGGGACTCAGTGAAGGGCCATCTGACCTTCACCCCCTGCCCTTCCCATTCTCTCCTCCCTTCTCAAGGTCTACGATCTATGATGGCAGGGGGAATCCCCCCAAAACAGGGGGTTTTTGTTTCTAATTATCACCAGAAGGATCCTATCTAAATGCTTGTGAACATGTATCCACTTTCAAGTTTGTGAATTTTCATACAAGTACAGATCTCAGAGAGATAGAGTTCATCAAAGGGTTATAAAATATTCTTTTCTTTTTTCCCTTTAAGACTGAGTCTCCTCGTCTCTCCAGGCTGGAAGGACAGAGACTACTCACAGGCCTTATCACACAGGAGCTTTAACCTGCTACATTTCTAACCTCAACTAATACACCTCACCTTAGGCATCTTGCTGGCCCCACCTACCAGGGGCTTACCAAATTTAATGCAGATACCCAACCAGCTTAGCCCACTGCAGCTCAGAACTTCTAAGTTCAAGAGGTTCACCAATTTCAACCTCTCTCTAGCTGGGATCATAAGTGTAGGCTCTTGAAACAGAAATGGGTCTCTCTGAGTTGCATACTGACTTAGAAAACCACAAATTAACATTATCTATGCTGTATTGTACTTTTAGTTAAATATTTCTCATTTACATTTTTATCTGGTTTACCGTCTGTTACACCTGTGTTCTGAAGTAATTTTAGACCTGCTGTGACCCAAATTCCTCAGGCTCCAGTCTTTCTCTACTTTGGCTCCAGTGGTTTTAGAAACAAACACAGTTTATCAATAAAAATATATTAAAAAAAAAAACAAACCACTGTCGAAGGGTACTATATTCTACTCTTTCTGTTGTATTTCCTTCTTCTGAGCGAAGTATATACTTCTACTGCCACAATCTGGTAATAAATCCCATCCTACCAAGACCAAGACATCCTATGACAGGGCTGTCCAACCTTAGGTTATTTTAGGGCCACATTAAAATAAAATAATTATTCAAGGGCCACACCCAGAATAAAAAATACAGTACACTAATAGAAAGTGGGGGAACGCACGTCATCAATATGACAGGCGAAGGTGTGAAGCACGAAAGCAAACACAAAACAACAAAGCGACAACACAACAATATAAAGGTAGGTGCATACTGACTAGTCTGCCTCATACAGGCAGAACGCGTCCCACAAATCAACTGAAAATTCCGTGCGATATGTTCCATCTGTAATACTGCTTAAAAACACCAAAGAAAATTAACATCGAGATTATTTATTAGTGATGGAACTAAAAAATCTAATATGTATTCCATGCAAATTATTATTTTAGTTTTTGCTCATGAAAATTAAAATCCACAGGCGGGCCATATAAAATCACACGGTGGGCCACATGAAATCACACTGTGGGCCACATGTGACCCACAGGCAGTATTTTGAACAGCTCTGTCCTATGAGATACTGACCTGCTTGTGTAATTTTAAAAAATAAATTTATTGCTATCTTGTTTTTACATCACCTATGTTTCCCACCATATTTTTTACCCCATCCCCTCCCAGGCAGCTATCCTTTATAGTAAAGGATAAAGCAAGGAAGAAAATAGTTCTAAAAAAATTAAACAACATAAAAATTCTGAGTTATATCCAGTATTCCACACCCTCGGTCCCTCACTTCTGCAAAGGAGAGGGGGAAGGTGTCCTCTCACATCTCTAGGGCACTGAGATCACATACATTGTCCGGGCATTACAATTTCATAGCATTCAGTTTTGACTGGTTTGTTGTTGTACTTTCTACTTATATTGCTGTACTCATTGTGTATACTCTTTTTCTGCTTATGCTTTCTCCACTCCGCATCTGTATAAACCAAGTCTTTCATCCTTCTCCATGTTCAATGTGTTTATCACTTCTTACAGCACAGAAACATTCCATTATATCTGTGTTTGGGCAGCTAGGTGATGCAGTAGATAGAGTGCCAGTCTTGGAGTCAGAAAGACCTGAGTTCAAATCCAGCCTCAGACGCTCACTAGCTATGTGACCCTGGGCAAGTCACTTAACCCTGTTTGCCTCAATTTCCTCATCTGTAAAATGAGCTGGAGAAGGAAACCGCTCCAGAATCTCTGCCAAGAAAACCCCAAATGGGGTCACAAAGAATCAGATATAACAGAAACAACTAAACACCACCACCACCACTTTGGACAGTCACCAGCTTTAAAAAAAATTCTGTGCAAAATAATCCTTTGGGGAAAGTGCCTGTGTCTTTTTCCCCTGCTTGATTTCTCAGGACTCTAGTTTCCTCCTATAATATGAGAATAATGACAGTTATAAGAATATATAATGTCATAAGAATAATAACAGTATTGATTTCACAAGGTTTTCATAAGGATCAAAGAAGGGAACCAGTGCTTTGTAAACTTTGAAAAGCTCTGTATTTGTGAGTTATTATTATTAATAATCTACTTTTCATGTATTTCAGACAAGTACAGGCAAAATCACAAAAGACAGACTAATGGATATAATCATCCAGGGGAAAACTGTACTCTAAACCTTCCAAGGAGTAATGACATTTGACTAAGTCATGTATATTTTTTAATACAAAAAGAAAAAAAAAACCAACCCTAAGATCCCTTAAGCCTTTGACCCCAATTTGCATTTTGGGTCTCCCTCCTCCGCACCCTTAAAAAAAACAAGTCTGACAACTTCTATCTGTGGGCTTTCCACTCTTCTTATCTCACTAAGCCAAACTACTCTCAGATAGCTAATTAAGAATCTGTTTAGAGAAGCTCAGCAGAATTAGAATTGGTTATGGTCAAATTTTTCCCATGATATCTAAATTGTTATGTGTCAATCATCCAAGAAAATTAGGGAAAGAAATATGAGTTCCAAGATATAGGCATTTGCTTGATTAGGCAAACATTATACTTCCCATGGGGGAAGGTGAAAAAAGGCACGGGTACTTTACCCAAAGGATTATTTTGCAAAGATTTTTTTTAAAGCTGATGTCTATCCCTTATTAAATCAAAAAGTTCCTCTGATGCTTCTAAACACCTAGCTGCTTAGTGAAATATTAGCCTAATAATCTCCTGTCCCAACTACCTCCAAATTTCTCAGATGATCAGGGTAGGCTTGGCTTGGGGTCACTCACATCATAATGGGAGAGAAAATCATAGTAAAGGCACTTTCCAAGGTTCCTGTTTGAATATCAACTTGAATATAAATGTTGGAGTTATCATTAACTCTACCCATCTTCTTTACCTTTATTTCTAGTCAATCACCAATATCAGTCAGTTCACATCCCTGGTATCTGTCCCTTCCTTTCCATGGCCACTGTCTTCCATCAAGTCTAGGTCCCTGACATTGTGCCTCAGCCATTGCAATGATCTCTACCTGGTCTCACTGATTCTGGTTTCTCCACCCTCTAATACTTCATATACCATACCGGCAAACTAATCTTCCTAAGACACTGCATTCATCATGTCAGTTTCCTGCTCAAATGCCTACAATGATTCTCCACTGACTGCCACATTAAATCTCAACTCCCTTGCCTAGTTTTCGGGGCTTTACAGGGTCTGGCCCCACCCCTACTTGTCAAACCCTATTTCCTGCCATTCCCCAACAGGAACCATCTGCTTCTGTTATACTGCCTATCCTCCCTCTCCACCTCCTCCCTACTGCCAATTTCTCTCTCTGACCCACACAATGCTCATTTTCCTGCTCATGTTGTTCCCTTTATCTCTGGAGTTCTTAAGCTGGGGTCCATGAACTTTTTAAGAAATATTTTGATGACTGTTATTTCAATGTAATTGGTTTCCTTTGAAATTCTATGTATTTTATTTTATGCATTTAAAAAAAATTATTCTGAGAAAGGGTCCATAGGTTTCATTAGACTGTCAAAGAGGTCCACAAAAAAAGGTCAATTTACTGACATGCCTTTCCTATTCACCTGAGTCCTACCCATCTATCAAAGTCTAATATCAAGAAGGCCTTCCTGCAGGTGATTATGGAAGGAGGGGGACACAGTCCAGGAGAAGCCAGGACCTTCAGTGCCACTATGTCTAAGAGCCAGAAGTTCAACCTGAACTCCATTACTTGGCAGGTGACAGATGGACAGGGCACGTGGCTAATTCAGAATGTACAACTGACTGAGATCAAGATTCCCAAGACTCAGGTACTGGGAGATTATCCTGAGCCATCCCATTTTCCTGGAGGCTCCAAGCAAAATGGCCCAAGATTTGTAGTACCCTCCACAGTCGGGGTGATGGCCTGCTCAGTTTGTTTTATAATGTGGGCTACCTCCCTAAGTGTAACTAATTCCTCACAGGGGTTATTTGGACTGGGCCAAACTGTCCTTGAAAAGCATCTACCTACCACTGATGGTCAATAAGATCCAGCACCCCAAAACTCTTTCCTACTTCAGGGCAACTATGAGTATATCAGCATCAACTCCATCTATGGCTTCTCCAATGAGGGCAAAAGGCACTACAGCACTGAGCAATGGAAAATCTTCATTGACTGCTTCGACTGCCTCTTCATCCCAGTCACTGCAGATGGAGAATGAATTAAACTAAAATTTAAGAATACCTTAGAGGCCCAAGCTGTGTCAACTGACATCGCATTTTTTGTAGTCCATAAGGCAATGAAAATAGGACTAGTAGGATGAAAATGTTTATTTCAAAGTAAAATTATAACATGTGCTTTTAATTACTTGTATTAAAAGCACATTTACACAAATAGAAATTATAGTCAAATAATAGAGAATTATTTTAGAATTCTTCTATCATTTGGCATAATTGGTCCTTCTAGTTAATAAAGTTTTTCATTAGACCTACTCCTTTCCTAGGCAGCTAGGTGGCTCAGTGGATAGACCACTGGACCTGGAGTTAGGAAGACCTGAGTTCAGATCTAGCCTCAGAAACTTGGTAGCTATGTGATCCTGAGGAAGTTACTTAACTGTTTGCCTCAGTTTCCTCATCTATAAAATGAGCTAGAGAAGGAAACAGCAAAGTACTACAGTATCTCCCCAAGAAAACCCCAAATGGGTCACACAGAGGACTAAAAGGGCTGAAAAACTCCTTCCCTGCCAGTACCTATGAAGAAATACAAAACAAACCGAAACAGTATCTACTTTCAATTCAAAAAACATTTATTAGGCACCTACAATCTATATAATCCTATATTAGTCACTGGGATATAAAGGTGAAGAGACATAGTTATCACAGTGCAGTACAAAAAGTGTTTGATTTTGGAGTCAGAAGATTTGAGTTCAAATCTAAGCTTCTACCTGTGTGCCCTTGGGCAAGTCACTTAACCTTTCAAGGCCTCAATTTCCTCAACTGTAAAAGATGGATTCTGAAAACTGGACTCTGAAGCCCCATCCATCTCTAAATCTGTGGACCTACAAATCTCTAGTTCTTAACGTTTGATATAAATTATGTAAAGTAACTGTAAGTCTAAAAAAAATTCAAGACCAGAAAGTTCTAGAAAGCAAAGTATTTAAAACAGGCCCCTGCTAAGTACACAGCATATCACACACAGGCCACCCAATATATCAAGAGTTTTAACAGGAAGATTCTGATAATGCAGTTGGCTGGCATCCCCAAGTGGCTCAGCTTTCCCATCTGATGATTTAGCAAGAAACTTATCATTTAGGTTAATGTAATCCAGCATGCTATAACACGCTCACCAGCCCAAATGTTTGGGAATAGGTTTGGTAGCCAAAAAGAAAAGGAAAAAAAAATTATTAGGAGAAAAGAAAAAAAAAATCAAAGTTTCCAAAGCTCAGTACAGAAATTTTTTTTAAATACCCCCAGGGGGAATGGTTTTTCTTCAGACTCTTTCTCCTTGGTCTTGCTATCTTTAGGGCTCAGCACACAGAGCCTAGCACATAAATAATAAATTTAAAATGCTTTCTGATTGATTGGTTTTCATTGTGAACCATTTCCAAGAAGGGATGGATATGCAAAATAGATACCAAAACCCTTTCTAAAAACATAGCCACGGTGTTAAAAAAAAAAAACCACCAGCAAAACACTCTCAGCATTGGGGAATGTCTATACAAACAAATACCAACAAAGGCAACACCTGGCTGTAGGGTTTTTTTTTTCTATTCTCACATTATTACAATCCTGAATGCTTCCCAGCTAACCAGAAACTTAAGCAATCCAAAACAAATGGAGGAATTACACATCAAGATCTCCTACAAGCTCTTATCCAAAGAAAATCTGGAGAAGCATCTTTTTCAGACATCCCTTTGAAATTGAAAACATTTTCATTAAAACAATAAAAACTATTCTAGTGTCTAAGAGGGCTGGCATGCCAAGAAAAAAAAAATCAATTTATCATTAAATGAAAGTAGAGAAGTGAGACAAGAAGGAAATTCTACCAGGACTGGTGACGGACTGCATGTTTATTTATTCTTTTCTCCTCATGTTCCCAAGAGCACCCTTAACTAAAGGGTGGACTGGATCCATCCAGTGTGAGCTCCCTGAGTTCACAACTATTCACCAAAAGTTATCATCCTCTCTCCCCACTTTTCTCTCTCTTGGCCTTCCCTCTTTCCCCTTTTCCCTCTCCAGCTTTCTCCCATGTTTCCAAAGAAACAATGGTGAAGAACTGCTACATACCTCCTGATAGAAAGGTGATGGGCTAAAAATGTAGAATGATAAACATTTTTAGATAATATGGGAACCTGTTTTGCTTGATTATTATTCTTTGTTACAAGGTTTTTTCTTTTTTTTTTCTCTAAACTAGGGTAGGGAAAAGTAAGAGGGAGAAATATTTTTGATAAATGAAAAAAAGCTAATCTAAAATTGAATTTAAAAAGAGAAGCATTGGCTAGACCTTTTGTGATCCCAAAGGACTAGAAACTAAGGGGTTATCCAGGTATTGAGGAATGGCTAAACAAGTTCTGGTGCATGAATGTAATGGAATATCACTGTGCTATAAGAAACAATAAATACAGAGAAGCATGGCAAGACTTTTATGAATTGATACAAAGGGAAGTTAAGCAGAACCAGAAAAACAATGTACACCATGACCTCAAGCAGTAACAAAAATGTATGTGGAAAGAGCAAAAGAACAATCAAAACTGAATGCAATATCGTAACAACCAAGTGTAGCCCAGAAGAAGACACACGAAAAGGTATCTTGCCCTTATACACTTCTTCACGGAAATGGGGTCCATGGATATGGAATCTTGTATAGATGAGATTTTTCCATATTTTGGTTAGTTTTGCTGAACTTTTTTTTCTTTATTGTCTGGGATGGCTCTTGGGTGGGGTGGTGGTGGTGAAAAAGGGAAATGATAAGAAAAGTAGCTACAAATACGAAAGATATTAATCAAGATTTATTTTTAAAAAAGAAATGAATGTATTTATTCACAAAGTGAGGGATACCTGCATTCAGAAATCCCTTCTCCCATCCAAACAGTGCTTTAAAGTTTATAAAATGTTTTCCCTACAAAAATGTTGTGAGGCAGGCATCTCCAGAATCACTGTCCTTGTTTTCTTTGGGCATTTATAGAAATGATAAACAGTGATCATTCTTGAAGGAAATGCCAGAGGAAGACCTAAAAGGGGACATCATGAAGGTCAGCAAACTTGGACTGTGGCAGCAAAATCTCTCTGGCTCATTAAGATTCTTAGTAAGTATTAAATTCCTTAACCAAAAGGCTTCACTGTTATCCCGCTTAGAAAAATAATAATCAGCTTGGGCTTCAGCATAACCTAGAAATGTGTACTGCCTGATGCTTTTATGGAATAAGAATTGTCTTTAGTTTCATGAAAGGGTTCATAATTCAGAAATTCCATCTCCCATAATAAAATTATAAACATACCAAATAAACTCTGAAGCACCCTATTACCTCAATTGAGTTTGACTCAGTTTTTCAAGATTTATTGCAAAGCTCTCTCTCTGAACCCCATTTCTCATCCCCAACCTCCACCCCTCAAGGCACAAAATTTGGCATTTACAGAGAAATACCAGAAGTCTGAGCATTTTATTAGCCAAGGGAAATCCCAACCTTCTTGGCTCCATTTCTGATGATGACAGCTAGTTTTCCATGTTGAATCATATACTAGCTGCTGCAAATATTTAAAGGGGGGGCGGGAAGGCACACTTTCAAACTATAATCATAAAATGCATAAATAATTATGATTTAGAACTTTCTGCTCATTTTTATAAGGCCAAAACTAAAACAGTCATTTTAAATATTGCAATGAAAGTAGAGTGCTTCTCTTAAAATACTTTCAATGCCATGCCAAGGGTAATCTCTAGAGTTTCTCCAATATCATCAGTTTGTATTTCAGGTACAGTTTATATGAAAGCCTATCTATTTTAGAAGTAAGCATGATCCTTTTTTCTCTTGTCTCATTCACAAGTCCTACCTCAAATCCCATGCCCTTCATGAGCGTGCCCTGATGACTCCAGCCCAAGGAAACTGCCTCCCTTCCTGAATACCATAGCATTTAGAGTCTATATACCACACATTGTACAACTTGATTACATGACCTCAATCGCTCCTTCTGGAATTTTAACATTCTATGCTGCCCCATTTTCTGCAACCGTGTTGTCTGGGTTAGTCTCGCTTCCCTTCCATATCCCTTGCAGGGCCAGAAGTTGCTATCAATAAATACAATCTGAAAGATTCAGGGATGCTGACAATTTCATCATGTTTTGTTTCTACTTTTAAAGAAAATCTGAACCTGACAAATGAAGTTCACTTTATCTGTTATCACTGTATTCCTTTACTTATCACTTTAGGATTTCTTACGCCCCAAATAAACCTAGTATTAAACGCCTAAAGGTCCAACTTTATTCTGCACCAGTTCCTCCCCGCCTCCCCCAAACAAATTGAAATGCATTACAAACTCTTTGCATGGTTGGGTTTTCAGAAGTGGATAAATACATTCAAAGGCAAAATTAAAGTCCAAGTGATAGTCCTCATTATTGCTCTCATTGTTTGGAAACAAGCTTCCAACGCAAGTGAATTTGTGTTTCACTACATGTGGCAAATTTCATGACTATCCTATGCCCTTTTTGCAAGACGTATGAACAGGATGTTGGTTCTGTAACAGATGTGTCCTTAGGTGAATCACAAGAAAAGGAGTTGGCTAGCTAAAATCCATTGCTTTGTTGTCATGAAAGGAAATATGGTATAATAGGAAGAACACTTCAAGTTAGGACACCTGAATTCCAATTCTAACTCTACCACAAACTTGCTGTGCAACCTCGGGCAGGTAACCTAACCTATATGGGCATCAGTTTCTTCATCTGTAAAACAAGTTAACAAGCCCAGTATTGCCTGTAGTTCCAGTTGGGGAGTGGGGCAAAGGATCTTTTGAGCTTCAGTGGGCTATGACCATCAGGTGTGTACACTCAGTTTGGCATTATGGGGTGGGGAAAGGATTGTTGCACTAAGCTGCCAAATTTATTTGATCAAAGACGATCAACCTACCCTGGGATGGAAAAAGAACATGTCAAAGCCATCTTGCTGATCAGGATGCAACTGGGCTGACAAAAGGAGGCAGCTAGGTGGCACAGTGGATAGGGTGCTGGGACTGGAGTCAAGAAGACCCAAGTTCAAATCCGAAATCAGACACTTACTTGCTGTGTGACCCTGGGCAAATCGCTTAACCTCTGTATGCCTCAGTTTCCTCATCTGTAAATGGGGATAATCTGGAGAAGGAAATGGCAAACCACTCCAGTATCTTTGGCAAGAAAACTCAAATAGGGTCACGGAGAGTCAGACATGACTGAACAATAAAAAAAGAGGGAATAATAATAGCATTTCACAGGGTTATTATAAGAATCAATGGGTATTTGTAATTTGCTTAGCCAGTGCACATAGTAGGCATTAAATAATTGCTTATTCAGTGCCTCCTCCCTCAAGTCTTTAAAAAAACACAGGTTAACATATCATACACAAAATAAGTCCTAAATAAATGCTTCCCAGTTTGGCTTGTGTAATTGTCCAACCTGGTGTAACAGAGGGTACAAAAAGCACCCAGACAAATGTTCGGTATTGTTCAAATATGAGATACGTAATATCTCCTAAAAATAACAATGGTAATCCTCAGGGGATGGAAAAGAGGAAAATGTATTATGTTTGGAATGATACTCTACTTCAGAAGGAAAGATATTCTACTCTAACATAAGTTTACTTAGTTTGTTTGTTTGTTGCTTAATTTCAAATAGGTGGTCCTGATGTTGCTTGGCCATGGCCTCTCATCATCAGACACCAAATTCTAACAATATCCATTCCATACCACAGAGCCCAAAGTCCATCTTATTCCACTACAGCATGACCTGCAGATAAACATATCCACATAACAATGTATACCAGGAAAAGGCATACAGATTAGCTCACTAATTAGAGCAGCAAAATGACCTTAAGGTATATGTGTGTGGCTTTCTTATGTCTATCTTTACTCTTTACAGCAGAGGTTCTTAACTTGAGATCTGTGAATTGGGTTTTTAAATTAATATTCTGATAACTTTATTTCAATAGAATTGATTTCCTTTGTAATCCTACGAATTATATTTCGTGAATTTTAAAACATTCTGCAAAAGGGTCCAAAGATTCACTAGATTGCCCAAAGGGGTCCTAACACAGAAAGGTTAAAAGCTCCTCATCTATTTCTAAGTGATCATTAACAATCTGGCCACAGGATGACTGAAATGGTATCAGAGCAAACAGGGCAGCTGTTTCTTCTTCAGAAATACACAGATATGAACTGCTGTCCTCTTCTTTTCTTAACCTCCAGGAACACAAAGAACCTATTTTTTAAAACATTTTTCAACTGCTTCACACAAACATAGGTAAGAAAATTGTACAGTTGGTAATTTAGGTTAGTTCCCTAAGAGTAACCATCACACTGGGCAAGAAAGCAAACACTTGGCCATTCACTTAAATGAATTCTTTTTCATCTTATTTTCTGCCCTGTATTATCCTGATTACCATATATCCAAATCCAATCCCAGAGACCCATACTGGAGTTCCACCGCACTAGCTGGCTGGCATTTGCCCAGCTAACAAGCTGGCAGGCCACCATGAAAGCTTTCTTAATGACCACTATCTCTCTTTAGCAGCTGAATGGTTTGGCTTTGGGCAGCAATCTGGGAGCAGAAGCACCCAATTAAGGTTCTAACTTCCAGTTGTGTCCTTTCTCCTGTCCTCTTTCCCATTAAATCTTCACTTAAATTTCTCTTTTTAACTTAAACTATTGAATACTGTGGTATCTTTTGCCACCAGTTTCAGAAGCTTCTCTTACTTAGCCACTGCTACAGATTTCATTCTTAAGGCATAATTCCATTAGGATTATGATTGTATTCCAATATTAGACACATTACTGCCACCACCTAAAAATTTTTTACCACAGAAGAAATGCTGCTGCCACCAAGCCGCCCAACCAGATGAACTTTTGTTCTAATAGGTTTTACTTTAACAGAATATAGATTTTCTTTGACTGTAGAGAGAGTTCACAGAGTTGATTTGTACTTGTATAGTTGTTGGACTGGACAGAGTTTTCCTTCTAAGTAATTATAGTATATCAAGGCAGGTATATGATTAGAGGCCCACAGAGGATTGCAAATTTAGAGCTGGGAAGGAACCTTAGAGGTCACCTAGTCTAACTCTAGCATTTTACAGATGAAAAAAAATGAGGCCTAGAGTTTATTTGATTTGCCTAAGTTTACACAGACAGTGAGAATAGCAGAGATGAGATTTAAGCCTTGGTCCTCTGATTCCAAATCCAGTGTTCTTTCCACTGCAACATGAGAGCCTCAATGTCACATAAAATGCTTTGAACATCCTAGACTTCATTGTGTGTACAGATCACAACCCCTTTACAACTTTCTAGATGGTCTGAGAGTTGTGGTGACCAAACAATTTAATGATGAAGCTCTCAATGTATTTAAGCTAGTCCTTGAATGAAAGGCATACAGTCCCGTTGCTAGGTCTCTTCACAAAAGTCTTTTCAACCCAGTAAAGACTTCCCAAAAATGACTTTCCAAGGCCAAAGCCTTCAAGAGCCTAGAGTTATACAGGACTATCAAGTATCAGAGTAGAGTTTTTGCAGAGGCCATATAGACTACAGATGAGGCAAAGCACACTGGAGGAGAGAACACACACACTGAGCACTTAACACCTGAAAATCAGATCATCTAGAGAACTGAAATGATACTCTGCAGTTACCTAGCAAACAGAATCCATCAGGGCTGTAAATTATAAGTCATGATGTAGCCTCAGGGGACAGGCTACTGCCAAAGAAGGGTGTGCATGTGACACATCTGCCACAAATGACTACAATCTTCACCTATTGCATCAATACAATTGTGCCAAGCTGTCAAATATAAGTCACGGTAAAGCAATAAAATCCAGGGTTCACAAACACCTTAATTACATAAGGTTAAAAGACTGCTGAGCAAGCCCCTCGTTCTACAGCCACCATCTAATTCCCTTCCATAGACCCCTCCTAGCCAAAAGTTCTATTCAAAATATTTAGAATGCAATTTGCACAAGAGGTACAAATGGTGCCAGATGGGAGTCCCAACAGAGACTTCTGAATCCGATTTCTCAAGTGGCCTTTAGCAAAAATGTTATTGGTTTTAATCCCTCTGAGAATGATCATTTCCTATTTTCTCCACTGGGGCTCACATTAGCAGGATGACCAATTCACACCCTCTTTTTTTTTTAAAGGGACAATGGGGAAAGGCTGAGATGTGCCTGGCAAAAATCAGGGTATCTTTAATTATGATCAATTATAGTAAATTGATGGAATTAAATCAACTTCCATTTTCTGGCTAAGGCGCAAAGTAGACCATGGGTTTCTGATGTTCAAATCATCAGACCATTCCCATGAAAACAGCTTCTCTTTAAAAAGGGCTCTCTTCATAGGACAGCTTTAACATTTTGCCAATTTCTCTTCTTCCTTTTAATAGTGGCACTTTTCCAGCCCTCTCTCACAAAGTCTACAGATCCTCTGTCTAAGAAAGCTGAAGTGAGCCACATTCTCAAACAGAAAGAATTCAACATGCCATTCACAAACCTTGCACTGAGAGGGCTAGGGATGGTGCTGATGGCTGGAATGCTCCTGTTCTCTGAAGTTATTAACTTAAAGCCTTATCAAGGTGGGAGTGAAGTACTAGTCTTACAGTACAAGCTAAAAGAGACAGAACAGCCAGACTGTGAGTCATCGTGTACTTACATCATTCTTCCTGAACTTTGCTTTCAAGCTCTTCATGTTTAGCCCATTCAGCCTTCCAAAGCAAGAAGAAATTTTTCAACACCTAAGCAAAAGGAGAAAGGAAAAAGTAAGTTTCTCAGATTCCAAATAAACACCATCTGTACTTTCCCTAGGTCAAACGACATCTCTCTCTGTCTCTGTCTCTTTCCCATGCTGGGAAATTCCACTTTCACATTATCACCTGGACCTAATCCCTGGAGATCCTAAAACTTACTTAAATTTTAAAGATTACTAGTATCCCCCAGTCGTTCAAACATTAATTTAAGTAAAACTCTTTGCCCAGGGTTCAGTCAGAATAACAGCTAGTGTAGTATTTTAAGTTTAAAAAAAATGTTTCACGTGTTATCTGATTTGGTTATTACAACAGTCCTGTGAGGTAGGTGCTGGTATCAACTCCATTTTTATAGATGAAGAAAGTGAGGCTGAGAAGTTAATTGACTTTGCCTGGCAACACACAGCTAAGTAAATATCTGAGGCAAGTTTGACATCCGGTCTACCTGATTCCAGATCTATCACTCTACTCACTGACCCAACCCAGACTGGTTTGTTTTTTTTTGACTAGGTGAAAAAAGCTATTCTTTAGTTCATTTCTTATCTAGCCTTAATCACTGAATGGCTATTGTCTCAGTCAAACTGAGACCTGGGAAAGACCTTAGCTTAAAAAGGCCAAGGTCTCCCTCAATGCATCCAGGGTCATCTCTAGTCATCTGGCCACTGGAGCCAGATGGCTCCAGAGGAGAGTGAGGCTGGTGACTCTGTGCAGCCCTCCCTCACTTAAATCTAATTCACTTGCATGTCATGGCATCACCTCCCTGATGTTGTGGTCCTCTTCGAGAACCCACTTAGGGTTAAGTGATCTAAGGCACAATGCTATCTAAAAGTACGATTTCCGGGAGATCTCCCTGCACAACAGATTCACAGGCCAACACTGCACAAAGCTTCAATGAATCTTAAGGTCAGAGTCTGGGCTGTGTAAAGAGATCCTCCACTGTTCTCTAAAACAGAAATAAGTACAGTAGGAATTCAAACGAGTAGAGAAAATATGTTGTCGAGTTCACACAAAGAAATAGTGTACAAAATTTCAAGAAAAGTTTTTTGCAAATTATTATTTTCATTCATATAATTAGCCTTTCACATTCTTAGTGCTAGAATCAAGTTGTTCAATTTCTTTTAAAGGAATAAAGAGGTTTGTATTCCAGAATCCATTCTTTCCCAATATGATCCTGTGTGAATTCTAGTCTTCCGACTATACAGTGTAATTATGAGGAGATAAAAAGCAGTATGTAATGAACAAAGTAGGTGGTACAGTTCACCCCACCGCCATCCCCTGCCATCCAACTGTGCTATACTGTTTTCAAGTCAATAAGTATTTTATTAATCACTTACTATGTGCTAAACAGGCACTAGGCTAAGTGGGGATGCAAAAAAAAAAAGGCAAACATAATCACTGCTTTCAAAGAGGTACAGTCAAAGAGCAGGAAGGCAGCTAGATACAAACAGGATATACGTGGGACAAATTGGAAGTAATTTCAAAAGGAAGACACTAGCAATAAGGGGGGCTGGGAAAGGATTCTGGTAGAAGGTGAAATTTGAGAGGGAACTGAAGGAAGCCAGGAGAGTCTGGTGACAAAGATGAGGAGGAAGAAAATTCCACACGTGGGAAAACAGCTTGTGAAAATGCACAGTCAAGAGTATGATGTTCGAGGTAGGGCAGCTTCAGTGGATTGCAGAGTCCATGGAGGGGAACAAGACGTAAGAAGACTGGAAGGGGCAAGGTTATGAAGGGGTTTTAAACAGGATTTTGTATTGGATCCTGGAAATATTAAAGAGCCACTGGAGTTTACTGAGTAGAGTGGTGACAAGATCAGACCTACACTTTAGGAAGATCAATTTGAAATCTGAATGAGAATGGACTGGAATAAGGAAAGGCTGAGGCAGGGAGACCAATCCGCTGGGTATTTCGATAGTTCGGGTATGAAGGGATAGGGCCTCACCAGGGTAGAGTAGAGAAGGGTGCATGTTAAAAAGACTCTGCAAAGGTAGAAATAACCAGACTTGGCAGCTGACTGGATATGGAGGGATAGGGTGAGAGAGAGTGGGGAGTTAAGAATAACACCTAATTTTTGAGCTCATTCAAAAGATATGGCAAACCCACAATTCATTTCTAAAAGTCTGAATGGTGATAAATTAGTTACAATACAAAGTTGTCTGAAGAGTATATGAGTTTTTGTAAATAGCAAAAATCAATTTAATTCTACCTATAATAAGTGAAAACAGGCAAGTATCAGCATTCAGCATCCATTGGCTCTGGAGTCAGAAGATATGGATTCATACGTAGCTTTTGATGCTTTCTGCCTGTGTGACCTTGGGCAAACCTCTCTGGGCCTCAATTTCCTCAACTATAAAATAAGGGGATTGGATTAGATGACTCTCACAGTCCCTTCCAGCACAGTACCTATGCTCCTAGGACTCCAGCTCAGAACCAATATCAATCAAATGTTTACTCTGGCTAATAAGTAACTCATTTAAAAATTACTTTTAAGGTCAAATTAAAGTCTTCTTTCCACAAACCTAAGCAATATTGATGATCTGGAATCTAGAAGAAGTAGGTAGGCTGCTTTACAGCTGTGACCACAATGTGGAAATCAAAAGATGACCCTCCTCACTATACATTTCATCATATAGCCTTTATTTTCCTTATAGCGCCTTTGTTATGAAAAGATCTGCATTTAACCAATAGTATAAAGGAAGGAAAGAAATAAGCATTTGGGGGGAGGCAAAGCCAATATGTCAAATGTTAGGAAGCAGGGTGGTGAGCTCCCTTCCACAAACTTCTCTCCAAACGGATCAAGAAAACCCACTAACCCAAATGCTGAAATTCACTGTGAATCCTTTGTCTAGCCCGGTTCAGCTCAAAGAGAAAGACGGGGAGGTCTATACAACAGGAACAAGGTGAGACAAGCAGCATGCCTGGAGCAGGCATTTCAGTGCCCAAGAAGAAGCAACACACTAGGGAAAGAAGAGGTCCTAGATCCATCCTAGGGCACTACAGTGGAGACTGATGTCAACTGGCAGCTTTGTTGTGGACTATCCGACCCCTGGGGGCAGACCCAGGACAGATGGACAAGAAAACCTGAGCAGTGAGTGATGTTCCTTGGAGAGTGAGGCTGTGGGCTGTGTACAGAAAAAGAAGTTCAGAAGCCAGCAGCGGCAGCAGTGAGGTAGCTCAGACACTAACGAGGCTCAGAGCTGGATCTTACTTCCAGTATCTAGTTCAGTCTGCAGAGAAATAACCAGGGCAAGAAACCAAGACCAAAGAGGAGCTTTAAACAATAGAGCTTTCCAGCTGGCTGATAAGGGCTGAATTCAACAACTTCTACTTTTGCAAAGACCCAAACCCAGGTCCTGAAACTTCCAGAGCTCAAATCAGGGGGGCAACAATCAGATTTTGCCCTGGATCAGACCTCTTTGGGAGCACTGAAAGGTTGCCAGCCTGTCCCTGAGATCCTGGAATAACACAACACTCAATACCCCAAGAAAGCAGTAGCACAATTACCCAAACCCTCCCTTTCAGAAGAGTGGCAAAGCCCAGCCCTGACATGAAGTTCAAAGTCAGGAAGTAGGCTGGAAAAAACAGGGCAAATAATGAGTTATTCTGGTGGCATGACACTCACGACACAAAGAAGAAAAGTATGACTACAAAACATCTATAAATGAAAAACACAACCTAGACACAAACTCAATTAAAATTACTGAAAGAGGTGAAGCAGGAGTTATAAGACATTTTAAAATGTTTTCGAAAAATGAAATGAGAATACTTGAGGGAAAAAAATTGAAAAATAAATGAGAGTTATGGAAGAAAGAATTGTAAATGGAAATAATGGTCAGAGGTAGCAAAACCTTACCCAAGCAACGAACTCCCTAAAAATTAGAATGGACCAATGAGAACTCAACACTTCCATGAGGCAACAAGAAATATTAAAACAAAGTCAAAAGGAACATTCTCAAAGAATAAACAACTGACTGCCCTGAAAAACAGATCCCTCAAAAGAATCCTGACAACCTATTTCAATAAACCTTAAAAGAAAACTGCCCAGAGCTATTAGAACCAGAGGACAAAGGAGAAATAAAGAATCCACTGGTCATCTCCTAAAAGAAAGGCAAAATGAACACTCCAAGGAACATTATAGCCAAAATCCAGAGCTTCTAGATTCAAGAAAAAATATCATAAGCAATCCTAAAGAAAGAATTTACATACTGAGGAGCCACAGTCAGGATACCACTTTAAAGGAATGGAGAACCTGGAACATCATATTTTGGAAGTCAAAAGTAATGGGCTTATAACCAAGAATAACAATCAAGCAAAACTGAGTAAAATGCAATGGGGGCTTGGGGATGGGGGTGGACCTTTAATGATATAGAGGACTTCCAAGCATTCCTAATGAAAAGACTAGAGCTACACAGAAACTTTGAAGTTCAAATGCAGGAGTGAAGAGAAGCATAAAACGGTAAACATGAATGAATAATAATAAAGGATAAATGGGGACAAACTGCTTACATTTAAATATACGGAGAAATATACATCATCAGGATTCACTGAGGGAGTCCAATTAGACAAGGCTTCGAAGAGGTTGTTACGTCTTGATAATCTTTTTTTTTTTTTAAATAGCAGGAGAATGGAGGAGGAGGAGGAGGAATGCACACTGGACAGGTAGGTAAAGACAGGCTAAGGAAAATTATCTCACATAATCAGGATGCACAGGTAGACCTGTATGCAAACAAGGAAAGGGTGAAGGGGGTGAAGGAGGCATTGACACTTAAACCTCACTGTCATCTGAACTGGCCAAAAGAAGGAAGAATACACGTGTGTGTCCCACATGCACAGGTGGGTACAGAAACACATTTCACTCAACAGGGAAATAGGGAAGAAAGGGGAAAAGGGGGAGGGAGAATTAGAGAAAGAATAGATAAAGGGAGGGATTTGTCCTAAGCAAAAAGAATTCTAAGGATATATAAAAATACTTATAGCTCTTTTTGAGGTGACAAAGAATGGGAATCTAAGAGGACACTCATAAACTGGGGACTGGATAAACAAGTTATGGCATAGAAATGTGATGGAATACTATTGTGCTGAACTTTTATCAACATGATAATTAACCATGATTTCATAAGACTAATGATGAGATACACCACCAGCCTTCTCATAGAAAGGTTAAACAGACGCAGAATGTAGAATGCAACAATTTATTTTGGACATGGACAATACAGAAAGTTGTTCTCATTAACTATATATGTGTTTAATGGTTTTGTTTTTCTTGTATCTTCAATGGGAAGGGGGTTGGGTGGGAGGGAGAGAAGGCATGGATCTTGAATGATTAAAACAAAATACACACTGAACACCATAATATCTTGCAAATTATGTACTTTGCAGCGTTCTCAATGGGTTATAAAATGTCTTACCTCCCAAGATCCTGTCTTGTCACTCTATCAATAAGACAGAGAGGACAGAACATTCCAAGGCTCCAATCTTTGTATTCTACACACACACAAAAAAAAAAAAACCCAAACACTTTGAAAAGTGCACCATGGTGGAAAATTTGTTTGCTTTCTAATAAGTGAAATGAAACTGCCCATTCCCTGCTGTATTAAAAAAAAAAAGTACCCACTATGTACCAGACACTGCTAACCACTTTATAACTATTACATCATTTGAGCCTCATGACAACTCTGGGAGGTAAATTTGTTATCCCCATTTTAGAGATGAGGAAAGTGGGGCAAGACAGATTTTAAGTGATATCCTAGAGTCACATAGCTTAATAAACGTCTGGGGTCAAATATGAACTCAAGTCTTCCTGACTCCAGGCAGAGCCCTCTGTCTGCTGTACCACACAGCTGCCTCTAACTAGATGAAACCTACCTTTATATCTCAAATGCCTTAATAGCATTAAGCCTCTATGCACTCTATCCCTTCCATTCCCTGGGATCCCTTTCTATTCACTACTGAAAGAATACTTGGTTATCATTTGTATTTGGGGGTGAGATACACATCTGTGCTTTCATCCAATTACTGATGAACAGTATCATCTTAAATTCAATGTAGAATGGGACTAGACCTGTGAGAGCCATGACATAGGAGCTCCCAGTGAGGAAACTCCCTTTACCAGTGAAGATCAGCACCTGCTCTACAATTTAAGAGAATCTCAAGAGAGTTGCCTCCAACACTGAGGGTTAAGTGCCCCTTCCAGGATCATACAATCACTGCCAGGCAAAGGTAAGACTTCAACTCAGGTCTTCCTGACTCTTGGGTCAGCTCTCCGGCCACTGCAGCAGGCACAGGTGCATGAGTGTGAAGACCCCTCCCCTACAAACACACACTCCCCACTCCCCACCCCCACTATCTCTAGGTGCTGGCAAAGAATGATGAGAGTAACCTGTTTGCTTCAGGGAACAAGTTCAAGCTGAGCTAATGTACAGGATGATCATTTTCTGTGCTCATGTAGATAACACTAAGGTATACAGAGTAACCGAAGAAAGGAGATATCTATAATTGCATAATATTTTAACCTTTTATCTGAGCTAACAAGTAGAAAAGCTTCCTTGGGTTAAATTTCATTTCTTCCCCATAGGCACCCTCTGGTGGAAGAGCAAGCCCAAAGGAGATCAGCCAAAATCCAAGCAACAAGATGGGGTAGGAAGCAAAAAAAGGAAAGGTCTGAATCATCAACCAGTTTGTAGTTGTGTCCTAGATAACCAAGAATTAGGGTTACCTTCCTAGTGGTCCTAATTGTATTTGTAGTAATCCTCATGGTGGTTTTAGAAAAATCAAATGTAATGTGAACATACTTTTCCATTGTGAGAGCAGAGTCTATATGTAAGGCAGGTTTATCATGGTCATTTTTAATGTCACTGTCATCATCACCATCATCATCATCATTTCTTATGCAGTTTGTTTGGGGTTTGATAACTTGGGGAGGGTTATGTTTGTTGGGTTTTAGTAGATTGAGAACTGGCATTATTCTGAGAATGGGAGGAGAACTGACAAACTCTTATCGTAATGTGTTAAGTAAATATAGTAAGTGATTCCAAAAAGTTCTCAAGGGAATTAAGTTAAAGTAGTCAGGCAGATGATTACCCTTAACTGCAAGATGAGTATCATTCTGGAACACACTGGTTCATTTCACATTTAAAAACATAACTTCTTGGTAATTCCACATCTTAAATTTCAAGATAATAAATAAATAGATTAATTAATTAATTGGCAGATAAATAAATGAATGAATGAATGAATACAAGGGACAACAAGATGACTTAGAAAAGACTGCAGGCTCTTAGCTCCAGAACTAAGAAATGGTCAGAAAGAAAAAATAATTTTTTTTCGCATTCTTTTTGAGATTTAGTAGATTAAAATGCCCCAAGATACATGACTTACATAACGCCCCAAAACAAGTCATTAATGATTAATCTCACTGTCAATAAAATGGAAGCTTTTGTTTTTCGAATGTCACATCAAACTTTTTCTGTCAAAAACACATCTGCTTATTAGCATATAGTTTCAACAGCCAATAAATCAAGTTTGTTTTCCCTACTCAGTCTCTATTCTACTTCTAGCCCCTGACTCCAGGTTTCATTGACATCTGTGCCTACCCAAAAAAATGGAAGAGCAGGTCTCCCAGGTTCCCTGGGCCAGCCTTTTCTTCTCTCTCCTACTACCCTCCCCAGCTTCCTGTGTGCTGACTCCCCTTCCCCTTTTTTCCAGTACCCAGGCTAAATGCCTAGGGACTATGATTACCCACCTGAATTAATTCCTCGATGACTAACTAAGATCTTTCACCAGACCTTCATCAAACCAGTGATTCTGAAACCTAGCCAGTCTTTGCTCAAAGACCATATTTCATTCGGAAAGTCTCCACTGACTGCTCCCTTACCCCTCCCCCAAACCAATATTCCCCAACAACTTACTTTAAAGCAACCTCCCTTTTCACTATGTTCTGCTGCTCTACAGGTGACAAATTTACTTTCATCTTAAACAATTTCCTTTCTTACTCCCTCCATCTTCTTGAACTTAATCAATTAATAAACATTTTGAAGCACTGAAGATACAAGAAGAGGCAAAAAAAAAAATCCCTGCTCTCAAGATGCCTATAACCTAATGAGGAGAAAACATGCAAACAAATACACACAAACAAGCTATATACACAATAACTGGAGAAAAATTAACAAAGCAAAGGAACTAAAATTAAGAGGGGTTGGGAAAGGCTTCCTGTAAAAGACAGAATTTAAGTGGGACTTAAAGGAAGCCAAGGAAACCAGGAAGCAGAGATGAGGAGAGAGATCCAGGTTCTGAACATGAGGGGCAGCCAGAGAAAATGCCAGGAGCCAGAGAGATGGAGTGTCACATTCATGGAAAAGAAAGGAGACCAGAGTCACTGGACTGAAGAGTATGCCAAAGGGAATAAGGTGTAAGGAGACTGGAAAGGTATGAGTGTGTTAGATTATAAAGGGCTTTGAATGTCAGAGAATTTTGATTTTGATCCCAGAGGCAAAAGGAAGACACTAGAGTTTATCAACTAGGAGAGTAACAGGATCAGACCTGAACTTTAGGAAAACCCATCACTTTGGTGTTTGAATAGAGGATGGACTGGAGTAGGGAGATATTTGAGGCTGGTAGACCCACCATACTCCAGGCATGAGGTGATGAGGGTCTGCATTAGTGGTGGCAGTGGCAGAAGAAAGAAGGGGGCTTAAATGAGAAATGTTGCAGAGGTGAACTTGACAAGCCTAGACAACAGATTGGATATGGGAAGCGAGAGATAATGAGGAATCCAGAATGACTCCAAGGTTGTGAGCCTGAGGAAATACATAAGTAAGAGGATGGTGTTGTTCTCTACAGTAATAGGAAAGGGGGGAGAGGTGGTAGGGGAAAAGATAACGAATTATGAAAAAATTTTACATGATTATGCAGGTATAACCTAAATCGAATTCCTTACTGTCTCAGGGAAGGAGATGGCAGGAAAGACAGAATTTGAAACTCAAAAATTTTAGGGGCAGCTAGGTGGCACAGTGAGTAGAGCACCAACCTTGAAATGGGGAGGACCTGAGTTCAAATTTGACCTCAGACACTTGACATACTAGCTGTGTGACCTTGGGCAAGTCACTTAACCCCAATTGCCCTGCCTTCCCCCCTCCAAAAAAAAAACAACAAAAAAATTTTAAAAACAAATGTTAAAAATTGCTTTTACATGTAATTGGGAAAAAAAAATTAAAAAGATGATGAGTTTTATTTTTGACATGTTTAGTTTAAGATGTTTAAGACTCACTGAGACCTGATGCCCTACTGAAGATGAAGCTTCCCTGCCATCCTTTCCAGCACTTGTCACGCTTTCATCCATGCCTTTTCCTCCAATGGCTGGTCCTGGAAAGGGTGTCCTAATACTCTTTGCTCCCTATTGCCACTTCCAGGCTCTCCCTCTACCTCTCCCCGCCCCGCCCCACCCCACCCCACCCCCCATCACTCAGTAACATCTCCTTCTACAGGAGGTTCATTCAATCTGTATTTATCATCTAGTAGTTGGTAGCTATTATTTACTAGCTTCCAGGCCACTTTCATTCCTTCTTCAACAAGTTGTGTGGGGGTCTCTCCTCAACTCATTCCTTCATACTAGGAGACAACTGGCTAGAGAAGAGAGAATGAAAAAGGATCAATCAACTCAGCAGACTGTCCCCTTTATCATTTCCTTTCTCTTGATTATCTCCAGTCTCCCCTATCTACTGGTTGGATCTCTACTGCCTACAAACAAGGCTATTTCTTCTCTATCCTTAAAAAAGTCTCACTTGATCCAGCTTCACTGGCTGTCATCCTCTCTCTCCTCCCTTTCATAGCTAAACTCTTTGAGAAGACTCTACACTCCATGCTTCCACTTCCCATCCTTTTATTCTCTTAACTTTCTGGAATCTGGCTTTTAACTTCAACCACAAATACTCTCTCCAAAGTTACTAAAGATGTTTTATTTACTAAATCTTACAGCCTTTTCTTAATCTTCATTCTTCTTGATCCACTGCATCCTGGGCCATCACCATTGTTGTCTTCCTTTTGTCCTGCCAGTGGACTTGGATGACTCTGGAGTGAGGCTGATGACTTCGAAGCTCCCCATTACTTATATCCAATTCACTCAAAGGTCAGGACAACACCTTCATGATGTCATTGGTCCTCTTCAAGGACTAACAACAATATCCTTGACCTCTCTGTAGCCTTTGACACTACACTGCTCATCGTCCTGTTCTCTTTGATACCCTTTTCTTTCTCTACAGGTTTTCATGACACTGCTTTCTCCTGGTTCTCTTCCTATCTTCATCCAGTCTTGCCCACTAACCAATTATTATGGTATTAAAAGATAAAATATGTTGACATTATACAATACTATTAATATATTTTATGCATCTCTGAATTTCTAAACATTTTCTGTGTTGTCTACTGGCCTTCACGTGTTGTTCTCAGCTTCCACAAACCTCCCCCTGCTCCAAATTATCATTTAATTTCTTATGCCAACCATGATATATCAAAACGGTGATGTGGAAGGGATAACTGTAGTTTCACTACTGATGATTTTATTAGGGTACCCAAGTTTGGAGGTATGAAAGTTTGTACTATTATGTGGCAAAAAGTTTCTACTAAATACTTTAGAATCACCATGGACAAAAACAGGTTTTTACCATGTGCTGGATTTATAACAAGCCTTCTGCTCTATATCCACTTAATATTAAGGATTAAAGGTTATTAAAACCTGACAGGGTGCAATAGTTGGAGGCTATCTCCCAAGGGGCACCATATCAATGGTGACTGGGGATTAGTGACAATCACATCCCCATGTTTAGCCAGTGATGTGATTTAAATTTCTCTGTATATTCCCCTGGGAACTTTTTGGTGGTAGTAACCAAATTTACTTGGAATTTATAGGGATCCCCCTGCCTCTCATTTTGAGTGAGAAAAATTCAAGTTTTTTCAGTTCTAACAGAATGATAAGAACCTTGAATATGGAGTCAGTCAGAATCTCAGATCTAATTCTTAGAAGTGTGACTTTGACCAGTCAAATATCTTATCTCTCTGATCCCCAGTTTCTTAATTTTGTAAAATGAGGGGGGTTAGACTAAATTATATCCAACTGCCTTCCCAGATCCGAATGCTACAATCCTACCTTTTTCCTAAGGACCTAGTGAGTTAACAGCTGGAATCCTAAAATTCTAAATGAAGGCTGGGCAAGAGCAGTTCAAGAGATATGAATTCATATGTCATTAAATCTCAGAGGGTGACAAGCAACTAATCACACAGTTCCCACCTCTTCATTGTATTTCTAGAGCTTTCCAAGACACTGGAGAAATTAAGTGTGGTCCTCAGTGCCCATAAGAATCACACATCACCAAAGCAGGGAAGGGGACAGAGATTGGAAGGAAAAGGCACACAAGAGCAAACTACTGCTTCCACATTATAGCATAAAATAGTTATGGAGAAATAGTATTGCTAAATATGATAAAGTGGTTTTTAAACAGCATGACCATCTAATTCAACTTGAAGGTCAACTTCTAGACCAAGAATAAGGGGAGCAGGTGGGGGAAGGCAATTCCCTCTTCACACTGAATTCCTCCCAGAGTAACAGGCAAATGAAACATGGTCAAAAGGGGCAAAATTTAACCATGGATGCCGCACAGATGGTGTCTATAAATATGCACATATTCCAAATTACAATATTATACTAAGATTCAAAAATGCACAAGTAATGACTAAGACATTACAAAAAAAAGAAGAAAAACAAAACAAAACAAAGAAAAAATCTTCCACTGAATTATATTAGGATTAGAGGATCAAAGGAAATTACAATGCCCCATAGCTAATCCTCCCATTATATTTCATCAGGAATTGGTTAAGGCCCCCCAACTATACCAGAATACTAATGTGAGTGAGAAGTCTAGAGAGTTGAATTTACAGAGGTAAAGAGAGTTCTGTGCTAACACCCAACATCCCAAGTGTAGGACTAGACAATACACTTGCTATAATCTCCTATTGTTCCTCAACTGCCCTACATTCCCCAAATAATAATGTCTGCAGTAGAGATAGTAGGGTTTTCTTAAAAGCTATATAAAGAAAACTTATTTTCTTAACCTAACAAAGAAACTCAGCTTATAAATTGTATGGTCTCCCCTAGAACAAGTTCCTAATTGGATAGCACAGAACTGAAAAAATTTTGTCCCAGCAAGCCACCTGATTATTATCTAGTTGGACAGCTGCCTGGATTCTCTGCTTCCCTGGTTGGAGACAGACCTTGCTTATGAGTTATTTCACTCTCTTTGTAACATAGAGGAGACTAGAGTTAGAAGAGACTAGAGTTAACCTCCAGAGCTGTTTTTATGCCATTTACTACAGCTCTGCACTTTAGGCAGACTGTCAAAACTGTTATTAATTCATTAACAAATGGACAGATATCTGAGGTGCCAGTATACACAAGGCACTGTGATAAGAGTCAAAGGAGAAACAACTAAACAAAGACCCTGCCCCCAAGAAGCTTACAATATAGGTGCAGAGTTAAAAACTGGCCCGTAATCAAAACCAAGACAAGGAGTCTATCTGCTAACCTCCCCAATATTTACTTATTTCCTCCAAAGCTCAATTCAATTACTACTTTCTACAAGAAACCTTTCCTAATCTCCCTGAGCTCCTGCCCCCTCCCCATTACCTTGTATTTTTTTTGTATATACTTCTATATACACATATTGGTCTCCCTCCATAGAATATAAATTCCTTGAGAATAAGAATGGTTTAATTCTTGTCTTTGTATCTCCAGCACCTCACAAAAAACACACGATAAAAATTAATAAAAACTTATCAGAGTTTGTCCTTGAGGAAGAGTCATCTCCCTTGTCTCTTTGCAGAAGTAGGAGGGGGGAGGAGGGAGGGTGATGGGTGTGGTATACAGCTCATGTTGTCAGACTGTCATTGTCGGCCTTTTAAAATTTTTTGTTACAAAGGATGTTCAGGTTGGGGAAGGGGAAAAGGATATATGCAGAAATTAAGGTAATGTAAAAAAAAAAGCTATCAGTTGAAATGCGAAAAAAAAATAAAACCGCCTTCTTAGTCTCCTTTGCTGGATCTTCCTCCTCTAGATCACACCCTCTACCCACAGGTGTCCCTCAGGGGTCTGTCCTGGGCCCTCTCTTCTTTCTCTGTGCTACTTCACTTGGCAATTTCACCAGCTCCCAAAGATTTAATCACCATGGCTATGCTGATGACTCTCACATCTACAAATCTGGTCCCAACTTCTCTGCAAAACTCCAATCTTACATCTCCAACTGCCTTTCAGACATCTCAAAATGGATGCCCAATAGACATCCTAAAATCAATGTGTCCAAAACAGAACTCATTATATTTCTCCCTAATCCTTCCCACCCCATTTCTCAATTACTGTAGAGAACACCACCATCCTCTCTCAGTTCTCAGGTTCACAAAGTAGGAGTCATCCTGGACAATCTCTCACTCCCCCTCCCCCTTCCTTACCCTGTTCACAAGGCCTGCCAATTTCACCTTTACAATACCTCTTGTATATGCCCCCTTCTCTTCTCTGACACTGCCACCACCCTAGTACAGGCCCTCATCACCTTCTGTCTGGACTACTGCAATAGGCTGTGTTTGGATCCACCTGCCTCAAATCTCTCCCCATTCCAATCCATCCTCCATTCATTCAGTCATCAAAATAATTTTCCTAAAGTGCATGTCTGACCAAATCACCCTCCCCCTAACTCAATGAAATACAATGTCTCTCTATTGCCTCCAGGGTCAAATACAAAATACTCTGTTGGGCATTCAAAGCCTTTTATAACCTAGGCCTTTCCTAACTTTCTAGTCTTATACTTTACTGCCAGATCTGAATACTTTGATCCAGTGACACTGGCCTGGCCTACAGACTGTTCTAAGACCAAGACACTCCATCTCTAGGCTCTATACTTTCTCTGGCTGTCCCCCATGCCTGGAATGCTCTCCTTCCTCTGCTCCAACTGCAGACCTCTCTGGCTTCCTTTAAGTTCTAACTAAAATCTCACCTTCTACAGGAAGCCTTCCCTAACCCCTCAATTCCAATGCCTTTCCCCTTCTTAATTATTTCCTATTTATGCTGTAAATAGGTTGCTTTGTATATGTTTGTTTGTATGTTGTCTCTCCCATTAGATTGTAAGCTCCTTGAGGAAAGGGACTGTCTTTTGCCTTTTTGTATCCCCAGTGCTTAACATGGTGCCTGGCACATAGTAGATGCTTAATGTTACTGACTGAGTATAACCATTTATTAAAGGATGTAGTTCAGAATAAATGAGGTAAGATTTCAGAGAAAACAGAATAGTTAACCTAGCAGAGGTTACAGTAAACTGGGGGCCAAGACTGGGGGATTTGATTCTAGTTTCTTCTTTGCCGCTTACTGCTACTACACCACCAAGGCGCCATCATAAATTACTTTAATAGGTACAAAGAACTTGAGGCATCACTCCTCATTTAATTCCGACCATCCATCTTGTTAAGGGCAAGAATTACTTTCCTCTTTCTCCTTGTTGGAAAAATGAAGCTTTGAAAGGTTCAGGGATCTGCCCAAGGTCACATAGCTAGCTAGTCATCATTACCAATAGTGGCCCAACCCTGCTTTCCTAGTTCTGAGCTTGATGCTGTCTCCATTATACCCCACTGCCCCCAAAACTTTAGTAAGTTGTGCCTAGCCACTCTAGGCCTTAGTTTTAATTGAATGCTACCTTTTAAATAAAAGGGTTTGGACCATATGATCTCTTCAAGTTCTAAAATTTTAGGCTTCTACAGGGATTGGAAGCTCAAGAAAGGGCTCATGGGAGAGTGGGACCTTGAGGAAAGATTAGGATTGAAACACTCAGAGAAGATGGGGATGGGACTGAAGGTAACGGACACCAGTGTGTCCTTGTATCTGTCTTAGCTCTCTTCCAGATCCCAAGTAACCCTCTGGCTTTCGTCACAAGAGGGATCAGACAACAGTTTATAAACAGGTCAGGGACCAATTATAGTAGGGGAAATATCTCTTTATAGAAAGGACAGCAGGAATATTAGGTTTTATGTCCTGCGGTGGTACCATTCAGAAATGTCTTACAAATGTTAATGAATAATTATTTTGCAATATAGACATTAGGTTTGTAAGAAATGGGAGGAGGAGTTTTGTTTCCACAGAACTGAAGGTGTACTTCCCTCCCCCCCCACCCCAGCTTTTGCAGAAATCAGGCCTCAGGTGGGTCAGGTGAAAGGTCAGAGGCTTGTACACATGCTTAAACAAGCCATTTGAGGAGAGCACGATGTAGGCAGTCAGGGGGTTGTATCTGGCCAATGAAGAGCCTGGCGGGAGATTCAAGGTGAGGGTCTATTAAAGGACTGGCATCCATCTGAGTCCTTTGTACTTTCTCCTGTACTCTGTTCAGGGGAGGTACCCATTTATTCAGGGGGAATAAATGTAAATTATTATTAAAACGTTCTTGACTTCCCCACGAGTCTTGCTTATTCCTAGACAATGTGAATATGTTTCTAACAGGTTGAATTAATAACCTGTGAGGCCCTGGTAAAACTTATTCACAGGAAGTTATGGGTGCTCATGGGCATTAGGTGGTATAATGCATAGAGCATCAGGCCTAGAGTCAGGAAGATTCATCTTCCCGAGTTCAAATCTGGCCTCAGACACTTCCTAGCTGTGTGACCCTGGGCAAGTCACTTAACCCTGTTGGCCTCAGTTTCCTCAACTGTCAAAGAGCTGGAGAAGGAAATGGCAAACTACTCCACTATCTCTGCCAAGAAAAACCCAAATGGGGTCACAAACAGTCAGACATGACTGAAAAATGACTGAACACACACTGGTGGGTGCTCAAGCACAATTGCTCCTCACCTCCCTTTCTTCTCCTTACCCTCACAGCTGCTATATATTCCTTTGCCAGCAACTTAGGTCCATGCCTTAGAGGAAACTCCACACTTAGAACTTAAATTTGCTCCAGGCAAAATGCTGAGGTATTGGGAATATGCCTTAGTTCTTTGGGATTTAAATTCCCAAGAGAAGGAACTTTGTTTTCTTGTGACTGCCTGTAGAAAGTATTCTAAAGGAGAGGCAGCTGGTCTCAAGTCAGAAAGACCTGAGTTCATCATAACACCTACTGGTCATGTGACTAGGCAAGTCACTTAAGGTCTTATTTCTCAAGGCAATGAATTCCCTCCCAACACAAGTTGAAGTGGCAGATACAGATCTGCTTGGTTGAAGAGAGTTCTACATGCCAAAGAAATAATAGGTTCAATTAAAAAAATAACAAAAGGGTATCAACGGACCTGTCTCTACATAAGCACAGATATGAAAGGGCTCCATCTTTAGGACTCAACCTAGGATTACTGATATAACAGGCAATAAATAAAATGTCTGTTAACTATGATGACGAGCAAGTTAATTTTTCAAAGAATAACATTTCAGTTCTGATAATTAATTCCCTTTCTAGCAAAGCACCTCCATTTCAGTCAGTTGCAAGCACTATATAGTCTGTAAACCCAGTGTCCCAGAGATGTTGCATAAAAATATTAACAATAATAATAACTGAGTTGTCATTTTCCTGAGAATATTAATCATGCCTACTGGCCACCTTCCCTTCATCTTTAAAGAACAAACACTGCCACCAGGCTGTATTGGTCCACCAATCAGACAAGGCCAGAGACCCTGACAAGGAAGTCTGGCTATCCCTCAGGCAGCAAGACTCAGTGCCAGTCTAGTCTGGTATTGGTAAACTCAAGGGACTCTAGTAAGGAAGACCCTGGAGGTAATTTCGTGTCCTGGATCCTTCCACTTCAGCAGTCACTGGATCTGCCAAAGCCAGCTGCCTTATTTTGTTCCATCAACTGAAAACAGAAAGACCTCCAGTATCAAGAAACTAAATGTGATCATAGCATTTTTCTAAAATCTTTCAACATCTTCTTTAATATCATTCAATTCAAACAAACATTTATAACCAGCCTACAATAAGCCTGCCCCAGCGGAGCATATGGGGTACACAAAGACAAAAAAAAAAGATAGTCTCTGCCCTCGGGGGCTTATATTATAAGGATGGGATCCAACAAGAACACAGATAAGTAAAACAAGATTAACTGAGGAGGGAGAGAGAACAAACATCTGCCTAGGGGGTAGGTGGCATGGAGAAAGGTATCACCTGTTTTATCTTTCAAGGGTGCATCTGGAAGAAAGAGGCCTCTTGCAGAAGTGAATCAGAGTCGCATTCTAGGCACGGAGCACAGCAAGTATGAAGTATGGAGCCAGAATGGACAGTTAGGTGATATAGTGGATAGAGCCCTGGCCCTGGAGACAGGAAGACTCATCTGTATGAGTTCAAATCCAGCCCAACCCTGGGCAAGTCACTTAACCCTGTTGGCCTCAGTTTCCTCATCTGTCAAACGAGCTGGTGAAGGAAATGGCAAACAACTCCAGTATTTTTGCCGAGAAAACCTGGGGTCACAGAGTCAGGCTAAAAAAGACTTTCAACCACAACAACACAGAGTCAGAGACGGCAAATGAAATGCTGTGTGTGAGGGACAGCTTATCCAGTATGGTCTGAAATGCAGAATGTGCAAAGGAAGTAATAGGAAATCAGACTGGAAAGGTAGGTTGGAGCCAGAATGTAGAAAGCCTGAAATGCTAAGCTAAATATTTTCTATTTTACCATAGATGCAAGAGGGAGCCCCTGAAGGTTGCTGTGCCCACTGTTAATAAGGTCAGGTTTGTGCCTTAGGAAGATCATTCTGGCAGCTTAATGGGAGGATTGAATGGAGAAGGAAGGAGAAACAGTGAAAGAAACTGTCCAAGCAAAAGGCAATGGAGACTCTCATTTTACAAATGAGGAAACTGAGGCAAAAAGGGTTAAGTGACTTGCTCAGGATCACATAGCTAGGAAGTGTCTGAAGCCATTCCATCCTCCATCCTCCCAATAAAGTGATTTTCCTAAAATGGAGGTCTGATCACGTCACACCCCTCCCCCAATCCCACCAATAAACTTTAGTAGCTTCCCACTGCCTCCATGAATAAATGCAAAATGATCTGGCATTCAAAGTCCTTCATAACCTAACCCCCACCTACCTTTCTAGTCTTCTTACACCTTACTCCCTGACAAGTACTCTTTGATCCAGTGATACTGTCTTAGCTGTTCCAGGAACAACATTCTCCATCTCTCAGCTCTGGGCATTTTCTCTGGTTAGCTCCCACCCCTGAACTCCCTCTTCTGCTCAGACTACTGACTTGCCTGTCTTCCTTTAAGATCCAGCTAAAATCCTACTTTCTACAGGAAGCCTTTCCCAGCCCTTCTTAATTCCCAGGACTTCCCTCTCTTAATTATTTCTTATTTATCATGTATATATTTGTTTGTATGGCTCCTTCATTAAATTTAAGCTCCTTGGGGGCAGAGACTGTCTTTTGTCTCTCTTTGTATCCCCAGTGATAAGCGCTATATCTAGGAGACACTTAATAAATGTTTATTGGTTGTTAAAAAAAAAAAAAGTGATGGAGACCTTCACTAAAATTCTGGCCCTGTGAATGGAAAGGAGACTTATAAAAGAAACATTCTCTGGGTTGAATTAAGACCCTAGTATAATGGTTAGGGCACTTTAACTTGGAGTTAGGAAGACCTGGGGTTGAAATCCCACCTCAACAACTTATTGGCTGGGTGGTCAAGTCATTTAGTCTCTATATACCTCAGTGACCTCATCTGTAAAATGGGGAGGTTGTACTCCATGGTTTCCAAGGCCCATCCATCTCTAAATCTATGATGCCATCCCAAAACTCCAGGATTTGGCAAGGAATAAAGGAGAATAAAGCATCAAGGATGAGCGATTTTGAGATGGAGGAGGATGAAGGTGCCCTAGATAGAAATGGGGAATTTTATTTACTGACAATATGAGTTTACTTAGAAAATTCTATGAAATCAGCAAAGAAACTAATGAAGACAAGAGCTTCATTAAATAAAGCTCCTGGCAATAAAATTAACCCACAATAATGAAGAACATTTGTATATATAATAACAAAATCTAGAAAGCAACAATAGAAAGAGAACTACAATTTTAAAAAATTAGTTTATTTTTAGTTTTCAACAATCATTTCCTTAAGTTTTAAATTTTCTCCCCGTCCCTCCCCAAGACAGCATGCAATCTGATATGGACTCTACACATACATTTCTATTAAACACATTTTCACATTAGTCATGTTGCATAGCAGAAATATAATGAATGGGAAAAACCATGAGAAAGAAAAACAAAACAAAACAAAAAAGAAAATGGTCTGCTTCGCTCTGCATTCAGACTCCACAGTTCTTTCTCTGGATGTGGATGGCATTTTCCATCATGACTCCTTTGGAATTCTTTTAGGTCCTTTCATTGCTGTGAGAAGGGCTAAGTCTATCAAAATCAGTCATCAGACTGTGGCTGTTACTGTGTACAATGTTCTCCTGGTTCCGCTCACTTCACTCAGCATCAGTTCATATAAATCTTTCCACGTTTTTCTAAAAGTCTGCCTGTTCATCATTTCTTATAGCACAATAGTATTCCTTTACATTCATGTACCACAACTTGCTCAGCCATCCCCTCAATTTTCAGTTCTTTGCCATCACAAAAAGAGCTGCTATAAATATTTTTGTACATGTGAGTCCTTTCCCCATTTTTATGATATCTCTTGGATACAGCCCTAGAAGTGGTATTACTGGGTCAAAAGGTATGTACATTTTTATAGCCCTTTGGGCATAGTTCCGAATTGCTCTCCAAAATAGATGGATTAGCTCACAGCTCCACTAACAATGAATTAGTGTTCCAACTTTCCCACATCTTTTCCAACATTTATCATTTTCTTGTTTTATCATGTTAGCCAATCTGATAGGTGTGATGTGGTACCTCAGAGTTGTTTTGATTTGTATCTCTCTAATCAACAGTGATTTCAAGCATTTTTTCATATGACTATAGATAGCTTTAATTTCTTCCTCTGAAAAATGCCTGTTTATATCCTTTGACCAATTATCAATTGGGGAATGACTTGTATTCTTGTAAATTTGACTTAGTTCTCTATATATTTTAGAAATGAGGCTTTATCAGAGACACTAGCTGTAAAAATTCTTTCCCCGTTTCTGAAGAAGTACAATTTTTAAAAAAACACACAAAATGCATAAAATATCTGATAGTCTATCAAAACAAATTCAATGCCTATACCAACATCATCGAAATATGTTCCTTAAAGAAAAAAATGGGTGATGTAAAAAAATCAATAAAATTTTATTTTTATAAAAAACAAATGGGGAATTTGGAGAAAGAGTAGGCTCAGGAGAAAGAGTTCATTCTGGATATGGAAAGTTTAAAATGATGATTAGACAGCCAGGAGAACATGGTTGGTAGTAGAGTAGGAGAACTGGGGAAAAAAGGGTAAAAGAATGAGAGATTACAATTAAAAAAAAAATAAAAACTATCTCCCATACTCGAGAGAAAAAACACACTATACTTTCTACAAACAATACACAGACACACAAAAATATACACCTACTTATAAACAAGAAAGGCATGAGATCTTCCCTGTACTACAACTTCCCCAAGATCCTCAATTTCTTTTGCTGGAAGTCCATTCCTTGGATTTATCACCCTTCTTAAATTCAGTAAAATCAAGAGTTTTAAAATGAAGCCTACATATAACAGTGTTGGTTGTGGAAAACATCTTGAGAGATGCTGATGGAAGCAGGCACCATTTATGGTAATATCTAATCCAAGCTTTTGTTCTAGAAAGATTCAAGTTGATTTGTATAATGTTTCATCAGCAATCAATGTGACTAAATTTTGAACTGGGAATAGCTTGGACGTTCTACTTTCTGGAATGCTGGAAATTTCATTTGTAACAATCAGAATGGTATTGTTTGGAGGCAGTGAGCTAGAAGTGGTGATGCTAAATATTTCCTTCATTTATAAAATTTTCTGCCTTAAGGGAAGAGGATTAATTTTATCAGCTAACTTATTCTTGCTATTAGGACTCTCACTAAAGAAATGATGTCTAGCTATCTTGTACATGAAAATACTCTAGTTTCTATCCCAGATTGGTACAGGGTTGCATAAAGTCGTAATTATACAGAGGGAAAGAAAAGCTAATTAAACAATCTTATTTGTTCAATGGTTCATCACCAGAAAACTGGCCACATGGTGCTAAATTTATTTGGTCCTGATAATCCACTAAACAACATTGGGGTTATGATCTGCACTGACAGGAACACCCATAATCATGAAATCCCAGAAAATGTACAGTCACCTACAGAGCAAAGGAGAGGAACATGGTAATCATGCTACAGCATCTAACAAATAAGGAACTTGAGAGTTAGAGTAAATGATGTCACCAGGGAAATGTATGAGTGAAAAGAAGATAGAGGAGTCACATATCTAGAGTGAAGGATAACCAGCAGATAACACTTGTATCCTACAGATGTCAGGAGAAAGCGAGATAGACCTCTGGCACAGACAAAAGTCACACAGGATGGGCAGGGAAGGAAGGGCTTTGATATGCATCTTTGTAGGGACAGCCACAGCAATGAGATCACAGCTCAACAAGCATTTATTTTGTATCTACTATGTTTCAAGAATTGTGAGACATTGGTAAATAATAACGAAAATTGAAACAATATCCACTCTCACATAGCTTACATTCTATTGGAGATGTACATACGTAAACATACGCAAGATAAATGCAAAACAAATATGTGGTAGCTTAATACTAAGTAATTAGTAATTGAAGGCATTAGCAGGGAAGGTTCAGAAAAGGCATCTCATAGATTTGGGGTGCTTAGGTTTATTAACTTGGACAGGAAAAAAAAAGTTTCAATATAATTGGATTACTTTGAAATCCTATGTATTTTACTTCACGCATTTAAAACCATCATTCTGAGGGAGGTCCCACAGGCTTGCTTTATCAGTCTGTTCAGGACACACAAAAAAGATTAAGATGTAAAAGATGGTGACTGATGTGTGTCTTGAAGGAAGTCAACGATTTTGTGAGGTGGCAAGGGAGTGTGTTCTAGGGATGAGAAGGGACATGAGAGTGTTATGTCTGAGGATGTTGAGTATTAAAAACGTAGTTAATATATGAGGCTGGAAAAATAGGTTAAGGCCAAGTTGTGAAGGGCTTCAAAAAAGCAATAGAATGGTAGGAAGCCACAGGAGTTTATTGAGTAGAGAAAGAACATGGTCAGAGCTGTGCTTATGGAAAATCACCCCAGAGGATGCTACTTCTACAAAGCGTTTTAATATGTTTTCAATGCTTTTTATGTTATGTATGTTTTATATGTTATGTATGTTTATATGCTTGCTGTTATTCCATCTGAGTGACATTCTGGGCAGGACAGAGAAAGGCTCAGAAGTCATTCCTCTGGACCTGCAGGCCTCTTCCTACAGCCAAGTAATTAAATCAATTATAGTCAAAGAGACAGTCCAAGCACATATGGTATACACTTTGAACTATCCAGATTAATCATGGAATCCAGTGATCCAAATGACCCAAAGAAGACAATGGAGATAGCTCCCCTCAGGAATCGCACACAGCTCTTTCTGGTCAGCTTCAATCTCTCCAAATGTGCTCTATCCTTCCTAAGCCCCTACTACAATTATGATTAAAAATATTATCTCTAACACTGCCAAATATGGAAAGTTCTAGTTATTCCCATTTGGGGAAGGAGGGGAAATACTCTCCCATTTAACACTCTTTTCTTTGCTTGTTTTCTGCCAATCACAATTTATTTGTAATAGATTAGGGTTAGAATGGTCTAAAACCTCTTCATCCCTGACCTCAAATCTGAAAAACTACTACAATTTTCAGCAGTTAGGTGGGTACTGACTGAAAGGATTACTGCTTGCCAGGCCTGGGTACCAATCCTCCTATACGCCGTCTGTCTCCAGAAAGGGAGCTTTTTCGTTGGGTCCCTTTTCCTCTACTCTCCATTAACCCAGCAGCGCATCCAGATGGCCTCAAATCAAGTCTCTGGGCTGCCAGGAATGGGAGGGGGAAGAGGGAAAGGGAGGAAAGAGGCTGTTTCCAGCAGCTGAGGATAAGAGAAAAATAGGGAGTGCCTTGAGTAAAGGGAGGAGAGAAGGCAGCCAGCTGGGGTGGGGGGGGGGGTTTGGGGGGGGGGAGCTAACTCTAAGGGAGGAGGGGAAGGGCTCCTGGGATCCAGCGGGAAGGAGTGGACTGGAGGTCTCAGATGTAATCCTCAAAGCAGTTAATCCTTAAATAATGTAGAATATATTATGTACACAGAAGCTGTCATTAACTCTAATTTATTCTAAAGACTATATTCCCCAAAGTCTACGTCATCCCCAATATGAGCACTATCCCTAATATGAATGCCCTATTTTGCCAGAAGGGTGATTGCAAAAGGTTTTTAAGTCTTGACTCCAGGAAGGTTTTCAAAAGTTCTGTGCCTGTTCTATGGGTGTCTAGAACCACCTGCCTGGGGGAAGCCAGACTTCTGTGTTACTGGACCTGATAACTGGTCACTGCCTAAGCACGCTATCACTCAGCAACAAGCCACACCCTGTACATGAGACCTTCGGCAAATAGCTACCTAAGAAGATGCTTTGGACCAAAGTGGGGGGAGGAGAGAGTCACCACAGGATGGGGGTAAGGGGTAGTTCTCTAGCCTCTATCCTTGAGGACTTGTAAACCAAAGGAAAATAAGGCCTCTACAAGTGCTTAAATACAGGATGTCCTCTAAGTCTCAGCACAATTTTAAGCTCTTAGAGGATTAAAACTGCACTAAGGCTTTTGGGACACCTTGTGTAAGATAACACATATATAAATATAGACAGAATACATAGAATACTAGCAAATTTTGAATATAGTTGTATGTACTTCATAGTTTAGAGGCAGCTAGGTGGCTCAGGGGATAGAGAGCAAGGGCCTGGAGTCAGGAAGAGCTGAGTTCAAATCTGGCTTCAGACACTTACTAGCTGTGTGATCCTGGGCAAGTCACTTAACCTCTGTTTGACTTAATCCACTGGAAAAGGAAATGGCAAACCTCTCCAATATCTTTATCAAGAAAACTTCATGGGACAGTATTGGTATTCTATGGTCATGAAGAGTCGGACTTGACTGAACAACACTTCATAGTTTAAGTATACATAATTACAGGCAATGGTGTGTTGAAGGCCAAGGAGGTTCTAGATGCCAATGGTAGAGTCTGGCTTGAGGCTAAGAGACAAGGTTTTAGACTACTGGAGAAAGCAAGAGGGAAATTTAATCAAACATTTACTGAGTGTCTGCTGAGGGACATTTTGTGTTGAATGCTAAGGGTGATACAAAAACGATATAGTCTCTTAAGGAATTTAACTCAAAATCTAGTAGCAATAAAATACACCCATCCATGCATGTACCCCCATCCACACCTGTGATTTCATGGTGTCTGGAACTCAAGATAAGGAAACTTCCTTAACCACCAGCCACCTACTGTAAATCTTAAGAGTCTTGCTAAGGGGTTAAATGACTTGCTGATGAGGAAATAGGTTCTATGGCATTAAGGGACCTGCTTATTATCTAGTGAGTATTTGAGGCAGGATTCAAACCCAAATTTTCAGACTACAATGTCACACTGCTTCCTCACAAGCATTACAGTGATATAAACTCAGCAGTCAAAATAATGCAGGCAACAATACACATATTTGGAATTTTAGTTCTACAATATTGTCAATACAGAAACAGAAGGTGTTGCATATATCAGAATATTAATGATGAAATGTCATCTAAAGGCTATGGTTGAAAGGACATACTTTGCCCCATGAGGTGAAGTTAACCAATGATTTATATTACTCTGGGAGGCTGAAAGATTCCTTCCATTGAATCCTTCTCCCTCTCCTCCCCAGCCCCAGCAAATATATTCATCCTTTGTACCCCACTGCTCCTAGGAAGAATATCTTATATACAGTAGGCACTTAGTAAATGTTAGCTTATTTCAATTCTACATCAATATTATCAATAGCTGTATGGAATGGTCTTTTTAAAAAAGTTTCCACATTTGGCATAATGAAGAATAACTAGCTTGAGAATGGATAAGAGAAGGGTGGGGTAACAGAATTCTGTTAAAGAACAGTAAAATCAGAAAATGAAATCTTCATGGCTGATACACCCATCAGATGTCAACCAGGGTGATCTCACAGTTAAAGTTATGTCTGTCAATAGTTCTCAAAGTGTGGTCTAGAGACCAAGAGTCCCCTCCAAGACTCTTTCAGAGGTCAAAACTATTTTCATAATGTATAGTAAGATATTTTCATTTCTAATATTGTAAATATCAATAGATATAATCCACATAAACAAAAGCTCTTTGGAGGAGGTTCTCAATAATTACTAAGAGGGTAAAGGGGTTCTTAGGTAGAAGAGTTTGAGAACCACTGGTCTAACTGCTGATTATGGGACAGAAAGATAAGGCATTTATTAAACTCTTACTATATTCTGGGCACTACAGTAAGAGCAGAAGATACAAATACAAGGAAAGGCCACATTTTCCACCCCCAAGAACCTAACCTTATAATGGGGTAAGACAATAATAAAGGGGAGTGAAAAGGAGAGGGGTGCGGATATAGGTAAGGTTGATGGCTGAGGAGGTGAGATGGCGAAGTCTGGAAAGGGAGTTGAAACTGGAATGAAGTGAGCATGACTAGGAGACCCTCCTGAAACGGCAGGGCAAGGCAGACAGTCAATAGTCAAGAAAACTAGTTAAGCAAGGTAGATTCTTGAGTGAATTGTAGGACTTATTATGACAATTTCAGACTGTTGGATCAGGAGGTGAAACAGTAAGGGAATAGTAACAATGTAGATAATTGTCAAAATGCCGATGTAGTTCTGTATCGCAAAGCATACAAGACTCTCCACATAGAAGGTAGAAGAAGTAAACCATGTATTCAGACACCACAGAACCATATCCCACAAGCCATTTATCCAGTCAGTCCATTTCATCATAACAGCAAGGAACCTAAAACATTCAATACAGAATATCACAACATGGACCCTCACCATCCCCAAAACCTCTCTGACCGTCCTGCTGGGGTCTTTCCCAAAACAAACTCACAGTATACCTAAATCGGCCTGTTCAGTTCTAACAATAACGAGGGCAGCCATCAGCAGCCATAACATCTTTCTCTCTCTCTCTCAGCATTTCCTGTGACATAACTTCCTTTTCCTGTCAGAAAACTCCTCCCACCACACGTCTTAGGTTTCCTGTGATGTAAGCAGATCACACGGCCTATCAATAGGTGGGAAAGATCTTCAAATCTAATTGCTACTACAGGAGAACACTATAGACACAGTATACCCGTACACTGCCGTCCCGCCTTAGCACAGGCTGCTCCCCCACCTCTAGGATGATAGTGTTCTCCTCCCACCCTTGGAATCCTTAGCTCTCCTCAGTTTCTCTCAGCCTTTACTGAAAAACCTAGATTAGGTCTATCCTTTCCACCTTGTAAAAAATGAAAACAAAAACAACCTACCTTTTATTTACAAATCTGTGTGTACACATACGTTTGTGTATTTATGCTGTATCCCTAAAGTAGAAATAAGCTCCTTAAAGGCAGGGACTGTGGCTTTTGCTGTCTTTGTACTCCCATAGCAAAGTAAAGAATGCCTTTAACGCCACTAAGAAACAATGCTTTTTTTTTTTTACTCAATTGAAAACCTACATTTTATCAATGCAGAAAAAAAAAAAAAGCCCCTCAAGAGATCCTTGTGGATAAATGCCCAGCAGATGTAGGCTTCATTTAGATGAAGGCTAAATGATAATATAATATTCATAACTAGTTGAATGCCATAGGTCTGGACCTGTGATTTCATTAGTATCAAGAACTCCTAGGTGAAAGACCCCCTCTTCCAATGCAGGTTAGCACTCTCTCTACAGCATAAGAGTCTTAGATGAAATTCAAAGATACGGATCTCTCAGGGCTGAAAAACGACTTAGAAAACCACAAATTAGCATTATCTATGTTGTATTGTATTTTTATTTATTTTAAAAAAACATTTCTTGAGAGTTATATAGGCAACTAGCAGCCAGTTTGACACCTCTGGTTTTAGAGAGTTGCTTAAAGTAATGATAAGTCAACTAATTAACTTGCTCCGGGATTGGTGGGGGAGGGAAAGAGACCTGAATCCAGATCTTCCTGACTTAGAGGTCAGTTTTCTGTCCACTATGACACAATCCTAATGGTATTATTCAGACTTTTGTTCAGTGACTGAACCTAGTATAGTGACTAATGGATTAAGGACTTGAAGGAAGAGATGTCATGGTTATCAAATTTACCAAAGACAAAGCTGGTAGGGGTGGTAGAGGCACTGGACAACTGAAAGAGGATCTAAAACTACCTTTAGGCTATTACAGGCATAAATCTAATAAGATGAAACTTAATAGGGTAAAAGTGAATTCTTAAATTTGGGATTGAAAAAAAATCAATTTCACCAGCCAAGCAGGGAAGCTACATGGCTACAAAAGACCCTGTGAAAAGGCTGTAGGGATGTGAGGGCCTGGTAGTTCTAGGGAGCCTTATGACAGGGTGACATGCCAGCCCACAAATCTAGGCACTAAACAAAACAGCATACAAAATAAAGGAGGTAATGGTCCTGCCATACTCTAGTTAGGCCTCATCTAGAGTATCACACTTTCTTTGGGGAACCCCATTTTAGGAAGGACAATGGCACACATCCAAAGGAAGGCATCCAAGATGGAGAAGAGAACAGAATCGTGGTGCCATAAGGCAGAGTTTTCCATGACCAGAATGATCTGATATTTTCAACGAACAACTCCTGCATTAATATATCCACTTTTTAAATGAAAAATAAGTTCAAATCAAAGTCAACCATAACAAAGAGAACAATAGTGACTTCTCTTCAACTGACAGTGAATATAGCAGAGATAACTGCACTAGTCCAGTATATACAAATGAAGTCAAATTTGAATTGGGCTGTGCTGAATCTTGAAGTTGATATGATCTACCACCATCAATCAGAATAGGCTCATGACATAAATGAAAAATGTTGTGTTGCTTGTGGCATTTTGTATTTAAGATCATAGATTTAGAGCTAAAAGGAACTCCAGAGGTCATCAAGCCCAACCCCCTCATTGTACAAATGAGGGCACTGAGGCCTAGGAAGATTAAATGACTGGCCCAATGTTATATGGGTAATATACATCATAAGTGTGATCTAAACCAGTCATCCTCTGACTCCAGGCTTAGTGCTCTCTCTACCTGAATAGGAAGTATGTCAAATATAACCTTATCTGTGTGAAAGTCAGAAACGCCAAATTTTTCTGTTTCTGAACATTATTCATTTTGGTATAATATAATAAGCTGATTTAAAAAAAAAAAACCCTGAAACTTTTTAAAAAAACAAAATAAGAGGAACTGTTATAATTATATGAAATTGTCAATAATTAAATTTAATTGTCCTTATTTTGAAAAGGGTTTTTACCAGCAAAAAGTCAGTATGGTACAATATTTTTGTCTTACAATTTACATTTTACAAAATTACAAATTCTTAATTTTATTTAAATAAAATATGAGCTAGGGAAATTATCCACAGAAATTATTTTATAAAAAACTGTGGGGGTGACGATTTAGAAGTGGGTAATAAAGAGTTGGTCACTATATAAAGGTTGTAAACCAGTAACCCAAGAAAATAGGTTAAAGGAACTGGGATGTTTAGCCTAGAGAAAACAGAAGGAGGGAGGGAGAAGATTGTGGTCTTCAAGTACAGAAAGTACTTGTTAATTACTTGTTCCATGAAAGAGGAATTAGCTTTGTTTTGTCAAAACTAACAACAGCCTGTGGCATTGAGACCCTTCAGTTCAACATAAGGAAAAACTTGTTAACAGGAATCCAAAAGCCAGAATGGACTACCTTGGTAAGTAGTGAGTTCACCATCACTGGAGGTCTTCAAACTTGTTAGGGTTGAAATCCCACCTTCAACCAGAAGCCTTTGCCAATCTTCTTTAATGCCTGTGTCTTTCCTCTATTGATAATCTCCAATTTATCTTGTCTGTATCTTGTTTGTACATAGTTGTTTGCATGTAGTCTCCCCTACTAGATTGTTAGTTCCTTGAGAGCAGAGACTATCTTCTTTGAATCCCCAGCCCTTAGCACAGTGCCTGGCATACAGTAAGTATTTAATAAATATTTAGTGACTGACTGAAGGCCAAGGATGCCCACTCAGGCGCAGATTGTAGTAGGGGGCCTCTGTGATCCCTTTAAAACTGAAAGTTCTGTGTGTTTGCTATTACAAGCATTAATGTCAATGATCCCATGTCAATTTTTTAAAAGGAACATCTATTCACCAACAGGTACAGAAAACACAGGGCAACAAGAAAAACTGCCTGGGATAAGAGAAAAATAACTTGGCCTCCAGGCCACATGTGGCCCTCTAGGTCCTCAAGTGCAACCCTTTGACTGAATCCAAACTTCACAGAACAAAATTTGTTCAAAGGGCCACACTTGAGGACCTAGAGGACCACATGTGGCCTAGAGGCCACAGGTTCCCCACCCCTGCCCTAGGATCAAACAATGGCTGATCTTCATGAAGACCCTGGCCCCAACCTACCTCTCCAACCTGCTTTTACATTGCTCCTCTTTCCAGATTCCACAGTCCACCCTAGCTGGCCCTTCTTGCCATTCCTCACACATGATACTCCATCTCTTTTTTGGGAGCTTTTGCAATGACTGTCTCCCCTTCCTGAAAGACTCTCACCTCACCTCCATCCCTAAAACTCGGCTCAAGTGACACTTTATATCTGAGAACTTCCTGACCCTTCAAATGCTAGTGTACCCCCCAATTACCTTTTAAATATTTATTTGTTTAATATTAATAAAACTGTATTGATAGTTGCTTAATAATTAATATTGTTTTAAAAATTTAATATCTATTATCATATTTATTTGGTATACATGTATATGTGTACATGCTGTTTCCTCTGATAGAATTTTAAGTCCCTCCAGAGCAGGGACTACTTACTGCACTTTGGTGAGCCCAGATTACGCTTTTCAGAAATGCTTATACATGATCATTCCCCCCAAACACTTCCCCTCAATTCCAAAATTCTCTATTACTGTTTTAGAGCACCACTATCTTCCTAGTCACTCTGACTCACACTCCTCTATTTCCCTCATTCACTCAAATCAAGTCAGTTGTCAAGTCCTGCCAATTCTATCTCTGCAACTGGTTAAATGACTCACACAGCTAGTGTCTGAGACTAGATTTGAATTCAGGTCCTCTTGACACCAGGGTTGGTGTTCTATCCACTGTACCTCCCAGCTACCCCTTCTTCTTTCCTCTGACCTTGCCACCACCCTGGCACTGGCCCTTCGTCACCTCTTAACTACTGCAATAGACTGTCAAGTGATCTCTCTGCCTGGAATCTCTCCCCACTTCAGTCCACCATCTATTCAGCAGTCAAACTGATTTTCCTAAAGTGCAAGTGGGTCCATGTCACCTCCTCCTGCCTGCCATCCATTCAATCAATTTGGTGGTTTCACAATGCCTCAATGGGGATCAAATGTAAAATCCCTTCGATTTTAAAGCCTTTCACAACCTAGCTCCTCCGTACATTTCCAGTCTTACTACACCTTATTCTCTCCATGCAACACAGTAACTCTGGTATCCTTACTGTTTACTGGATGACACATTTCTTTTTATTTAAATGGCACTTTTGAGTTTGCAAAGTGTTTTTTTTTAACTTTTTTTGACTTGTTACAGTCTGTGAATTTTCACTCTGTCCCTCCTCCTTTCTACTGTCTGGCTTCCCTGGCTTACTTTAAGTCTGAGTTCAAGTCCCATCTTCCAGAAGTCTTTCCCAGGGTTCCTTAATCCTAGTGCCTTCCCTTTGAGATTATCTCCAATGTGCACCTGTAGATCTGGTTTGTCTATAGTTGTCTGTATGTTGTCTTCTCCATTGAACTGTGAAATCCTGGAGAGCAAGGGCTGTATTTTGCCTTTGTTTACCCCTCCCCCCCTCCCCAGAATTTTGCCAAGTACCTAGCACATAATGCTTTTTGACTTGACTTAATCTTTTAAATTCAAATAAACACTTATTAATGCCCACTATGTGCTCAAGGGACATAAAGATACTCTCCCACCTCCTGAAAAGGGTGGGGGGAGACAAGTCTTGACCTCAAAGGTTTATCTTTGGCTGGCAAGATATCCCAGCTAGCACATGCTACAGTGCAGGGTATGCTAAGTAAGCACCTGCTGACTGACTGGGTGCTGCCATAGGAACCAAAGCCAATGTGGACACTGAGAAATACTGAAGTAAAGAATAAGAAGAACTGGCATGGCTTCAAACTTCACGTAGACCCTAAAGAACAGTCTGTCACATTTTGGCAATAGTTCAGAAAGTTGCCCCTCAACACACCTGCCACGTTACCAGGACAATTCTATCCCTTCAAGATAAACTGTCCTAATGTGCTTGGGCAAAGGCCCATTAGCCAGTTTCATTTACAGTATGAAAATAAAATGCTACTTTTTTCACAATTAACATTGCAACCCATGTTTAAAAAGGGCGGGGGCAGGGAGGAAGGCCTTCTTTAGCAATGCCATCCAATAAGGCATGAGTGGAGGGGAGTCAGGGATATGTACAGACACTACTTTTTTTTTTTTTTGGAAGAAATATACAAAAGCACTCAAGGCCCCGGCAGCCTGCCACCAAATTCTGGAATCTACATCAGTTTGGGTAAGATCCTCATTCTGTTTCTTTTACTAGAGTGGATGTAAACATGGGCTTCCAATGTAATGGGAGTCAAACACCCTTTGTTATAAGGGGTCTGCACTTAAAATCATGAGGGGATTGTTGTGAAGGAAAGAAAGGAAATGTTGCCTAGGTAAGACATGGTCTAAGCAATTGGTCAACACCCAAACAAGAAACAAGGGAAAATGCAATAGGACATCTGTTGTTTTCATTTTAAAGTACTATTTTAGAGAAATTAAGTTTCTTTTCTGTCTACCTCAGTTTCCCCAACTGTAAAATGGGGATAGCACCCACCTCCCAGGGTTGGAGTGAGGATCAAATGGGATAATATTTGTAAAGAGTTTACCACAGTGCTTGGGTCCTAGTAGGTACTTAATAAATGCCTGTTCCCTTCTCTTCCCCTCCCCCTAGAGTTTAGAGATTCCAGAAGAGAGGCAGTAAAGGGAGGAGAAAGAGGAGATAGCTAAAACCACAAGGTAGAAAGTCTAAACTTTACAGAAGGGTTCAAGAAAGTACAAGTTTTCCTGGATCAGTCAATCAGTACCAAAATTCTAAGGACATGTCAAAAGAAAATGTACCAATTATGGCAGACAGTGAATATTCCTTCTAAAAGTTTATAGAAAAGGAAGTGATATTTTTTCTAAAAAAGAACAACAACAGCATTAACCTATTTCCTTACAGAAGAAATAAAATGCTAAAAATGTTAACCAATCAACTCACATCCCTAAATACTGGGCCTAACAAAACGCAACATTAGAGACTTTCTCTGGGTTCTCTGGTGCTACACAGAAGTCCTAGTAAACCTTTATGGATGAGATATTTTAGTTCTCTCCTGCCATCATGGCCAATCAGTGATTAAAGATCTTTCCCACCCATTCAATGGATCTGAGGTGGGGCTAAGGGGGGCTTGATTAGAGGCAGGCCTACACCCTCTACTTACTAGGTGCTAAGTCCCAGACCTCCACCCTTTAACTGACTGGGTGTGAGGCCCCTCAGGCTCTAAGAAGAGTGTGTATATATATATGAGTACATATATATGAGTAAATATATATATATATATACATATATATATACATATATATATATGTATATATATATATATACACACACACGCACACACACATATACACATACATACATATCCTAGAAGGAAGCCATTAAGGTCAGAATTCAGCCCAAGGAGAAGAAGTAAGAACTCCGAGACAACAGAGCAAGCTACAGAACTCAGAGAGCTTCGGAGAGAGTTCGGAGGGAAGAGTGGTGACCAGACTGCTGAGGGAGGAAGAGAAGGAAGGCCAGCAGACAGCTGTGATTTGTGAGTGTTTATGGGAAGGCCCCAGCACAGGGGAAGGTTACAGGATGACTTGGTTCTTTGCTGTAATAGTGTGTTATAACTTCCTTGTTGTTACATTGAGGTGGGCTTACTGGTTTTGGAATACAATTGTCACTATGTCAAATTGGAATTACTGGTTTTAGGATCTGATCTTCAGGTGTCTAAATAAATGTTATACTTCCCCTGCCTTCTACCTAGAGAATCTCTTATACTTTGAGATTCTGAACTATACAAGCATGTGCATGGTCATCTTCGAGGTCATGGATCTTGCCTTACTGATACACTCTTCCACTCCCATATCTTGCTGAAAGGAAACTTTTATGCGTCTTAATTAAAGCAATGGCTCCCAAAGTCTTTTGGTTCCCAAATATCTCACTATGGAACCCAGACTGAGAAACACTTTCATTATTATCCCCAGGAATCTTACTCCTCATCCACTGTAGGCTGTTGATCTGCTTCACTTGATAAAATGGACTGTTCACCTGATTAGTTTGTGATCATTAGCAGAAGGCAGATTTTCAAAGCTACTTCTTTATTGGAGAAAGTTTACTGAATGTTATCATCACCTGGATGACCAAGCATAGGTTAAATATTTGAATGAATTGACAGAGCTTGGCAGATAATTATATATTTCTCCCCGACAGAGTGTCCTACATCATAACAACGATAATTTAATTTATACATTTATATACACATACTTAAATATTATATTTTATTTGATCCTCAGAGCGCTGTAAGGCACTAGTACAAATATCCTAGTTTAACAGACGAGGAAACCAAGGTTCACAAGGTTAAGTGCCCTGCTTAAAGTCAAAAAGCTAAGAAGTGTTAAGAGCACAAACTGAAATCCTGATCTTCCCACGCCAAGTATCGTGTTTTCCAAAAAACCACACTGCCTTTCATAGATTGTTTTGTATCTATCCATCTCCTCTTTCTCTTAAAGGAAAAAGTAGTACTGATAGCACCAAAGATACATGCTTCTCCACAGTATGTCCCATAATGGACAAAACTAGAGCTCCCACCCCACTACACCTCAACAAAGTATAGCTGGTGTGCTTAATTCATTCATTATAGCAAGATGTTTTCTCTAGTTGTAGAAAGTATACCTGCCTCTCCTATGATCCTACAGGGCCATATGCAAGTGAATTTTACTGATGTTGATATTCAATGTCATGTACCAAGATAATTCATCAGCTTGGGTCATTTTGGAGAAGAGATGAAAGGGAGAAAGTTACAACTAGATACCTACACCTTGCCCTCATAGATACATCTGTGGGCTTCCCTATTCTGATTTGAGGTCTTAAGACCTTCCACAACTTGAAGAGTTACAGATGCCTGGAATACAGAGAGCCTACTGTTTCTTCTTTTACTAGTCCTTAGCCAGGACTTTCTAGGGGATGATTGATTCTATTCCATAGACTGATCTGGCCCTGGAAAATTTAAACCCTAATGTCCAGGATGAATCTGTAGTTTATTTCATACAACCAAGTTTGTATAAAAACAAATTCTGTAACTACAGCACTTAAAAGAATTATAATACATAAAGCCATTCTTATTCAAATGTAGGGATGGCAAGACAATCAGCAACAAATGCAACTAATTTTAAAATCTCACACGAGTTTTTACTGGGTAGTCTTAAAATGTTCTTATTTTTTGTTTGTTTTTCCTTCCCTTTCTCACAGTTCAATGACCTACAATGGAAAAAGGGTTACCCACTCCTGTTCCATACTCTTCTGAGACTTGGGAGCCACAACAGATGATGCCCACTAGTTAAATTTGTAAGGGACAGCCCATAGACAGTACTGCCATGTTCCCCCTTAATAAAAAGAGTATACCCTAGCTTAGTACATCATAATATCTCCAGTTCCTCTCTTCTCATAGTAAATCACTCTAAAGTTCACTTTTCTCAATATTTCAGCCAGAATAAAGGACTGGAAATACTTAGTGGAATTGGGACAAAGTGAGAAATATTACTGTGTTAAAATCTTGAAAAAAACTGAATTCTTTACAGAATAATCCAGTTCCCTTAAAATGAAAACAAAACATTCTATGAAGAGCAACCAAAATCTGCCTAGGATTTACAAAGGAAAGAAGCCAAATAAACAAGCCTAATTTCCCTCTTGCCAAATGTAATACTAAATAGAAACAGGGAAAGAAGGACTGGGGTCTCAATTAAATCCACTACTATAACTTAAAATGCTTTCTGCATTGGTGGTTTGATCAGTCCTTGGCTCCATCTACCCAGGCTAACTGCTCTCCTCTTAAGACTTTTAGTGTCACAGCTACTGTGCCCAAAAACTCATTGTCCTGTACCAAACTGGTCAACTAGCCAAATGTAGTGAAGCTGGACCTCATACAACAGACATCCAGTCCAAATGTGAAGCATTTCTAAGTTGGTAGGCCCCTCTAGGGACTGTTTCTTAGGACTTCTGTGGACAGTTTCAAAACATGCTAGATAAACCATTGCTTAGAGAGGCAACATAGGGTAATGGATAAGAGACCCAGGAAGTCAGGAAGACCTAAGTTAAATGTCTACTTTTTACACTTCCTGGGTGGGTAGCCAATGGCAAAATTATTTAACTTTTAATAGCAACGGGCAACACTCTCTCAGACAACGAGGAAGAGGATATCCACCGGGAAATTCTCATTAGAATTTAAACTTTCTAAGAGTAAGAACTTATTTTGTATAAATGCTCGTTAACTGAATGACTTACTATACAGAAGAAATAATAATTTGGGTAAAAGAAAAACTGCTTGGATTAGGCTGAGGATATATACCTTGATGTTAACTTAAGTAGGTAGGTTTACCAAGATGTGAGAAGGTAGGGATCAGGGAGGGTGAAAAGAGAAATCCTCCATTCTTTTAATTAGAACAAGAACATTTCCTTCACAAATAGATTGTGCAGTTACTTAAGGGACATGAATAGGCAAAACACATAAAAAATAATCAAGACTTCACCTTCAGCCCATCTCAGAAATAACCAATAATTATGGAACCGTGGAGATACAACATCAGGACCACAGATTTAAAGCAAGAATGAGGTTATCTAGTGCAATTCTCTCATTTTGCAGATGAAGAAAGTGAGACTCAAAGAGGTAAAAAAGACAAAACCGGGGGCAGCTAGGTGGCACAGTGAGTAGAGCGTTGGCCCTGGAGTCAGGAGGACCTGAGTTCAAATCCAGCCTCAGACACTTGACACATGTACTAGCTGTGTGACCTTGGGCAAGTCACTTAACCCCAATTGCCCTGCCAAAAAAAAAACCAAAAAAAAAAAAAAAGACAAAACCAAGTTCATACAGGTAGAAAGCTACAGAGTGGGATCTTGAACCTTGGTTCTCTTATCTCCAAAACCAGAATTTTCTAATACACCACACCATGCATCTCTTTGAATGCCTCTTACCACAGAAGAGATGAACATACAAGACTGGCACAGACTGGGTTTGAATGCAGTTTCCATAAGAAACAAACACTGCACAGGAAAGAGCATAGCATTTAGACGAAGAAGGAACCTTAAAGATGACCAAGTCCAACTCCTTCATTTTAAAGGTGAGGAAACCGAGACTCAGATGAAGAGATGAAGTGACTGGTCCTACTAGGTCACACAAACAGCAAGTGATAATCTGAACCCATTCAAACCCAAGTTTTCTGACTCTAAAAGCAGTGCTTTTCCCATCATACCACAATGCTTCCATCACATTGTACTCTGCCAGCGTAGGAAGGTTTCAATAAACATGTTGCCAACTTTGACACTCTTTATTAGTGTCAGCACTCCAGATACACATTACAAAAAAATGAAACCAACTATTCAGTCATTAAAAAAAAAGTATGAACTAGCCAAATTTTCGGTTTAATCTGCCCACTCTCACTAGTAGTGTAAGGCTCAAGGTCCCCAAGCATCAGTGGGTGAAGAATCACCATAATAATGCCTTATACTTGAACTCCATTTTGTAATGGTCAAAGCACTTTCCATTTAAATGATTACATTTAATGTACAGCTCATAAACAAGCCTCCAAGAGAGTTCCCCTTCCCCTTGTCCAGCTGCCTCCCCCTTTTCATACAAGAAGCTGAAACTCAGACTAAGCGACTTGCCCAAGTTCACAGTTAGCCGGATGGCCAAAAGCCAGGGCCAAAGGCAGGTCTTCTGATGCCTAAATCTAGTCTTACACTCCTCACCCTTCATCTCTGGGCCTACCTTGATTTACATGAGCATCTTAAATGGGTAAACTGAAAATGTTGCTAATCAAATACAAAGTTTTTTTTCTTTAAAACATTTAAGATTTACTAATTCTTAATTATTTAATAGTTTATTCTCTCTTATTGGTTTTGGCAGTGAAGTTATTTAAGTCTGTGGTTGAATTTACTAACTTCCACAATCAGGTTTGTTGTTAAACGGGGGATTGTTAACTTCATTGTAGATAAAAGGGGAAAATATAATACTATGAAGTGGATAGTCTTCCCATGATTTAAAAAAAAAAAAAAACAAACCCTGTTCTATTCAAAATGTTTTTTGGGGGAAGGTGGGAGTGGACAGAGGATTGATTTGTTTTTTAAAGCATACTCTCACCTTATAGACTCTAAATTGTTCAGGTTTTCTGATCTTCACAAATAAAATGCCTTGATCATGGGATACTAGCTCATGACTTAAAAGTTTCCACAATTAACACTATCTGATGGGTAATTTTCTATAATCACTGTTTACTGATTCCTTTCAACAACATTTCTTTCTGGAGATTAAAATGATCATCCATTCTCTAGTAAGCTTATACCCTCATGAACATATCAGAATGGTTTATGGAAAATCCTAGAATTTTATTCTTATCACACTCTTAAAATAACACACTAAGGCTTTCAGATTTTTAGCTCTGAGTTTTTTTCTTTTTTAAGCTGATTTTTTTTTCATGGCAGAACAAGAAAATGCCACTGGTTTTCATCACAAGAGCCCACATTATGATCTAGAGCCTAGACTTTGTCATAATGGCAAGTTGAGGAGTCTGTGACAATTCTTAGCACGGTACGTCTTTAGGTAGCTTCCAGGTATTTCTGTCTGCCTAATTTTCCTCCTTCATGGTGAAATATGTATTTGGAAGGGGGAAGAAGGGAGCTGCGGGAGCATCGGAGATAAATGTACAATAGTTGAGACAATCAGGATGGTTGTATCTGCAAAAATAGAAAGGTACACAGCTCTTTGTTCTAAGAGCTCCCAGGAGGCTAAAGTTCTTTGAGATCAGTGTTTTGCTGTTGTGACAGATGCCTTTGTGGAATGGAGAAGTGGGCGAGACATGTTTACGCATCTCCCATAAGTGAACCTTCTGAAAGACAGGTTACTAAGAAAAGGAAGAGTGGGCGTCCACAGAGCAGAGCGTAAGTTTTCTTTTTGGTTCAGGATTTCCAAGTGAACTAAATGGAACAATTTGTGAGATGACTGCATGGAGACTGAGCACAAGGAAAACTCGGTATGATGGTTTCTAGATATGCTGGTACCACCTGAATGGATCGACGTATTTGTTTTCTATATTAGAACAACATTTAAGAAATAAAAGCTGACTTTAAATACAGCACATACACATTTAAAAAACCCTCTTCAAATTTGACTCTGCTATACAGGGCCACAGTTTCCTCATCTGTAAACCAAAGGGGTGAACTAGAACTAGTTGATCTCTATGCTTTCTTCCACATCTAACATTTTATATTCTATGATTTCTATGGAAAATGACAGCTAGCACTGATCTCCAGCATAAAACTATGACATAGGGGCAGCGAGGTGGCTCAGTGAAGAGAGCATTGGCCCTGGTGTCAGGAGGACCTGAGTTCAAGTCCGGTCTCAGACACTTGACACACTAGCTGTGTGACCTTGAGCAAGTCACTTAGCTCCAATTGCCCTGCCTTCTCCCCACCTCAAAAAAAAAATAAACTAAAACTATGACATGGAAGTATGGGGATGGGATCAGATTCATACATAGTACATTTGGGATGACAGAAAATGATGAGAAAGAAACTTATGATAGAAACAGCAAGGAAATGTCTGAATTCCTTTAGACCCACTACAATCACATCAGTACAGTCTGCAAAATGAGTATCACTACCACATTTTCTTCTGTACACAGTAGCTTTATCATAGATCTCATAGAATGTTAGAACTGGAAGGGATCCCACAGGAATCATGTAGTCTAGCCCCTTCACTTTTACAAATGAGGAAACTAAGGCCTAGGGTTACATAGTTTATTGGCAAGATCAAGACTAGGACCCAGGCTCCTTTGTCTATCCAATAGTCTCTTCATTGCACAACAATGGCATCTTGTACTCCAGTGGTGTCAAACTCAAATAGAAATGGCTTAGAAAACCACAAATTAACATTATCTACATTGCATTGTATATTTATTTTGTTAAGCATTTTCCAATTACATTTTAATCTGATTCTGGCTTAGCTCTGGAGTTTGTTGGGAGTTTGACACCTTTGTTGCATTCCACAGATGGGAAGATATTGCTTTTGATGTTTTCAAGTTTTAAATGATGGCACTTTGACAGGTCAAACCTAGTCAAACTCAAAATTACAATGACTAGCAATTAACTCAGGGCAGAGTAGACTAAAAAAGATTCATAGGTTGATAAAGGAGATTGCAGCAATCATGTATATGACCATGGGTTAATAACTTTTCTAGGCTTCAGTTTATTTCATCTGTAAAATGCGGGGTTGAAGCATTTGATATTTACAGGTCCCTTCTAACACTAAATCCTATGATGAGTCTATTGAATGGGTCTGAAGGAACTGGTTCCAAAGGAACACAAATCTAAATAGAATTAAAAGTCAACGATGATGTCTGATTTATAAGTATTGACCCTATTCCCAAATTACAAAGGAAAGCAAACCCATAACTCATTAAAATCCTCATACTGATAAAATTCAACTTGGCACATGTGACAAAACTATCTGTGTAAATAACTAAACTCTGAACTAGGCTGGAGACTTGGATTCAGTTTCAAACTGTGCCATTAATTAGTTGTGTGATCTCAGATAATTGATTTTTTTCACTCGAAGCTTCAGTTTTCTCATCTACAAAATGGAGATGATACATGTCCTAGCTAACTCACACTTGCTTAGGAAGATAAAGAGAGATGCTAAATTATAATTTCACTGAGTGTGGGATGGCATGCCATAGAGAGGATCTGGCCTTGCTTTGAACAAGTTCAGTCCCACTTCTGACACATACTGACCATGTGACCCTGGGTCAAGTACCTAAAAGACCTCTCATGGCTCTGGGCAAGGCTCTAAGACTTTAAAGCTGGAGAGTAGGTAACAGCTTGCATTGATAGAGGCAGTCTCTTCACTCAGGGAAATCCGTGGAGCAATGAAATTCTGAGGATTTCCCCCCCCAGACTGATTCTTTTATGAAAGCAAACTAGGCCATCTCTTGCCTCAATTCTTACCCATCCTTTGACCACTGTATGGGTTTTTTCTCAGACAAACTGGGACCTGAGAAAGACCTTAACTTAAAAAAGCCAAGGTCTCCCGCTGTGTGCTGGTCATCTCCCGTCATCTTGACCTATGTCTTGCCACTGGACTCTGATGACACTGGAGGAGAGAGTGAGGCTGATGACTTTGCACAGCCCTGCCTCACTTAAATCCAATTCTCTTACAAGTCAAGACATCACCCTCTTGATGTCATTGGTCCTCTTAGAGAATGAAGAATCCACAGCAATAAAGCAACGCAATCACTTACCAGTACTAAAACCTTTTCTACTGAGCCCAGAGAATGTCTTATGGCTTTTTTTAACCAAAATCTGTAGCATTCATTCAATACCTAGGAACATAGATTTCAAATTGGAAGAGACCCTAGAGGTCATCTAGTCCAACACCCTCATTTTGCTAATGGGAAAACTTAGACATAATGAGGTTAAATGAATTACCCAATGCTATACAAGCACAGACACTTGAACTCAGGTCCTCTGATTACAAATTCAGCCCCACTGTATGTGCTGAAAACTTACTGTGGAAATGCTATGTGAAAAGAAGGTGAAAAATCAGAAGCATCGGGGTAATAATAAAAACATGGGCCACAAATAACTTGAAAGGGTGCATGTGGTATGATAAAAGTTCATTCATGAAATCTCTACAAAGAGATTAAAAACTTGCAGCAGCCATTCATATAGAACAGGAAGCTTTTTAACTGTGACAGAAATCCCGTCCTGTAGTCCTCAGTCTGAGTTATACAAGCACTGGGAAGATTACCAGGAGTAGCATAAAATTCCACATATAAAATTTTTTACTTTATCACCCAGGAAAATAATGAGACATTTGACTGATGATATGAAGAACAGATCATTATATTGCATCTGTCACTAATAATACACACAACTCTTAACACCCAAAATACAGACCAGAGAATGAGTATATGAAGTAACCTTTCTAGGCTGCTCTCAGTCCACACCAAGTTTGGCACTTGTATTCACTCTATTTCTTTGTTCAAATCACAGCTGGAAGAAACTCTACTCCAGTTTCTTAATTCCCTTCTATTACTATTGATCTAAGTAACCATTTCCGTCACTAGCTCTAAAAGACCAACCCAACCCCCCAATTTTCCTCTAAGTATCTGGAAATATTTCCACAAACCAAAGCGGTTTTTCATTCTCCTTTCACACAAGTGAAATTGGAAGCACGGTTAAATCATCTGTCAATATGCGATCCAATGCAATGATTCGAGATAACCAAATCCAAGACCTCAGGATACAAATTACCTAAGATGCTATGCAAAAATGAAAGTTGCACTGGACTCGTGTTGATTGGAAGCAAAAAAAAAAAAAAAAAAAAAGCCTGGATTTCCCAGATTCACATGCCCCTGGAAGCAACCTATGACTCCCATTTTTTAACTTGTCTAAATAGAGTCATTACTCACCCATTAGCTGCATCCCTCTAGAATCCTTCATGCTACCCACCCCCCTATTTTCAACCACAAAAAGGAAATAAAGACACTTAAAAGAGTCACCGGTGAATCAGTGGTTACCCGATCTGGCCTTAGCACGTCTGCCTGCCTGCACAACCAGACAACTCCGGACTGAAACAAACTTCATACAAAGCCGCACAAGTCAGCAACAGAGGACACTAGTTTGCTGACCGAGCACCCCTCTCACCTCCCCCACTCCCCACAAACCCCAAACTAAGTCAAGGCTTCTTAAGAAGCCTACAAATATTTCTTCTACCCTGAAAGGCAACTTTTCGCCTCTCTAAAAGCAGCAGGGGGGAAAAGAAAGGGAAGAAGGAAGAAAAGAAAGGGAGGGAAAAAAAGAAAGGGAAGAGGGAGGACACCTCACTATTACCACCAGTCTGGAAATCAAGCCTGGGTTCTTGGGAAAGCCAAAAGGGATGATCTGAAACCGAAGGAGAACAATAGCCAAGGCTGAGCCGCAGAAGCCCCTTTGGGGGTAGCAGGCGGGCTACTACACCCTCTCCCGAACTCCCTTCTCAATCCCTGCAAACTTCAGCAGTCTGGAAGAGATGTGAGCCAAGGGGAGGGGAGGGAATCTTGGCATCCGACTCTCCCGACCGGGCAGAAGCTGGGTGCAGGGAAAAGCAGTTCACCAGCCCAGGGACTGGGAGCAGGTGGGGAAGGGGCCGTCTACATCTTGCCACCCTCCCTTTCCCCCTCCCCGTTTTGTAAGTCATTCCCACTCCACTCCCCCAACCCAGATGAGCTCTGGCAAACCCTTCGCAGTGGGAGGGGGCGGGAAGGGGGGGGGCGGTAAGGCCATGGAAGAAGAGCCTCCTCCAAACTTTGCCCTGCTCCCTTTCAACATCCCTGAACTAAGCCACCTTTCTCCCCTTCCCTCTCAAACCAAACCGATCCAGACAGTCTGCAAAGGGGAGTGAGCTCCTTCTCCTCCCTTCCCTTTCCCATCCCCAAGCCTCTGGCCGTGGAGGAAGGAGGGAGAGTTGGTACCTCTGTGCCCCCAAGTCTCTCTCTGCTCCCAACCAGGCGTCGCTATCGCATTCTGCCTCCTTTTCCCTCGGCCCCGCTGTCCCGCAGCTCTATTCGCTCCCGCTCCAGACACAAAGAGAGGGAGAGACACTATAGGGCGCCGGCACTGCCCCCTGGGAGGGGGAAGGCGGAGGAAAGGCGGGGGTGAAGGCGGACCTAGGGCAGGGGCGCCGGTCAAGTCCCAAAGTCTCCGCGCCAGACACTCACCCCATAGAAGCAGCTCCTGGCCCGCTGGCAATGCAAGCCCGCCAGCAAGGGGCGAGCACCACGGACGCCCGCCACCCGCTTCCCTAAGGAAGCCGCTGCAGCTGCGTCTGCTTCCTTCTTCTCCTCCGCCTCCTTCTCCTCCTCCTCCTCCTCCGCTTTCTCCACCTCCCTCCCGCGGCTGCGGGTGGTCAGTGGGCGCCTCGGCTCCCGGGGCTGGGCGGGGGCAGCGGCAGTACCACCACGTGGCCGCCAGGCGCCGGCCCCCGCCGACCTGGAGCAGGAGAGAGAGGGGAGGTGCTTGCCATTCCCCACCCCTTCCACCCGGCCGGCCGGCGGGGCCAAAAATTCCTCGAGTCAGGTGACCCGGAGCTGGGCACTCGGGTCCGGACCTGACGGAGGTAATCCTGGGCTCGTTCTGAACCACTCGGTTTTGCCGCCAGTTTCCTTCTGCCTCGAGCTTGCTTCATGGGTTATTGTTTCTTGCTCCGATACCGTTTTCATCTTTCTTTGCTGAAGCTAGGAAAAGCTAAGATTGCCTTTGACCCTGGGATTTAGAATCAATCAATCAAAAAAGCATTTATTAAACTCCTGCAGTGGACCTGGCCCTGAACTAAGGCAGGGACTTGAACCAAAGTGATAAGCAGATCAAAATGAACTACGTACTCTTAATAGCTGAGATTCTGAACTGGCGCGAGGAGGGGGTGTGTGCTCCAACTATTTTCTTTTTAAATAGAACCTCAAGAAAAAAAAAAAGTAAAGTACCTGTTAGAGAAGGTTGAAGCAGAACCAATGCTGTAAGTACTTCAGCTACAATGATTGAACTAAAGCAAAACTGGAATATTCTCTTACCTGAGCCAGCATTTCATCTGGTTGCAATACGATTCAGGGGTGATACAGAATCAGAGACATTTTGAAGTGGAAAGAGGAAATATTTGAAATGGAAAATCTTTACTTTTCCCTCTTCCTCTCTTGTCCTTGATGATACAGTAGGTTTTGGCTGAACTCTAGGAAGAGGCACTAGCTTCCAGGCTTTCTCTTCCTGATTGTGCTGCATAATCATTTGCCAAGGAATCTCACCAGCCTCCCTTTTTATACACACGTGTAACCCATTTGCTCCTAGACCATTCTTCTCTGACAGACTGGATTCCATCTTCTTCCCTTTAGATCAGGGTATCTCAACCGTTTTGTGCTGTAGACACCCCTTTGGCAGTCTGGTAAATCCTGTGGACCGCTTTACAGAGAATTTTTTTTTCTTAATAATTGAAGGAAATTTTAAATTTCAGTTACAGGTTAGTGAAAATAAAGATGTATTTTTCCCACATCCAAGTTCATGGACCCCAGACTAAATACTCTTGCTTTAGATAATAATCCTAATTGAAGTCCAGGCCCTGAATACTGAATTTGACTCCTCTTGGAATGTGAGCTCTAGGGTAGGAACTGTTTCTCCTTTTCTTTCTTTCTTTCTTTTTTTAAATCTCCATCACTTTGCACAATACTTGGCACATAGTAAATACTCCATAAATGCTTGTTGACTGAGTGACTTGTTTCTAGGTTTGGTATAGGGGGATTCAGTTCTTTGGAAAGTAGCTCAGGTTAGTAAGATAGAACATAAAATAGGTTTTACTAAAATATAGTAATTACAGAAAATTTCACAGATTCAGAGAATTTAAATGTGGAACATTTAGATCTTAGGGGGCTTTTGATTTAACATGCCCCCAAAATGAGGACTTGTGCTGGAGCACATAGGTAATCAAGAAAACTCTCATCTGCCCCCAGAGATCTGTATAATTATTGCACATTTATGGCACCATCCTGGTTTTGAGGCTCACGGGAATAGGAGAAATAATTCTTCGTTCTGGGAAAGTCAAACAATACTCTACCACCAGTTATCCCCCATCTTACCCAGAAACCTATTATACAATCAATCCAGACTTAGAGACTACTCTAAGGTTGAGGCTTCCTGCTCAATACTAGGAAAGAACCTGGGGTTTCTGGCATATTGACCCGCCTCGAACCTGCACAGTTCACAGCACTCACAGTACCGGTGAAGAATATGGTCCTGGTTTGTTGCTCCTCATTACAACTCTGAGCCTCAATATTTCTGGGTTCTAGCTCCTGCTCTGGTTTGTTATTCCTTGCCAAAACAGTCTCTCTTCTTCCTTTGGTACTCTGCTCCCCCAGAAAACTTCAAGGTTCAAATAGCCCTCAACAGTCATCCCAATCCAATTCATACCTGAAAAAAAATCTCCGTTACAACATAGCCAACAAATTACAATCTAGCCTTTGCTAGAAAGACCTCCAGTGAGGATTATTTCCCAAAGCAGCCCATTTTACTTTTGGATAGCTCTTATTTTTAGAAAATTTTTCCTGATGTCGAGTCTAAATTTGCCTCTGTAACTTCTATCCATTTCTCTTACTTCTGCCTTCTAGAACCAAATTTAGCGAGTCTAATCTGGAGGCAGTGTGGAAAGAGCACTGGCTTTGGAGTTGGAAGATATGACTGAAGCTAACTACCTGGATGACCTTGGGCAAATCGCTTAAACTTGTTGGCCTCAATTTCCTCATCTCTAAAATGAGGTATTGCTTTACATGGCCTCTGAGAGCCCTTTCAGCTCTATAACTCGACTCCAATTTCCCTTCCATGTGACAGACTTTTAAATGCATGAAGACAACTGTCATGTTCTCTTTGGGTTAAAAATTCCAGCTCCTTTACCTTGTGGAGTGGACTTCACCATTGTGGTTGCCCTCTTCTGAACACTTAGCAATGTCATTCTTAAAATGGCATTGGTGTCCAAGACTTAACATGATAACTTCAGGTTGTAACTGGAAGCTAGGCCTCTCTTAAAGAAACCAAAGATTGTATTAACGTTTTTACCCCTTGCCATGTAACATTGTTGACCCATATTGAGCATGTAGTCCACTAAAACCTCTAGATCTTTTTCTGTTCCTCCACTTCTACGTCTAGATCTTCATGACTCCCTGCCATGTACTCTTTGATCCAGCGACACTGGGCTCTTGGCTGTTTTACAAATAAGACATTCCATCATTCAGCTCTGGAGCATTTTTTTTCTGGCTGTCCCCCGCACCTAAAATGCTCTCCCTCGTATTGTTCAACTACTCACCTCCCTAGCTTCCTTTAAGCTTCAACTAAAATTCCATCTTTTACTGGAAGCTTTCCCCAAACCCCCTTAATTCTAGTGCCTTGCATCTGGTAATTATTTCCTATATATCCTATATATAGCTTGTGTTGTATATATTTGTTTGCATCTTGTCTCCCCCAATTTACAATTACAATTTAAAATTTTAAGCGTCTTGAGGGCAGGGACTGTTTCTTTTTGTATCTGTAGTGCTTAGCACAGTGTCTGGCACATAGGAAGTATTTGATTAATGTTCATTGATAGGTTAATTGTATAGTATCACTCGCTCTCCAGTTTATGGGCCATTCAGGTTCCCTCAGTATCTTGCCTAAATGAGGCTTGAAGGTTTGCCATTCTGCTACGCTGTTGCTGCCCATTTCCATTTCTACTTTTGTAATCTACTTTCCCTTCCTTAGGAGAGTATTATTGTTCCTAAAATGACAGTTATGTCCAAGAGAACTAGTAAAATTTCCAGCTGTTCTGTTCAGGCCCCAACCCTACCTGGCTGGCACAGTAAAGGTCACTTATGGCACTTGTGTAGGCTCTTTAATCTCAAATGATATGATATGCAAAGTGGCCCTCATTCCTAGCCAAATTAGGAAAACAGAATTCCATTTACCACTTCTGTGCCTAAAGTGCAGATGTGCCCTTTTTCTGAGTCTTCATGAGGATGAACTGAACACTCCTTTCAATTTTGGTTTTCTCTGTCATCATCTTAGATGATGAAGAGAAAAAGCCTGAAGCATGAAAAAGCCTTAAGGAACCACTAGGAAGGAACCCTGAAAGCTAGAAGCCTCTTCAGGCACAACAGTGAAGGTTTCTATCCTCATTTCTTACACATTTGCATATAGCCTCACCTGGCACTTTTATGCCTGGGGCAAATGGTATATAATGACATCTCAAGTCAGTCGTTTTAAAAGACAAATTCAGTTGGGGAGGGGAGTGAAGGGGAAGTGTGAAGAGACTTTGCACACCAATTCCGTTGATGGAGAGATAAGAGTCCCTAGGATGCCTGGAGGATGCTGCTAGACAGGCCACAGCCCAGGTAGGACAGGCTAGGCTGGCTAGGTTGCTCACCCAGGGTGTGGCTGCTGTTGAGTGTGGACCCCACCGTTTCTTATCTTTTTATTTGAATTAATTATGTGGTTAAATAGGTACTAAGTTCAATTATTTCTTTATTACAGAGGACTGCTCTCAGAGCTGTCCTTTGAATTTTGTGGCTTGCCATAAAGCACCAATCACCCCTCCCTCTCTACACACCTTTCCCATTCCCTTGTTTTTCTTAGTCAGTCTAAAATGCTGCAAGTTGTTTTCCCTGCCAATATCTTGGTTATATTAATTTGCTCTCCCTTAGCTGCTTGAAGTACTAAGTACTCATCCAGCCTACTTCTGCTAGTAGTGTCGCATTCTATTCATTTCCTGTCACCTCTCTTTCTTCTTTCTGTCCTAAAGTCTATTAGTACAAATTATTTAGTCATTTTCAGTCATGTCTGACTCTTTGTGACTTTTTTGGGCAAAGATACTGGAGTAATTTGCCATTTCCTTCTCCAGTGGATTAAGGCACACAGAGGTTAAATGACCTGCCAGAGGTCACGCAGCTAGCAGGTATCTGAGGCTGGATTTGAACCGAGGTCTTCCTGATTCCAAACCCAGTGTTCTAACCACTGTGCCACCTAGCTGCTCTGTCTTAGCATAGGACTCTCTCCTTATTGAGGGAGGTAAAGGCCCTGCCCTGCATGAGGGGCAGGGCTGAGTTGGTGAGAGGCTAGAGCTTCAGTTTCCAAGCAGTCCCCCACTCTTAAGTGGGAATACCCCTTCAGGGCTCTCCAAGTGAAAGTCTTTTTCTCCAAATGTAGTTTTGAAAGTGAAGATGGAAGAGGTTAACCCCACTTCAGATTGCTGAAAGAAAAGACTCTGGGAAAACATGAGAGCATTGATTGGTGTCTATCATATCCCTATTACTAGCTTGCTACTCTAGAAACTTCAAAGTCTAGAGACTTTCCCTTTGAATAAGATCCAAGACTCTCTCTCTTGCTTGATCTGAGTTACTTTCCTCCCAAAGGGAGAGCTCCTTTACTCTGTGTTGTTTGGTAAATATTCTCCTATGTATACTTGTTTGCTATGATTTGGATAAATGAATTTCTTTGCTATTTGGTATGTGTATTCATTGTGGAACACCTGGTATTAAATGGTGGGAAAGGGATCACACTCTGGATATAGAGCTTTGGTCCCCTTGTCCCTCCAAATGAGAAAAGGATCAAGTTAGATGGAACCCAATCATATCCCCTAGATGAACAATATTGACGATAAATATACTTCTAGCCTGCTACTCCCCTCTCTCTGAGGAAAGTAGAGTGATCGCTTTCAACTCCAACCTCCTGCTTTCCCTCCTATCTGGGATGAAAGTCTCCCTTGGGAAAAGGTTGGGGGGATAGGCAGGCTAAAATACTGTGATTCCATATACAAGATGTCCTTCTACCCCAAGTCCACTGAGGCCCTTCCCATGTCTTATAAAGCTTTCTCCTCGTATTTAACCTTCTACAGGACATCTTTCTAACCTAGAAGTATAGGCTTAGGATATGTCAAAGCTCTAAGGGCTATTAGAAGTCATAGACAGAAGAGTAGTAGAGCTAGAAAGGATCTTCTAGTCCAACCCCCTCATTTTACAGATGTGGGAAGTGAGACCCAGAAAGGTGATTGGAACTAGACTCCAAGTCTCCTGACAGCTTGTCCAGTGCTTTCCCCAGACATTGTTTTTCTTCTTTTTCATACCCTCCCTGATCCCTCCCCACCTCCTAAAAAAATATTCAGAGTGAGTACTGGATAAAATCAACTTGTTAATTGACTGATATTCTTTAACATTTTAAAAATGTTGTCCCTCTACTTTATTTCCCTTTTCTCTCCCAGCCCTTCCTGGAACAAGGAAAGCAAGGTGATTCAGTAGATAGAGCAGTAGATATGGTGTCAGAAGTCCTAAGCTGAATCCCACTTGTGACACTTACCACCTCTGTGATTTTGTGTAAATCCATTTTACTTCTCTGGGCCTCAGTTTCCATGCCTCTGAAATGATGAGAGTGGTCTAGATAATCTCTAAAGACTCTTTAGCTTTAAATCCTATATTTTAAAGGGCAGCTTATGCTGAGAGAACCAAAGCAAAGTCCTGATGGAGTGGCACAAAACTGTCATGGAAGAAGGAAGTAGAGATGAATGCCACATTGGAGCCAAAAAGTAATCCTTCCACTTTATTTGGCATGGAGTCAGGCCCTTAACTGCAGTTCTGTGTCTGCTTAGAGGCTACATGATTGAAGAGGAATGTGGAGAAATTGGAAAGAGTCCACAAAAAAGTAACAAAAACACAATCAAAGGGCTGGAAGTTTAAAGTACTTATAGTAAAAATTCTTTTATACTTTTCTGGAGACTATGGGGAAATTTTGCAGATAATGAAAAAGTTCAGGCTAAGGAAAATTAAGAAAGATGCTATAATGACAGCAGTTGTCATGTTATTATGTCATACAGCAATAAAAACAGCAAAAATCTAGAGCTAGAGGGGGCCCTATAAGACTATTTAGTTCAACTTTCACATTTTACAGATGAGGAAACTGAGTCATGGAGAGAACTAGACGAGGATTTCTGAATCCAAATCTGGTGTTCTGTGCACTGTACCAAATTAAACATTTTCTCATCATAAGCAATAAAAAGTACTTTTTCTAAAGACAGAATCTTAGTTAGCCATACATGTGTTAACATTTTATATTAGGACCCTCTTTGTAGGGGAGCTAGATTCTCCAGTCATTTGATTTTTTAAAATTAATTCCATAGTTCTTCTTTATTTTATTGATGTCTTTTTATTTTTTATATTTTATTGTTGCCTTATGTTTTTAAACACTAGCTATTTCCCAATTTACTCTTCCCCTCACCCTATACCACCCTTATAAGGAAAGAAATCAGTTAAGCAAAACCAACTGAAAAAAAAAAAGGTGACTGATGGGATGTACAAGCTTCCACTTCTGTAGTCCCATACCTGTCCACTAAGAGGAGGAAAACAGAGTTCTTCATCTGTTCTCTGGAACTATGAGTTCAGCTACTGTTGAAATTCATTTTTGTTTACATCATTGTGCCATATGCGCATGTGTGTGTGTGTGTGTGTGTGTGTATGTGTATCTATATAAAATTTTCGTGGTTCTGCTGACTTTGCTCTCCAGCAATTCAAGTAAGTCTGCCCATGCTTTTATGAATTCCTCATACTTGCCAACTCTCATTGTATTCCATTCTTATGGCATTCTTATAGTGTTGCATGAATTCACATTCTGCAAAATGTTGAACCATTCCAATGAATTCACAGTTTATTTCCAGTTGTTTTTTTTTTACTTTCACAAAAAGTACTGCTGTGAATTGTGGGGTCCGAAATTATCCAGTCTTCAAGAAAAATCACTGAGGTACAGCTCAAAGCCAATAGAACTTCATTAAAGAGTCCATGGTCCCCTCTAATGAAGTAGACCTCAGATCTTCCTCATGATCTGAGATGCCTCCTTTCCCCAGGGTCTTACTTTTATAGGACTTGATACCCAGACACTCAGAAGAAGTAAATTAAAATACAGTCTCATTCATTGATAGACCTTAATTTTGATCCTCCAGGAGAGCCAGAAATGATGCATCCTGGTCCTGGTCACAGGATGGACAAGGCAACAACCATCTCCAGTAACTAAGTGGTTATATGATGGTCACCGATGTTGGACAACAAATAGTGGTCCAGATGTACAAAAACAAATTGGGGGACTTTCTATATCATGCCAAAGTTTCCCACCCTTGCCGGGTTTGGTCATCAGCATTCTTGTGATTAGGCAAGTGAACTTCATAACTGGTAGTTCACAGCTCTGTGAACTTACGGAACTTACAATAACTACACTTATGAAATGATATCAAACTGATTAATACTGATTGAAATAAAATAGGGGTCTAATTGATGATCTGTCACAGAATATTTTGGTTTATATTCTTTCTGTCTCTCATCTCATAGAATCATAGCTCTAGAGGTAATATTTAATATTTATTATTTAAATATTTAATATTTATTAATATCTGTAATATTAATGAGATTTGAAGATCTTCCCCACCTATTAATAGGCCTCAAGTAAAGCCCATTGGGAGAAGGACTTGCCTTAGAGGGGGAAGGTTGCTTGAAGAAAGGCCCACACGTTTTGCTAATTTCTAATCAGGCACTGGGTCATGGAGGGTTGTGATGCCCTCTGGCTCTGAGAAGGGTATATATACTCTGAGGTTAGCATTTTGCTTTGGGGGTTCACTAATTGGAAGAATGTTCATGTGATGTGAAAATCCCAGATGTTGGTGCTTCTCTCTCTGGTAACTATGTATGTATTGCTAATTTCTCAGAGAGAAATGTCTGTTGATCTGTGCTATTATTTCTGCTTGTAATTTCTGCTTCTAATCTTTGTTTGTATTTTCTCTCAAGTTCAGGGTGCTAATGTTTCCCCTGATATATATGTTTAATTAAAATAAGATTGTTGACCCCTTTAAAGTTGCTTTCCTTTAGAAAAGCAGATCAAAGAACCCGTGCTAGCAGCCATCCTGAGTGTGCCAGCATGGTTGCTATTACACCACCTAATCCAACCCCTTCATTTAACAGATGAGAAAACTCAAGCCCAAGAAGATAAATGCCTTGACCAAGGTTGTACAGATAGTAAGTATCAGAGGTGGGATTGGACCCAACATTCTCTGACTCATAAGCCAGTGCTCTTTCTACCATATTATACTGCCTCATGCTTGGAGTATGGACCTAGTAGTGGTACTTAGGTCTGTAGCTGAGGAAACTGAAGCTCAAGGAAGTCATGGCTTACCCAAAGTCACGTAGCTATTTAAATCAGGACTAGAACAGCTAGCCCAGTGTTCTTCCTACTGTTCCAAAATGTTGAGCACTAATTAGTTCATGTTCACTAAGTCTGTCAATTCACTAAGCATTTCTAAAGAGTCTGGAGAATTGGACGCAAATGCAGGGTCAGATGTGTACCCACAGCATGGAAAATGCAATGGACCCAGGGATGAAGATGCAAATTGAGGAAAGACAGGACAACAGGTAGTTTGACTATAAAGAAATAAAACCAATTTTCAAAGATATAAGCAAAGCATCTTTAAGTTAGAAGTGACTTAGAAATCATCTAGTTCAACCTTCCCTTTCCTGTAAGAATCCTCCCTACAGCCTTTTTTATAGTTGACCTTCCTGGGTCTGCTTCAACACTTCTAGCCGTTAACAGTCATTTATTTATTTGTTTGTTTTAACATTCTTTTTTAAAATTTTGAGTTCTAAATTCTTTCCCTCCCTTTAGCCCCTCCCCTACCCATTAGAAAGCAAGCAGTATGATACCCCTTGTACATTTGAAGTCACGCAAAATATATTTCTATATTATCCTTGTTGCAAAACAAGCAAGAAAAATAAAGTGAAAAATATTATACTTCAATTTGTACTCAGAATTCATCCATTCTCTCCCCGGAGGTGAATAGCGTATTTCATCATGAGCCTTTTGGAACTGTCTTGGATCATTGTATTGATCAAAATAGCTAAGTCTTTCTCAGTCGATTATTGTTATGATATTGCTGTTACAATGCATAGTGTTCTCTTGATTCTGTTCATTTCACTTTGCATCAGTTCAGATAAGCCTTCCCAGATTTTTCTGAAACCATCCCTTTTGTTATTTCTTATAGCACAACAGTATTCCATCATAATCGTATGTCACAACTTGTTCAGCCATTCCCCAAATAATGGGCAACCCCTCAATTTCCAATTCTTTTCCACCACAAAAAGAGCTGCTAGATATATATATATATATATATATATATATATATATATATATATATATATATACATATATATATGTATATATATTTTACATATAGGTCCTTTTCCTTTTTCTTTGATCTCTTTGGGATATAGACCTAATAGTTGTATTTCCGGGTCAAAGGTTATGCACAGTTTTGCAGCCCTTTAGGCTTATTAACAAATTGAATCAACAGGTATTTATTAAGCACCCTTTATATGCCAGACACTGTGCTAGGCTCTGGCTATACAAGTACAAAGAATGAAACAAAAATCAGTGTTGGAGAGAGAATACCAACAGTGGCCATATGAGGTGACCTTAGCAATGAGCAACTTGGGGACTTCCTCATATGGGGTTTGAAGGAAACTAGGAATTCCAAGAGCCAGAGGGACAGCAATCCAGACAGAGAGGACAGCCAGTGCAAAGGTGCTGAGGGAGGACATGTAGTATCCTGCGTAAGGAAGAACAGGTAGGCCAATAGGGTGTAACCATAGAGTTTGAACTGAGTAGAAGGGAACAATAATGAAGTAGGAAATGACCAGGCTGTGTGTGGTCAGAGAAAGGCATTTACATTTGATCTTAAGGTAATAAGGAGCCACTAGACTTTATTAAATATAAGAGGGTGACATAGTTTGACTCGTTTTCATATGGACCATGGATTAGAGTGGAGACAGACTTGAGGCAGGATACCAATTATGAGGCCATCCCAGTAGTTCCAGAGAGAAGTGGCTGTGTGAGTGAAGGGAAGGAGAAAGATTTGAGAGATACTGTGGATATAGAAACAATAAGAATTGGCAACTCATTGGATATGTGAGGTGAGTGATGGAAAAACAGGAAGTTCAGGAGACGGGTAGGTTGGAGGAAAAGATAATGCATTCCGTTTCAGGTATGTTGTGAGTTCAAGATGCTTATTGGCCAACCAATAGGCGTCTTGACTGGAGAGAGCAGTTTCAATTGAGTAATGAGGTAAGAAACCACATTGCAGAGGGTTGGGAACAGAGTGAGAGGAGATGAAGTGGATGTGCTAGGTATAGATGGCTTTTTAAAACAGATTAACTGAAAATGTAGCATTTTGTAGTTATGAAATGTGATTTCTCTTGGCTGATTATATATTACCAGAAGAATTATTAGTTTTCTATTATAGTAGCAACCTGAGTATATAAGTTTTGATTTTGGGTTAAACAAAACTACAAAAGAGTTTTCAAAAGAGATATTTTAATTATTTTTTTTCACTCTAGATCTCATTTTTATAATCAATTTCTATAGTGCTAAAGAGGTATATGATACAATATAAAGAGTGTTAAATTTAATAGTCAGAAAATCTGGGTTTGAACCCTACCTCTGTCACTTATTTCCTCTTTGACCTTGGGCTTTATATCCTCAGCCTCAATATCCTCTTCTGAAAAATGAGGTGGTTGAACTAATTAGCCAGTAGTATCCTTTTCCATTTTAAATCCATGATTGTATGATACTACTGATGGGTTCTTGTCTTGGCTCCTTGTGTCTGACTTCCTGTTTATGTTGTTCAACATCTCACACACGGTTGGCTTCTATAGATTATTTACACTTCTTCCTATCTTAACCTGCATTTCTCTTTTTAAAAATTCTAAGGAGGTTTTTTTTTTTTTTTTTGCAAAACTGACTTTTTAAATTCAAATTTGAACTCATTTTGAAGAGAATTTTTACTACTAGACAAGAACTTAAAATGTATTTTTTTTTCCTATTGTAGCACCATTAAAAAGATTGTTGAACCACTTGCCTTTATTATCTTTTAGCTTTTTAAATTTGGAAATAACTTTCCCTTAACGTTTCCTATACTTCTCATTATTTCATTATCTCTATCTTGTGCTTTGTACGTAGGCATACACTTTGAGAAGCTCTTACATTCATACATTCATACATTCTAGCATGAAATCACTATTCTTCCTTGGTTATTTGTGGGTCCTTCATTCTCAGAGAGGGACCATCCTGCTCATAGTCATATCTTATGCAGTATGTGCACTCTAGCTCACTCTCTTAAGGCCAGGTGGGCTACACTTCCTCTCCAGGTTCAGGGTTACCTGAGGAGCTAGGCATGGCTTTTCCTCTGCTATTATTGGATTGAGCCCCCAGTGGCTTTATTTTCCCCATTATTAGGGGGTACCCCAATTCTATTTAAGATCCATCAACTTTTACAAAAGGAAATTTGCCTCAAAAGACAGCCCGTACAAACACAAACATTTCTACTACCATCTCTGAGCCATACTTGCCTGAACATCACTTTAGTTTCTGGGGAGGTTTACCTTATCTTGGTTCCTACATAATATTGGTTCTACCAAATTTATGCCCAAAGGCGACATCTTTGCCAGATGAATCCTCATCTTAGCTATATGAGGAACTGAAGGTCCTCCTAAAAATCAATCCTTGCTCTTTGTGACATCACTGCTGGATTGGCTACTACATTTGACCTTGGCTCCAGTTCCCAGATTCCTGTGTCCTGCCCTCTTGACATTTAGAATTTCCAATGCTAGAGACTCCTCTCCCTTCACTAGATGCTATGGAGAACAGCAATCACTGAGAGCTCCCAGAAGTGAATGAGGCAAATAAAAATTAAATAAACTTATAGGCTGTTAGAAATACCTCAGAAGCCAATCAAAGAACCTTCTCTCCAACACATGACTAGACTCTTGGCGTCAGTTATGGAGTGCCTACACGTGTTCCACAGCCTGTCTCTCCAGAGCACTTCCTTTACACGTCATCCTGATCCTTCTCTCAGAAGAAGGCTTACTTACCAAATTTTCCTTGTGGAAAGATGCTGCCCCAGGTGCTTTGGACATGTACTAGATTCCCAGTATATTTATTTCAAACTTCCTCCCATCAGTAATATTTCATCATAAAATGGATTACTATGGGAATGGTTTGGGTTGCATTTACTGTGATGATGAAAAAGGGGCTTTAGTGATCCAAACAAATAGACATAATTGGGGAAATATGAAGATGCTTCTTAAACCTCACTGAGATATTGGGGGGTGGTGAGGAAAAGAAGTACATAATTAAGGTGGGCAGGAAGAGATGACATTATCAGCTCTGTTGGAGGGGAAGGAAGCATGATAGTGAAGAGAGCTCTGAAGTCAGAGAATATGGGTTCAAAGTCTTATCTGATGTTTACTCCCTACATGACTTTGGGCAGGTCACTTAGATTCCCTAGCCTCAGGTATCTTATCTGTCAAATGAGAGGATTAAACTATTCAACCATTGAAGATACTTCCGTATCTAGCATTATAAGTATTTCCTGGAAACAGAATTCAGTTTCAGAGATAGCCTAGCAGGGGAGAAATGGGGGTCCAGGATATCAGTGGCTGGGCAATTATTCCTTTGCGCTTATAACTGCAAGAGGGGTATTAGGCTAGAATTATATCTCTACTGCACATTAGGCATTTTTAAATTTGAAGTACATTCCTCTTTAAAAGGCTTGGAATAAAAATTGCTTTCCCTGGTCATTCCCAAAGGGGAGGGAATAGCCTTCTCTTGCCATCTTAGTTTTAGGTCCTCAAGCACTGGTTACACAAAGGCAATCTCAGATAGGGAGTAAACACATTTATCTAAACAAATGCTAACAAGAAATCAAGGAAGATTTGGGTTTAAATTTCTCTCTCTCTCTCTCCAAAGTCTCTCTGTTAATTCAGAGTAATCAAAGATGGTCAAATCTCCTTCATCTCTGTCTCATAGGCTCAAAGGTCTTTCAGTTAATCAGGAATCACATCTCTGTCCACATATGCAATATCACATGGCTATCTTTCAGGAAACTGTCCAACCTACCTGAAATGGGAGTAGGTATTGCAAGAGGAAGATAAGTCACATCCTTAGTCATGGGCTTGTTTATAACACAACTATATTATCTCCTTTAATATTACCCTACTCTACTCCCTCCCATCACTTCATGGTTGATGAATACCTACTGGCTCTGTGCTTCTGGGTTTTGTAAACAAAGTTTTAATTCAAGCAATCAACAAATACTAAATACCTATTCTATGTTTAGTATGGTGCCAGGCAATAAGATAGAAAGTTAGGCTTGACAGCTCTCAACACAACATGTAGTATTTATCGTACAGGCTTTCTTGAAATAAAAGTTTATTGCTACCTATTTCAAATCTTCTCTTATGTTCTGCTGTGCACATGGCATGCTTTTTTTTTTTCTTTTCTTACTTTGTATTTAAGTTTCAATATGTAAGTTTATGATATGTTTCTTTTTCTTTTCCCTATTCTGTGTTTGAGTTCTGGTGTTTGAGTTTAAAATTAAAAAGAAAGTTAGGTTTAGAAATATATTAAAGATGGCCCCTTCCTTGAAAAAAACTTGTAATTTTTTTTTGGAGAGGGAAGGAAAAGAGGATATCATATAAACATGAAAAGGTAACCGGTGATGGAAAACAGTAAATGGTTTATGGTAGCTCTAAATTTTAGGAATACCTGGGATAAGCCATTTTGCCAGTAAGGTGATGTCTTAAAAAGAATCCTGGTACCTTTTAAGGTGTTAGAAAACAATAGGGGTGAAAATGAAGTAGAAATAAGCAATTTTTATATGTTTAGGCATAAGGCATGTATCCATTGGGACCAGGCCACAGGTGAGTGTTGAGGTTAAATGATGTTTATAATAAACTTTTGAATGAAAACTTCCTCTAGTAGCTGAAGATGAGGCAGTTTGACATAGTGACTGGAGTCCTAGATTTGAAGTCAGGAAGAACAGAGCTCCAAATCTTCTTCAGACATGAAATAGCTGTGCGATCGTGAGCTAATCATCAGCCTTACTTTCTTTACATGGAGATGACAGTAGTGTCCCCTCCCCCAGACCAACTCCTTCCTTTTCTTTCTTTCTTTTTTTCTTTATTTAATATTTTTAGTTTTCAGCATTGATTTTCACAAGAGTTTGAATTACAAATTTTCTCCCCATTTCTACCCTCCCCCCGCCCACTCCAAGCTGGCATATATTCTGATTGTCCCGTTCCCCAGTCAGCCCTCCGTTCTGTCACTCCACTCCCCCCATCCCTTTTTCCCTTACTTTCTTGTAGGGCAAGATAGATTTCTATGCCCCATTCCCTGTATATCTTATTTCCTAGTGGCATGCAGAAACTTTTTTTTTAACATCTGCTTTTAAAACTTTGAGTTCCAAATTCTTTCCCCTCTCCCCTCCCCACCCACCCTCCCTAAGAAGGCAAGCAATTCAACATAGGGCACATGCATATCATTATGTAAAACCCTTCCACAATACTCATGTTGTGAAAGACTAACTATATTTTGCTCCTTCCTATCCTATCCCCCTTTATTCAGTTTTCTTCCTTGACCCTGTCCCTTTTCAAAAGTGTTTGCTTTTGATTACCTCCTCCCCCTATCTGCCCTCCCTTCTATTGTCCCCCACTTTTTATCTCCTTCCTCCTTCTTTCCTGTGGGGTAAGATACCCAATTGAGTGTGTATGGTATTCCCTCCTCAGGTCAAATCCAATGAGAGCAAGATTCCCTCATTCCTCCTCACCTGCCCCTTCTTCCCTTCCAAACAGAACTGCTTTTTCTTGCCACTTTTATGAGAGATAATTTACCCCATTCTATCTCTCCCTTTCTCCCTCTCTCAGTACATTCCTCTCTCATCCCTTAATTTGATTTTATTTTTTTAGGTATCATCCCTTCATATTTAACTCACCCTGTGCTCTCTCTCTATATATATGTGTGTGTACACACACACACACACACACACACACACATATGTATATATATATAATATATATATATACACACACACACACACACACATATATATATATGTATGTACATTCTCTTCAGCTACCCTAGTACTGAGGTCTCATGAATTATACACATCATCTTTCCATGTAGGAATGTAAACAAAACAGTTCAACTTTACTAAGTCCCTTATGATTTCTCTTTCTTGATTCTTGTGTTTGAAAGTCAAATTTTCTATTCAGCTCTGGTCTTTTCACTGAGAAAGCTTGAAAGTCGTTTATTTTATTGAAAGTCCATATTTTGCCTTGGAGCACGATACTCAGTTTTGCTGGGTAGGTGATTCTTGGTTTCAGTCCTAGCTCCACTGACCTCCGGAATATCATATTCCAAGCCCTTCAATCCCTTAATGTAGAAGCTGCTAGATCTTGTGTTATCCTGATTGTGTTTCCACAATACTCAAATTGTTTCTTTCTGGCTGCTTGCAATATTTTCTCCTTGATCTGGGAGCTCTGGAATTTGATGACAATATTCCTAGGAGTTTTCTTTTGGGGATTTTTTTAGGAGGTGATCTGTGGATTCTTTCAATTTCTATTTTACCTTCTGGCTCTAGAATATCAGGGCAGTTCTCCTTGATAATTTCTTGGAAAATGATATCTAGGCTCCTTTTTTGATCATGGCTTTCCGGTAGTCCAGTAATTTTTAAATTACCTCTCCTGGATCTACTTTCCAGGTCAGTGGTTTTTCCAATGAGATATTTCACATTGTCTTCCATTTTTTCATTTCTTTGTTTCTGTTTTATAATATCTTGATTTCTCATAAAGTCACTAGCTTCCACTTGCTCCAATCTAATTTTTAAGGTAGTATTTTCTTCAGTGGTCATTTGGACCTCCTTTTCCATTTGGGTAATTCTGCCTTTCAAGGCATTCTTCTCCTCATTGGCTTTTTGGAGCTCTTTTGCCATTTGAGTTAGTCTATTTTTAAGGTGTATTTTCTTCAGTATTTTTTTGGGTCTCCTTTAGCCAGTCATTGACTTGTTTTTCATGGTTTTCTTGCATCACTCTCATTTCTCTTCCCAATTTTTCTTCTACTTCTTTTACTTGCTTTTCCCAATCCTTTTTGAGGTCTTCCATGGCCTGAGACCAGTTCATGTTTTTCTTGGAGGCTTTTGATGTGGGCTCTTTGACTTTGTTGACTTCTTCTGGCTGTATTTTTGGTCTTGTCACCAAAGAAAGATTCCAAAGTCTGAGCCTGAATCTGAGTCCATTTTTGCTGCCTGGCCATATTCCCAGCCAACTACTTGACCCTTGAGTTTTTCATTGGGGTATGACTGCTTGTAGAGTAGAGAGTACTTTGTCCTAAGCTTGAAGGGCTGCACTGTTGTTTTCAGAGCTATTTCTATACAGCAAGCTCTGCCACACCAGTGCTCCTCCTCCCGCAAGAACCACCAACCTAGACTGGACTCAGATCTAAGCAGGCTCTGCACTCCTGCTGTGATCCACCACTTAATTCCTCCCACCAGGTGGGCCTGGGGCCAGAAGCAACTGCAGCTGTAGTTCTGTAGCTGCACCTCCTCTGCTGCCCCCAGGGCAGTGGCCCAACCATGAACTCCTTTCACTCAGTCCCCGCAGTTTTTTCCCACTAACCTTCTCTGTTGTCTTTGGTGTTTGTGGGTTGAGAAGTCTTGTAACTGCCACAGCTCAGTGATTCAGGGTGTTAGGGCCTGTTCCACCTGGCTACTGGTCTGGTTGGCCTGGGTGCAGCCCACGTTGGGCTCTACTCCTCTCTGCTCCCAGCTCCATGGGATAGACCTTACCCAGCAACCATCCAGGCTGTCCTGGGCTGGAGCCCTGCTTCCCTATGCTATTTCGTGGGTTCTGCAGTTCTAGAATTTGTTCAGAGTCGTGTTTTATAGGTGTTTCCCTAGTCAAATCCCGGCTTTCCAGCTGCCATCTTGGCTCCACCCCCCCAATTCCTTCCTTTTCTGTGAGGAGGAAATGGGATACCAAATGCAAAGCACTTTGTAATTTTAAAATACTCAATAAATGTTATCTATTATTATGACTTCTAAGAATAAGCCACCTCAGACTTCTTCAACCTTATATTGAATGCCACAATAAACCAATAAGCATTTTATTAAATGCCTACTGTGGACTAGACACTGGGTAAGCACAAAAAAAATGTAATAGTTTCTGCTGTTAAAGGGCTTACCTTATGAAGGAAGGACTCATTACATAGTGAATCATGTTATAGTTAGACTCCAGTATAATGAATTTTTTTCTTAAAAAAAGTTTATTGGTTTTATTTGTTTTTTACTTAACATATCTTATTTTTCTCTCCCTCCTTTCGCATTGGAAAAAAGAAGAAAACAAACACCTTTGTCTTAAGTATGTATACACAGACAAAACAAATTCTCCCTTTGGCTCTGACCATGCCAAAACAATATATGTCTTATTCTGCATTTTGAGTCCATTATTCTCTTTGTCTTGAAGTAACCAGCATGCACCATCGGTCTTCTTCAATTGTGGTTTGTTATTGCATAGATCAGCATTCCTAAGTAACGAGATCAGAAGCCAGATTGTAGGTGTCTGAAAAGCTGCGCCATACAAAGTTTTCAATTCATCAGTCAGTCAATAAGCATATATTAATCACCTATGTTGTGCCAAGGACAGGGGCAAGTGCTGGGGTTACAAAAGGAAAGCAAATGACCATTCAATCTAATTGAGGAGACAAGCCAACAAGTATGTACAAGCAAGCTATGTATAGAATAAATGGTTTTTTTTTAAGTTCATTTTTAACTTTTGGTTTTAACAGTCATTTCCACAAGTTTTTGAGTTCTAAATTTTCTCCTTCTCCCTCCCCACCAAGATGGCATGGAATCCGATATATGTTCTACATATACCTTGACATTAAACTTACTTACACAATAGTCAAGTTGTAAAGAAGAATTATGACCAATGAATCATGAGAAAGAAGATAGAATAAACTTTTGTCGTTGTTGTTGAGTAACTTTTTTAGTTGTGTTTGACTCTTTGTGATCTCATTTGGGGTTTTCTTGGCAAAGATACTGGAGTGATTTGCCATTTATTTCTCCAGCTCATCTTGTAGATGAGGAATTGAGGTAAACAGATTTACGTGACTTGCTCAGGGTCACACAGGCCAGATATGAGTTGAGGAGGATGAGTTTTCCTGACTCCAATACTGGCACTCTATCCACTGTACCACTTAGCTACCCCAGGATGAATAGGAAATAATTAATGGAGGGAAGGCACTAGAATTATGAGAGATAACAAGAAGTTTCCTGTAGAAGGTAGGATTTTAGGTGGGACTTGAAGGAATCCAGGGAAGCCAGAAGGCAGGAGAGGAGGGGGAGCATTCAAGGCATGGGAGACAGCCACAGCCAGAAAAAATGCCTGGAGCCAAGAGATGAATTATCTTGTTCATGGAACATCAAGGAGGTCGGTGTTCCTGGAAAGAAGAATGTGTGGCATGGACGATAGATAAGGTATAAGAAAACTGAAAAGTTGGTGGGGGGAGGTTGGGGCAAGGGTCGTGTAGATTATAAAGGGCTTTGAACACCAAAAAGATAATTTTGTATTTGATTCTGGAGGTGATAGGGTGTGTGTGTGTGTGTGTGTGTGTGTGTGTGTGTGTGTGTGTGTGTAGCTATAGGAAAATCACTTTGGTAGCTGAATGGAAGATGGACAGGAATGGAGAGAGACTTGTGACAGGCAGACTAACCAGTAGCCTATTGCAATAGTCCAGGTGGGAGATGCTAAGGGTGTGCTCCAGGGTGGTGGCAGAATCAGAGTAAAGAAGGGGATGTATTCAAGAGATGTTGCAAAGGTGAAACTGACCGGTCTTGGCAACAGGTTAGATCTGAGGTGGGGTCAGAAACAATGGTGAATTGAATATGTCACCCAGATTGCAAGTTAAGGGACTGGAAAAATAATGGTGTCCTAAATAGTAATAGGGAAGTTTGGAAGGGAGAAAGCTTTAGGGGGAATGATAATGAATTTGATTTTGGACATATGTTTAAGAATTCTACTAGACATCTAGTTTGAGATATCTGAAAGGCATCTGGAGATGTGAGAGTGGAGGTCAGTGGGGTTAGGGCTGGATAGGTAGATTTGAGAATCATTATGTACATATGATAACTAAATCCATGGTGCTGATGAGGTCACTAAATGAAATAGCATAGAGGGAAGAGAGAAGGAGGCTCAGTTGTGGTTGTGTGGTTTATCCTTCCTTCTCAAAGAGGATCATGACATCAGGGAGATGATGACGTAACTTGCAATTGACTTTGATTTGAGTGATGGAGGGATATGCAAAGTCTCCAGCCTCATTTTCTACTTCAGAACCATCTGGTTCCAGTGGTCTGATAACTATCAGGATGACTGGGGATGGCTCAGGTTGCAGTGGGAGACTTTGCCCCTTTTAAGCTAAGGTCTTTTCATGTTTTCACTTTGAGTGAGGCAGTGCCCATTCAGTGAATAGGTTACTCTTTAAGAAGTGAGTCAAGAGATGGCTCTTTTAATTAAAAAAAAAAAATCAAACTGGGAGGGGAAGACCCTCAGGGTTGCAGGCCAAAAGAGAAACAGTTACTATTTACATTCACTCAGAGCCAGGAGGGCCCAAAAAACAACCATTAACTGGTGCTTGGGCAGGAACTTATTGTTGTCCAGTCCATGAGATTCAGAGTCAGTTGGGTTTGAGGCTTAGTCTTTGAGAAAGAAACCTAGCCAGAAAACTGTATGTTAACTAGGTAGCTTTCCTCCATCAAAATTTACCTTCCTTTGGGCAGAACACCCTCAAGTAAGGGAAGAGGGGAGGGAAAAGAAGGAGAGGTGGCTCAGTACAGAACCCTGTGGGATACCCATGGTTAGTGAGTGTGGCTTGAATGGAGACTGAGAAGGAGTGGTCACAGGGATAAGAGGAGAACCAGGAGAGAATGGTGTCCCAAAAACCTGGAGAGAAGAAAGTATCAAGGAGGATGATTGACAGTATCAAAGGCAGAGAGGTCAAGAAGAACAAGGACTGAAAAAAGGATATGGCAATTAGGAGGTCATTAGAAAGAATGGTTTTGATGGAATCTGAAGCCAGATTGTAGGGGGTCAAGAAGAGAGTGAGAAGAGAGAAACGGAGACATCTGTTGTAGATGACCTTTTTGAGGTGTTTAGATACAAAAAGCTGAAGAGATATAGGGTAATAGTAAGGATGGAAGGATCAGATGAGGGTTTTTCAGGGTGGGGAAGACATGGACATGTTTATAGGTGGGGAGGTGGGGGGGAGTGGCAGGGAGATGAGCCATTAGAGAGAAAGAGATTGAAGATAAGTAAGTGTATTGGTAATTAAGGTGGGACTTTTTTTTTTTTTTTTTTTTTTTTTACTGTTTTAGAATGCTAAATTAACTAAGTGTCTCTGATTGAGCCTTACTAGGTGCAAAGCCCCAGGCCCAAACCCCTATTTACTATGTGCTAAACAGATGTGGGCATGAAGTCCCCAGGGTCCTAAGGGGAGTTGCTAGGACTAGAGCCAATAGTAGGTGCCTAAGTTCTGGTTGTTCAGATGATGTTTGATGATGTCTAAAGGCTGTATAAAAAGAGAGAACAGAGTTGTTTGCTTGGAGCTCTGAGCCACAGGAGGAGTGGCACATGACTCTGGGCCAGCCATTGTTAAGAGCTCCCCAGCTCATGAATCCAGATGTTGATGGTTTCTTGGTAACTATGAATTGTGATCTGGTCTGTTTATTTTGTGTATGTTTGTAACTTGTTTGTATTTGCTCTGAAGTTCAGGTTGCTGGCTTTTCATCCTGAGCTAACTGAGTTTATATGCATATGCTGGATTAAAGTAAGATTATTAAGCCCTTAATGTTACTTTCCTTAGTAAAGCAGATCAAAAGAACCTGTGCTGGCAGCATTCTTGTTGTTGGGCTTGTGTTGGTCTTTCACCCCCACAGCAGCTGCTAGCCAAATTGTTACAATAGTAAGTTATCTTTTAATTATCAAATCTGGTGGTATATATAGGGTGTTCAGGGAAGACCAGTACCTCTGGTAAGAGGGCTGTTCTCCACCTTTGGTATCCATCACTCAACTCTCACCTGTGTCTCCAAGAAGCTGTACCACGTGCAGCAGCCATATCCAGATAAACCATTTTGTCAGACAGGCTACTCCAGATTGAGGGTTAAGTGAGGAGTCTCAAAATGTCTGGATGACTTTAATGCTAGACTAAGCACAGACTATCCAACATGGCAGGAAGGCCTTGGGAGGAATAGAGTCAGAAACAGCAACAGCAATAGCCACCTACTACTGAAGACTTGTGCATCTCAGGGCCTTCTTGTCACCAACACTGTCTTCCATTTATCTAAATGCAAGCAAACTTCATGGATACACACTTACAGCAAACATTGGCATTTAATAGACTATGTTATAGTAAGAAGAGATAGACAAGATGTGAGAGTGACAAAGGTGATGTATGGCACAGAGTGCTAGACTGATCATAGATATTCTCTCCATAGACTATCCTCTTAACACTCCTAAACATTTACATTCAACAAAAGCAGTGGCCTGAAGACAAGACAGCTACCAGAATACTTAAGGACAATTCCAGGAGAAATACCAGAAGCAACCTCATAGATCTGACCAAGGCCTTTGGTACTGTCAGTCATGAGGGCTTGTGGAAAATTATGGCCAAATTTGGTTGCCCTAAGAACTTTGTCAGTATTATACATCAATTTCATGATGGCATGGTTGCCAAGGTCCTAGAAAATAGACATACTCTCATGCTTTTTCAGTCACTAGTAGAGTGAAGCAGGGGTATGTGCTTGCTCCTATGCTTTTCCCTGTGGTGTTTTCTGTGACCTTGGACTCCTTCAATGAGGATGAAAATGGCATCAAGATCAGCTACCACACTGATGGTAAAGTATTTAACTTGAAAAGGCTACAGGAGAAGACTAAAGTGGAGGAGAGTTGGTGTGTAACTTTTTTGTTCGCAGATGATTTGTGCACTCAGTGCAGCCTCTGAAGCTGGGATGCATCAAGGTGTAGATTGATTCTCTGTTGTTTATGCTAATTTTGGCCTAACAATGAACACCAAGAAAACAGAGGTTCTCTGCCAGCCAGCACTACACCATCCATACATGGAACCATAGGTTATAGCAAATGGAGAAATATTGAATGCTATGGGTAAGTTCACTTACCTTGGCAAAATACTTTCCAGGGATGTATGCGTAGATGATGAGGTTGATGTTGTATTGCCAGAGCTAGCTCAGTGTTTGGGAGGCTCTGAAAGAAAGTGTGGGAGAGAAAAGGTATTAACCTGCCCACCAAACTGAAGGTCTACAAAGCCATTGTGCTGACCTCATTGTTGTATGCCTGTGAAACCTGGACAGTGGCATGCCAGGAAACTGAATCTTTTCCATTTCATTTGTCTTAGGAAGATTCTGAAGATCACCTGGCAACATAAGGTACTTAAGGTCTTTTCTCAAGTTAAACTGCCAAACATTCAAGCTCTGCTGCAGAGAGAGCCCCAGTGATGGGCTGGCCATGTTGTTTAAATGCTAAATGTACACTTGCCTAAAAGACTATTTTACAGAGAACTCACACAGGGCAAGCATTCACATGGAGGTCAGAAGAAGCAATACAAGGACACTCTCAAGGTCTCTCTCAAAAACTTTGGGATTAATTGCATGACAGGGAGACACTGGCAAAGGACCTCCCGCATCACAGAAGGTGCTGTGCTCTATGAGAGAAGCAGAATTGCAGTAGCTCAAAAGAAATGTGAGATGTACAAATTTGGAAAAATCTCTACTCCAAATGTTCATATGGACTATTTGTGCCTGACCTGTGGAAGAGCCTTCTGAGCTCATATTGGTATGATCAGCCACAGTCAGACACATTGTACCTAGGCTCCAACATAATGATGTCATTTTGGTCCTCTTTGAGAACAAAGGACAACAACCAACCAACCAGGTAATTTTTCCATATATTCTCAGATTTGTTTATTATGCACCCTTTCATACCTGATACATATCTGTTTGAAATTTATCTTTAGATAAGATGTGAAGTGTTAGTCTAAATCTAATTTCTTCCATATTGCTGTTCAGTTTTCCCAGAAGTTTTTAGCAAATAGTCCTTACCCAAATAACTAGGGTGTCTTTTTTTTTTAACAGTATGCTACTAGGTTTGTTTGCTTTTGTATCTTGTATCTTTGTATTTTTATATCTTGTGCCTAATCTGTTACCCTGATCAGTCTCTCTGCTTTTTAACCAGTACCAAATGGTTTTGAAAATTACTGCTTTGTTATGTAGTTTGAAATCTAATAGCACTAGGCCCCCTTTGTTCTCTGTTTTCCCCACATTATTTTCTTTGAGATTCTTAACTCTTTTTTTTTTGCCTCACTGTGAATTTTATCTTTTTTTTTATTTCTGTAAAGTAAGCCTCTGATAGTTTGATTGGTATGGAATTGAATAAATAATCTGATTTAAATCATATTGTCATTTTTATTATTTTGACTCATTCTACCTCTGAACAATTGCTATTTCTATAACTATTTTGATCTGTATTTTTGTGAACAGTGGTTGTAGTTGTATTTATATAGTTTTTGTGTATCATACTAGGAAGACTCCCAAGTATTTTATGCATTTTTTGTTCCTTTTTGTATTTTTTTTAAAATTTTATAATTAATTAATTTATTTTTAGTTTTCAACATTCACTTCCATAAGATTTTGAGTTTTAAATTTTCTTCCCCTTCTTTTCCTCCTGCCCACCCCAAGACAGTGTGCAATCTGATATAGGCTCTACTTACACATTCATAGTAAACATATTTTCGCATTAGTCATGATGTAAAGAAGAATTAGAACTAATAGGAGGAACCATGAGAAAGAAGACAGAAAACAAAACAAGAAAATAAAAGGAGAGCAAATAGTATGCTTCCATCTGCATTCAGATTCCAAAGTTCTTTTTCTGGATGTGGATAGCATTTTCAATCATGAGTCTTTTGGAATTGTCTTAGATCCTTGCATTGCTGAGAAGAACTACATCTATCAAAATCAGTCATTATACAATGTGACTGTTACTGTGTGCAATGTTCTCCTGGTTCTGCTCATTTCACACAGCACCAGTTCATATAAATCCAGGTTTTTCTGAAGTCTGCCTGCTCATCATTTCTTATAGCACACTAGTATTCCATTACATTCATATATCGTAACTTGTTCAGCCATTCCCCAATTGATGGACATCCCCTCAATTTCCAATTATGGGCCTATCTCCCTAATGAATATAGATGCAAAAATTTTAAATAAAATATTAGCGAAGAGATTATAGCAACTTATCTCAAGGATAATACCAGGTTGGATTTATACCAGGAATGCTGGGGTGGTTCAATATTTGGAAAACTATCAGCATAATTGACAAAAATCGTATGATTATCTCAATAGATTCAGAAAACATTTGACAAAATACAACACCCATTCATATTAAAAACACTAGAGAGCATAGGAATAAATGGAATCTTCCTTAAAATGATAGGTAGCATCTATCTAAAACCATCAGCAAACATTATATGTAATGAGGATCAGCTAGAAGCATTTCCAACAGGATTGGGGGTGAAACAAGGATGTCCATTGTCACCACTGTTATTCAGTATGGTAACAGAAATGTTAGCTTTAGCAATCAGAGAAGAAAAGAAGTTGAAGGAATTAGAATAGAGAAAGAAGATGATATGGTACATTTAGAGAATCAAGTAAAAATTACATGAAAGCATAAACAAATTTAGCAAAGTTGCAGGATATAAAATAAAACCACATAAATCATTGGTATTTCTATAACAAAGCCCAGCAGCAAGAGATAGAAAGAGAAATTCCACTTAAAGTCAATGTAGTCGTTATAAAATATTTGGGAGTCTCCCTGCCAAAACAAACCCAACAAAACACAATTACAAAACACATTTCACACAAAGTCAGACTTAAATAATTGGAAAAATATCAGTTGCTCACATGTAGGCTGAGCAAATATAAGAAAAATGACAATTCTACTTAAATTAAATTACTTATTCAGTGCCATACCAATCAAACTACCAAAAATTATTTCATAGCACTAGAAAAAGCAGTAACGAAATTCATCTGGAAGAACAAAAGATCCAAAATATCAAGGAAATTAATGAAAAGAAATGCAAGGGAAGGTGGCCTTGCTATACCAGATCTTAAATTGTATTATAAAGCAGCAATCATCAAAATTACTTGGTATTGGTTAAGAAATAGAGTGGTGGATCAGTGGAAAAGGTTAGGTACGTAAGACATCATAGGCAACGACTGTAGTAATCTCCTATTTGATAAATCCAAAGACTCCAGCTTCTGGAATAAGAACTTACCATTTAACAAAAACTGCTGGAAGTTAGTATGGCAGAAACTAGGCATAGACTAACATCTTACACACTATTTTATGCATTTTGCAGTTATTTTATATGGAATTTCTCTTTCTATATCTTCCTGTTGGGTTTTATTGCCATCATATAGAAATGTTGATTATCTGTGTGGATTTATTTTAAACACTGTAATTGCAGTGAAGTTAAAATTTTCAATTACTTTTAATTGATTTTAGTGTTCTTTAAGGACACTATCATTTCATCTGCAAAAATGATAATTTCATTTCTTTATTACCTATACTTAGTAACACAGTTTCCCTCTTTTTTTCTCTTATTGCTATAGCCAGAATATCTACTATCATGTCAAATAGAAGTGGTCATAATATATGTACTTGTGTCACTCCTGATTTTTTTGGAAATGATTCTAGTTTATTTCAACTGTATATAATGCTAGCTCTTAGTTTTAGATATATAATTTTTATTATTTTAAGAAAACCATTTATTCCTATGTGTTCTGGTTTTTGTTTTTTTTTTAAACAGAAATGATTGTTGTATTTTGCCAAAAGCTTTTTTGGCATCTTTTAATATGATCATATGATTTTTGTTGTTTTTGGTATTGACATGATTTATTAAATTTTTAGTTTTCATAATGTTAAATCAACCCTCCATTACTGGTATAAATACAACCTGGTTGTAGTATATAATCCTTGTGATATGTCACTTAAGATCATTCTTTTGCTTTTTTCACAAATGGTTTATATAATATTTAGAATAAGCTTTCTTTGTATGCTTGATAGAATTCACTATTGAATCCATCTGTACTGGAATTTTTTTTTCCTTTCAGAATTCATTTATGACTTTTTCAATTTCTTCCTTTCAGATTCTTTATCTCATGCTATTAATTTGGATATCTTATATACTAGTAAGGATTCATTTATTTCATTTAATTGTTAGTTTTATTTGCATATAATTAAGCCAAATAATTTCTTTTATTTCTTCTTCATATGTTGTGAATGCTCCATTCTGATTTTTGATACTGGTAATTTGGTTTTCCTCTTCTTTTAAAAATCAAATTAGCTAAAAGGTTATCTATTTTATTGTTTTTCACAAAATTTGCTGGTTTTATTTATTAATTTAATGGATTTTTTTTTTGTCTTTAATTTTGTTAAATCTCTTTCTTGACTTTTAGTGTTACTCTTTTAGTGTTTGAGTTTTTAAAATTTTTGGTTTTGTAATATTTTTAGTCACATGCAAAATTGGTTTATATATATTTTTCTTTTTTACTAATGAAAGTGTTTACACATATATGCAGTTTTCCCTAAGGACTATTTTGGTTACATCCTAAAATTTTTAAGAGTTGTCTCATTATTTATTTTAATGGAGTTATTAATTATTTCTACAATTTGTTCTTTGACCCACCAATTCTTTAGGAAGTTATTTACTATCCAAGTGATTTTTAATACTTTTTCCAGTGGCCCTTTATTTAATATAATTGTATTGCATTATGGTTAGCAAAGGATGTAGATAATATTCTTTGATATTTGTTATGAGGTCTAATACATGACTTATTGTTCTAAAGATGCACTATAGAGCTGAGACATATATATATTACTTTCTATTCCCATTCAATAATGGCAAAAGTCTTTCATATCTAACTTTCCTAAAATTTAACTTAGGTCCTTAACTTTTCTCTTATTTATTTATTTATTTTTGGTTACATATAAGTAAGGCTAAAAGGTGACACATTAAAACATCTCATTGTTACACTTTTAGTCTCTATTTCTATTTCTAATTATTTTGTTTTTCTTTAAGTATTTAGATTTGATGTGCTTTGATGCATAAATATTAAATAATGAAATTCATTATGTAGGTTAACTTTTTAAAAATGTAGTTTTCTGTTTGTCTTTTAGAAATTGAGCATATTTTTGCTGTTGCCTTATCTGAAATCAAATTGCTATCCTTACTTTTTTGTGTTCAGCTGAGGTGTAATAGATTTTGCTTTAAACCATTATTTTAACTTTATGTGAGACTTTATGTTTCAATTATGTTCCTTGCAATGTATATATTCCCCCATATATATATATATACATATATATATATTTATAGTTAGATTTTTCTTTCTAATCCACTCTGCCATCCTCTTCCATTTTATGAGTGAGTACATCCCACTCACAGTTAGTTAGAATAGTTAATTGCATATTTTCCTCTATCCCAATATTTTATACTTTTTCTTCTCAATACTCCTACATCCCTCTTTTTTCTTGCTCTTTTTTATCTCTTTCTTCACTATACCCTAAGATCATCAGAGAGGGAAAAAACATCAGTGTAAAGAACAAAGCCCCCGCACCAACTTCTTTTTATAGAGGAAAAAAAGGGGGGCGTTGTCTCGTATATTGTGGAATGATATCAATTTTGTAAGGTAAATATAAAATGAAAAGTACCTCCTTTACCCTCCTCCTTCTGCATAAGGAAAAGGCCTTAACTAGGTCTCTTCCACTTGATAAGAGACTAACTTCCAATTAAATGAGAATTAAACAAAAAGCCTCTCCTCCTGCTCAGTCCATTTCTTCAAAAAAGGGTCTCAACTCAGTCTGATCACAAAAGGAGGGCAGTAGCTTGGTGTCTGCAGTAAAGGAAAAGATATGGATCAAAAGAAGAGGTCCTAACTTAGCCTGATACCCAAAGAAAGAGTGGCTAAAGAGAAACCCCTAGGCAACTTGATCTGATCTTCAGAGTAGGAGAGACTGGAACTCAACTTCCAAGGCCTCAGCAACAAAAACAAATAAACAACAAAAAAAGAATTTTAATCATGCCAGGGATAACTACAACACAAACCCAGAAAAGGAGAATAACTCAAAAACACCTAAGATAAAAACTTCAAAGAAAAAAACAAAAAAAAATTAGAATTCCTAGAAGAAATGATGCAAGGATTGAAAAAAAAATTTAATGATATTATGAAAGAAAAGAGAGCTATAGAGGAGAAACTCATTAAAAGCATCAACAGCTTAACACAAGAGGTCCAAAACTATTCTAGTAAACTCTCTAAAAATTAGAATGGACTAAATAGGAGCTAGTGACTCCAGAAGATAATAAGAATTATTACAATAAAGTAAAATGTCAAAAGACTAAGAAAATAGAAGAAAATGCAAATTATATTATATAAAAATTAAATGACCTAGAAAACAGATCAAAGAGAGATAACTTACAAATCTTTGTATTAAGTCTTGAACCCGAAACAACCACCACACCACAACAACTACTTACCCAGAGTTAAGATCAATTTAGGGTGATTAGTTTTTAATTCAGTCAGTTTCACTTTCTATACTCCTTTAGAATCTCATGTAAATGAATGGCTAGAGACAAAACTATTCATTGACCATTTATTGCCCATTCAAGTTCACTATCTTGCTGGCCTCTTCAAGTGAAATTCTAGGCATTTAAGCTTCCTACCATTTAGGGGGAGGCGTCCCGTATATTTTCATCTTCTGGCTTTCCTCTTTACATTTCAATGCTTGTGTCTGGTGCAGAAATTTCACTGGGGCATCCCCCACCCATTTGTTTAAAAGCCTCAGCTATTTTTTTTAACCACTAGTAGAATCTCTCCAACTAGAGTATTTTCTCCTCTTCTTCAATTGCCCCCTGTGGTTCCACCTGTTAAATATTTGGCCGTTTCTTTTCCAAAGGAAGGACCTTTACAAAAATCCTCATGCTTCCTGTCATCATGGAGGCGACCTCAGGTTCTTGAAGATCCTGACAGTATGCAAGCTCTAAGAAGAAAGCCAGAAGAAAGAAAATTATAATGGAAAAAGAACTGCCTTTTTGGTACACTGCTGTTAACCAACTATGTGACTTTTAGCAAGTCAATTCACCTCCCTAGGCTTTGATTTTCTTATCTGTAACATTAGGTTGACCTATATGACCTTTAACCTGCCTTCTAACTCTAAATCCTATGAAAGACTCCTCAAAAAAGCAATCTATACTCATTATTTTCACTTCATCTATTACTCATTTTTTTAACCCTGATGTGATCTGACTTTTAATCTTTACAACCTTTCCTGAAACTTGCACTCTCCAATGTTACCAAGGTTCTCTTAGCTACTAAATCCAAAGGAATTTTCTCAGCCCTCCTCTTAGATCTCTCTTCAACTTATGGCACTGTTGACCAGCCTGGCCTAGTGGATATTCTCCTCTCCCTTGACTTTTGGGGCATTCCTCTCATCTGTTTCTCGTCCTACCTGTGTGACCACTCCTTTTCAGCTCATCACTGTTTTGCTGCCCCCTCACCAAGAATATCACTAAAATATCTGTCCTGGAACCTGTTCTTTTCTTACTTTACACCTTATTCCTTGATGATCTCATCAAATCTCACAAGTTCAGTAATCATCTCTGTGCAGATCACTCCTAGATCTATGTATTATGTAGTATTAATCTCTCTGCTGAGCTCCAGTCCTCCATCACCAGTTAGACATCTTTGCTTAGATATTCCACTGTCATTCTAAATGCAAGCTGGACATCTTCCTTCCTAAACTTGCCCCTCCTCTCCACTTTTCTATTTCTGTAGAGTGGCACAATATCCTTACAATCACCTAGTTTTACAACATCTGAATCAATCAACAAGCATTTATTAAGCTTCTATTGACATACACTGTGTTAAGTGATAGAGGGATACAAAGACAAAAATGAAACAGCTCTTCAAGGGGGTTACATTCTACCAGAGGAAATGGTATAAACACAAATAAGAATATGCAAAATACATTCGAAATAGATACAGGGTAATTTTGGGAGGGAAAGCAATAGAAGTTTGGGGAAGGTGGGAATGGACTTTCAGAAAACAACACTCTAACTTGAGCATTGAAAGAAACCTGAGATTCTAGGAGTCAGGGGTGAGTATGGAGTGCATTCTAGGCATGAGTCAGCCTGCACAAGGGTACAGAGATAAGAAATAGAATATTTTTCTGTGAGGAGACATAGTTTGACTAGAACACAGGACATGTGAATTTGGAGCGATATATAATAAAGCTAGAAAGGAAGGTTGGAGCTAGGTTATAAAGATCTTGAATGCTGAACAGAGGAGTTTGTTTTTGACCCTAGAAATAACTTGTAGCCACTGGAATGAATTGAGTAGTATAGTACATGATCAGACCTGAGCTTTAGGCTTATGACTTTGGCAGCTCTGTAGAAGATAGATTGAAGAGAGGAGGAAAGACCTGAGTCACAGACCAATGATTAGTAATATTACAGTAGTCTAAATGTGAAGAGATAAATTAGGGCTGGTGCCATGTGACTAGAAAGAAGAGAATGGATATGAGAGATGCTATAGGGGTAGAAATGACAAGACTTGGCAACCAATTGACTATGAGGGATAAAGGAGATTAAAGAGTCCAGGGCAATACTGGAGTTTTTAACCCAGGAATGCTCTTGACAAGAATGGGAAAATGCAGAGGAGGAGTGGGTTTTAGTGGAAACATGTCCTGGGCATGTTGAGTTCAAGATACGTCTGTCTTCAGAATGTCCATTGTGAAATGCACCATAGGCAGTTGATAATTTCAGACCTGGCCTGCATATACATTTCTGTAGTCATCTGCATAGAGATGACAATTGAACTCCTGAGGCAGGGAGACTAGTTTAGGAGGCTATTTAAATAATCCAGCTGTTAGATAATGGGACCCGATGAGGTCACCGAGAGAGTGTAGATGGGGAATCAAAGATGCTTCAAGGAAGAGCCTTGGTGTACACCTACATTTGGGGAGTAAGGTGACAGATAAGGAGCAGTCTGACAGGTAGGAGAACCAAGAGGGAGAAATATCAGGAGGTCCCAGAGAAGTGGGGGTATCCAGGAAGACAGGATGATCAACAGTGTTTAAATGATGTAGATAGGTCAAGAAGGTTAATGATAGAGAAAAGGCCACCAGATTTGACAACTAGTGATCACTGGTAACTTTGGAGAGAACAGTTTCAGTTGAGTGATAAAATCAGAAGCCATATTGAAAAGTGAATGAAAAGAGATGAAATGGAGATAACAAGGGTAAACAATTTTTTTTTTTACCAAAGTGTCTATGAGAAGGGGAATAAATATAGGATGATAACTTCGGGGGGTGGTTGGGTCTAGTGAGGATTTTCACAGGTTAAGTTTAAGGGAATGAGACACTAGGAAAGAGGAAATGATGGGAGGTTATGAATGGACCAAGGGATTTCTGAATTCTTGATCATGAAGTGGAATGCTGGTGGGTGATGGGAGATCAAGGATGTGAAAATACTTATGTGTGGATGAAGTTGGTGGAGGAGCAGATAACAGAAGTTGAAGACATTGAGTAATTGGGAGGACAGGATGTATGAAGGAATGTTGGCAAATCTTCCCTAGTATGATGGCCATCCTCAACTCTTCCTTCTCTATCACTTTCCAAATCTTGTCAGTTGCCAAATATTGCCTGTTTGATCTCCATAATATCTCATGTCCATCCCTTCTCTTTCCTTGCACAGCCACCACCTTAATTCAGGTTCTTATTCTGACTCTTATTTGTTATTTTAATATCCTTCCTCACTCACTGAGAAGATGAGAGATATGATGCCTATTATTTCAATATCCTCCCAACTGGCTTCTCAGCTTCTAGTATCTTCCTTCTCCAATCCATTTTCCACATAGGTGCCAAAATAATCTTCCTTATGCACAGGCTTCATGTCTTCCCCCTGCTCAAAAATTTTCTTTGGGGCCTTGGTGACTCCACAATAAAAGAGTGTGTGGAAGTGGCCTAAGGGAAGGGGGTGAAGTGAAATCTAGTTAGGAATTATGCGAAACAGTGTTCTAAGAGAGCCAGTCACTAATGAGGATGAGTAGGGCCCCAGGGTGGAAACCTGGTCTACTGAGGCCTCCCTACTCCAGTCATTGTTCTTTTGTGGCTATGACTATGACAGGTTAGCCCTCTCCCATCTTTCCTCTGAGGGTTATCATTGGCTTCAGATTGAGAAACTCCACTGAGGAGGATACATCCCAGCTAGTTCCATAGGAAGCTTGCCATTTTCTCTTTTCAGCAATCTAGAGTGTTTGTATGCTTTAACCTGATCTCTCTTCTTCCATTAGGTTCAAACCCCATCACCTTTGCCAAAAAGAACCTTCACTTGTCTCCTACATTAATTATTAGGTATGACCTTGAGATCTAGACTAAGATAGCTCTTAGACCTGAATATGAATTTCTGCCAGAGAAAACATTTCTTATAGCATATTTTGTGGTTTAGCTGTTTTTCAGTTGTGTCCAACTTTTCATCACCTCATTTGGGGTTTTCTTGGCGAAGTTAGTAGAGTGGTTTGCCATTTCCTTCTCTAGCTCATTTTACAGATGAGAAAACTGAGGCAAACAGGGTTAAGCAACCTGTCCAAGGTCGTACAGCCAGTAAGTATCTGAGGTTGGATTTGAACTCAGAAAGAGGAGTCTTTCTGACTCTAGGCCTGGCACTCTTTCCACTGTATCACCTAGCCACTCATATTAGTTCCTTATTGTCACTGAGTTGAGAAACAGAATATAATGCTCTCTATAACTAAAAGATGAGCAAAAGAAGGCTGTTCGTAGATACGAAAGTTGTAGATTAATATAAAGAAGCACCAAATGATTTAAATTTATTGCTACATTTGAAAAAATGTTTTTAGATGAATAGAGGCATACAGGCATATCCTTTGATTACTTATCCATTGTGCAATGGACTGGCCTTTAGTCATGTACTGGGCATGCATTAACACTTTTGGGATATCATATACATCTGTCATATATATATATATATATATATACACATACATACACATATAAATATACATGTATGTATATGTATATATGTATATGTATGCATATATATGTGTGTATATGTGTATACACACATATATACAAACACACACATATATACACACATATACATGTATGTCTCAGACCCGTATTAGAGATATTTCACTCCATTATTTATCCCAATATATTTGGAATTTTTTCTTAATACCACAGTGCTCTTAATGTTAAGATGATAACTCTTTTACACACTCACAGAATTTTATAACTGAAAGAATCCTTAGAAAATGCCTAATCTAAGAGAATGTAGTATACCGTAACAACAATGTTGTTTTAAGAACAACTCTGAGTGACTAAAGTCATTTTGACTATTATAAATGCCCAAATTAACTACAAAGGACATATGAAGGAAGATGCTATCTGCATCCAAAGAAAGATAAATAGAAGTATGTATAGAATAGTTTTATATATATACATACATACATATACATATTTGTGTCTAATGATGGCCATCTCTAGGGCAGGGAGGGGTTGGAGGGAAGGGAAGAAGAAAAGGAAAAAAAATAACTTTATTATATATTTAAAAGGAATAGCAAGTTTTACAGAATAGATTTGTAGTTTCAAATACAACCTTTTCTACAATGTTATGGAAATGCTTGTTTTATTTCTTAAGTTCAAAATAAAACGAATCTTTTTTAAAATATTGAAAATGCCTAATCAAACATCCATACTTAACAAATGAGGAAACTGAGGCTCAGAGAGAGGTTGAGTGCTATGCCCAAGGCCACACAGCTAACTATAGTCAGAGCTAGGGCTAGAAGCAAGTATCCTGATTTCCTAACACCCAGTTCATCGTTTTTCCACTTCTACAAACTGCCTTTTCTATAAAACACTTACGAATTCAGCGTAAAAGATAACCTGTGAGGCTTCAGTATGCAACAATTCACAGCTGATGTTAAATGCAAAACAAAGCAGAGCAAAACAAACAAACATAAAAAAACTCCTCTGTCTTTTTTGGTCCAAGTTTGGGGGGGTGGGGTGGGGAACAAACTTTAGACAAAGGGGCTTTGATTAGAATGCAATCACGAAATACTTAAGAGCACTGCAATGACTAACCATGACTAGAAGACAGATGATGAAACACGCTGCCCACATCTTGGCAGAGAGGTGATAGATGAGAAGTGCAGAACAAGACACACATTTTCAGACACTGCCAATCGGTGAATTTGTTTTTGCTTAGCTCCACTTATTTGTTAAACAGGGAAGGACTTCAATTGGGATGGGCGGGGGTGGGGGTGGGGGGGGAGATGAGTTTTCCTTGGGGAAAGTGTTGGTGGATAGTGACAGAGATGTGAGAGAGAGAGAGAGAGAGAGAGAGAGAGAGAGAGAGAGAGAGAGAGAGAGAGAGAGAGAGAGAAGAGAGAGAGAGAGAGAGGGAGGGAGGGAGGGAGGGAGAGGGAGGAAAAGAAGACTATCAATGAAACATTATTACCTTATGTAGCCCAGGCCTTTCTGAACATGCCTAGTCTTGACTTGGAGCCAGCCTTGAAGGGCCTTTGAGCATGCCCAGTTTGTCTAACATGGACACTGCTCAAACTCTCCTTAAGGCTGGCTCCACCTTAAGACTAGGCAAGCTTAGAGAAGCCTGGGTTACACATATTATCTGGCACATAGTCTGTGCTTCATAAATGTTTGTCAGTTGATTGATTGACTAAAAAATACACCAAAGAGAACAGAAGAAAGTTCAAAAGGGGACACAAACAGGGCAGTTTTGTTACTATCATGTTAAATTTAAAGTTTGAATGGGACTGGACATGTGACTTCATTAGTATGAGGAGCTGCCAATGAGGAGCCCTCTTCCAGTGCAGATCAGCACCTACTCTGTCATTTTGTCTTATAGAGTGACCTAGGACCCTAGGTTAAGTGACTTGCCAAAGGTCACATAGCCGGTATGTGTCATAGGTGATACTTGAACTCTAGCTGAGGCAACTTCATATTTACCATGTGGTTTCTGATATTTTTAGTTCTGTGAATTCCTTTCAACAACAAAAACAACAAAAAATGTGCTGTAAATCCCCAGGGTAATTTAATATACTACTCATAATATTATTTTAAATTTTTTATTTTCAGTTCAAAATTCTCTTCCTCCTACCTCCTCCTCCCTTACCCACTGAGAAAGCAAGAAAAACAAAACCATTACACACACACACACACACACACACACACATATGTTCAAGCAAAACAAATTCCCTTACTAGCCATGTCAAAAAAAGAAACGAAGAAAGAAAATGAACTTTAATCTGGAGTCTGAGTCCATCAGTTTTCCGTTTGGAGGTAGGTAATGTGCTTCAGCATGAGTTCTTTGGAATTGTGGTTGGTCATTGTGTTGATCAGAGTTACTAAGTCTTTCAAAGTTACCTTTAAAATATTGCTGTTGGTTGGTTGGTTGTTGTCCTGCATTCTTAAAGGGGACCAAAATTACATCACTATGTGGCAGTCAAGATATAATGTGCCTGACTGTGGCTGGTCAGACCAATATGAGCTCAGAAGGCTCTATCACAGATTGGGCACAAATAGTCCACATGAACATTTGGAATGGAAAATCTAAATTTGTGCATCTCAATATTGCTATTATTGTATAATCAGTTCCCCAGTTTCAGCTCAATTCACTCTGAACCAGTTCATGGAAGTCTCCCCAGGTGTTTTGAAAACCTCTCCCTCATCATTTCTTACAGCATAATAGTATTCCATCACCTTCATATACCATGATTTGTTCAGCCAATCCCTAATAGATTGGCACCCCCTCAATTCTTAATTCTGTGCCATTGTTAAAAAGCTGCTATAAATATTTTTGAAATATGGGTCCTAATATTTTTGTACATATGGGTCCTCATAATATATTTAAAGATTTATTAAGTGCTTATAATAACTATAATGATAACTTTTGCCCCACGAAGCTCCATACCTATCAGATTTCAAACCCACACATGCTTGTTGTCATAGAAGAAATATATATATATATGCATATATACATATATATATAGTTGTACTTTAATTGGGCAATTATTTATTACTTCAGGTACCATTAAAGAATTTCTAGTGTGAACCCTTTGGACCATTATCATGAGTGAACCACTAAACTGGTTCTACAGCACTACAATATTCTGCCTCTCAAATTTCACTTGTACCTTAAGAAACACTATCATGAACTATACAGAATAGAGATTCATGTTTTCATATGCAATCCTCCTTTTTTGTTCTCATTTGGATAATGAATAATATTATTAATATGTATTGTTAATATATGTTGTTAATATGTGTCAAGTTCATAATAAAGATATTTTTATTGAAATTTAAAGACCTTTGATTTAGAACTGCCCCTAGGAAGATGGCCCATTTCTGTGCAGTGGCTCCCAAGCATTTTCTTTGAAAGACCTTTTGGGATAAATGACACAGGAAAATCATGTCCTCTCCATTCTCCTCCCCTTTCATTTCTACCCAGCCCCCAACTAATGCTTTGGCTTCATCATCTTTAAACTGGTATTTTTAGATTTGTTTCTATTTCCCTCAGGTTCTTGGCTAATTCATGCCATTGCAGCTTGGTTCTAATGAAGGCAGTGTCATGGGTTGGATTCTTCTGTGTCCTAGGGAGCTTTAGAATGGTCCAGTCACAGTATGCACTCGGCTAATCTTTCACAAGTGTTTACTGTTAGTTAAAGGGGCAGAAACCTAGCTTAGGATTTTTTCATCTAGGGCAAAAAGAGGCGGGCAGTGGTCGTGCCTTCAGATGATAGATTGTAAGTGATGGTATCATCCCAGTTCTGTACGCCCCCAAGGGGGTGAGGGTAATAAGATGGGCCCTATGAGAGGGGGAAGGAATGGGGCCACTGACTGGCAGAGATCACATTGGGGGTGCTAGGGATGAGGAGTTCATATCTCAAGGTGAACAGAAGACAATGTGGAGAAGTCAGTTTATGCAAAATACAGTCCAAAAGCAGGTGTAGTCATGCCAGGAAAGGAGGCAATCCATCCCTTTCCTCTTCTATACTTCATTGATATAGAACTATTTGCCCCTCCCTAGGTCCAACTCCACACCTCATCCTTTAAACCCGCAGGGGAAGGATCTGGTGGAGGACGAAGAGCCATGGTTACACTCCATGGTTATTAGTGTTTCCATGAAGAGTGCCCACTCCCAGGAAGTGCCCTGTTGCAAAGCCCCAGCCAGCCTGCCCTGGTTATAGCTCTGGCAAAAGGAAATATATAGAAACTCTGTATAGTCAAAACACATTTCCTATGAGTGGGTTAGGAGTACCAATGACCCCATTGTCTTTTCCAATTCTGGAGGCCATCTTTTCACCCAACCACCTTGAAGGGATTTGATAACTGGGCTGATGCTCTTGCCTAAAGTCCTTTAAATATGTGGCCAACACATTACTTTTATGATATCTCAATCAATTAACCAATAAATATTTATTAAGTGCCTACTGTGTGCAAGGCATTATGCTAATATCTTCAAACTTCTGCTTTTTTGCCCCTTAAGATTTTACCTGTAACTACTATTCTTGACTCTTTCCCCTCAAAGCATCCTCCCAGGGAATCCTTACCTCAGTGAGACATTGCAAGGGTTAGGAAGATATTGATAGCACTTTTAAAAAGGAAAAACAATAATAAAAGCACATTGCTTGGTTAGATATATTGCATCTTCCCATTCCTTTCTAATCAGTATGTACTCTTAGGCTGTGTCAGACTGATCACCTCACTGGCTTGTGCCTTTTTTTCATTGGTATCACTTCCTCTTGGCCTAGGAATAATATCTAGTCTAAATCTTATCCATCTTTCATGACCTACATCAGATCTTGTTTCATCCATGAAGTCTTCTTCCCTGGCTCAATCCATTCTCATCCTCTTCTAAGTTCCTTTAACTATTATAATCTGTATCACACAATCTATTTTGCTGATTCTATGCTATATTAATTATTCTCTAATTGTTTAACGTTAGTCTCGTCACCTCAAGTAGATTTTAAATTCCTTGAGAAAGAAACAAGTCTTATATTGTGATATCTCTCCTCTGATGATATATTCCTTTGTCATAAATTTCATACACAGAAGGACAAATGATATAGGAATCATAGGGATGTGTTCTAGTACATCAGAGAATGAGATCATGGTACAAAAGAATCACTAAATATTAAGTAAAATAATATCTGATTTGCTAGAAAACAGAAATACGTATCTGTGAGTCAGGGTGGAGGGATTCCAACCTATGTTTGTGTGTGAGCAGGTTTCGTAGGGAGAGGGACTGTGAGCAGGCAGGCGTGATGCCTAGGGCAGGCGTGATGCCTAGGGCAGGATGCCTCTAGGTCCAGGAGGAAGCCAAAGATGAAGAAATACGACTCCTTCATCTCCAGTAGCTCCCAGAACTAAGTTTCCAGCATACTCAGCAGTGTACCCAGGGGAGCAGAGAACTATCTCTGGATTTTCCTAAAAGCATAATTTTAACCACATCATTCTCTTACTCAATAAATTCCAGAATTTTCCTTTTATCTCTAGGGCCAAGTATAAATTCTTTTGTTTGACATTTAAAGCTCTTCTCAACCTAACTCCAACCTACCTATCTGATCTTATATTTTGCTCCCTTTTATGAGGTCTGTGGTCCAGCCAGACTAGCCTTCTTCCTGTTCCTCATAGAGGATGCTTCATCTTCTATCTCTGTGCTTTTGCAATGACTATTCCCCGAGCCACACTCCTCAACTCTGCCTCTTAGAATCTCTAATTTCCTTCAAAGCTCAACTCACTTTTGAACGCAAACAACAAAGAGACAGAAGAGAAAGAATCCACTAAAAAACAGCAAACCCAATTCAAGACTTAGCTCAAAGTGCCATCTTCTACAGGAAACACTTCCTGATTTCCCACTCCACCATCTTCAAAGTTCAGATATGTCACCTAAATCTAGCCTCCTCTGATCCCTCAACACCCCCCCCCCTTGTTAGTGCCTCCCTCCATGGCTGTCTTCATATTTATTTTGCATATATATATGTGTATATATATTAATCTACTTGTAGGTATACATGCTATTGCTACCGATAGAATGTAAGTTCCTTGAGGTCAAAGACTGTTTCTGTCCGTATCATAGTGCCTGGTACAGAGTAGGCAATTAATAAATCCTTGTTGCTTGCTTAAGAGAGTTCAGGGACCAGGGACATCTAGCTCCCCAGCCTCTTACCCCACAAAATGTCACACAAAGATTAAAAGAGATTAACCTTCAGGGCAAGCAGAGTAGGAATAATTTAATTTCAGGAGCACTTTTCTCCGTGTTCCAGCCCTTCATTCTCACAAAGCATTTCCCAACTTGATCGCTGATACTCAAAATTCCTAAATCAGGAAAAAGGCTTTCTTTCTATCATTGGACACACAATGCTTAAGATATAAAAGACTGGTTGAAGTATTATTTCAGTGTGAATGAGTTTTACTTAAATTGTAATCAGTTAACCAGACCACAAGCGAACACTAGTGATCATCAGATTCATCCCTGTTTTTACTGGGTTCTTAGGCTGACACATGGTCATAGATAAACACAGGCTAGGAAGAGGAGGGGAAGCGAATAAGCATTCATATAGTACCTACTATGTGCTGGGCACTGTGGCAGTGCTTTATGTATATTATTTCATTTGATCCTTACAACAACTTGGCAAAGTAGATGTTGTTATCCCCATTTTACAGTTGAGGAAGTGGGCAAACAAGGCTTTAAGTGACTTGCTCTGGGGTTGCTCAGCTGGTAAGCATCTGATGCCTGATTTGAACTCAGGTCTTTTTGACTATGGTCCCTGAGTTCTATCCACCAAGTCCGCTAGCTGCCTCTAAAAGGTCACAAAGCTAAAGAGGTGACAAGAGGCAGCTAGGTGTCTCGGTGGATAGAGCACTGTTAGGAAGACCTGAGTTCAAATGTGGCCCCAGACACTTACTAGCTGTGTGACCCTGGGTAAGTCATTTAACCCCTATTTGTCTTAGTTCATCATCTATAAAATGGGGACACACTGGAGAAGGAAATGGCAAACCACTCTAGTATCTTTGACAAGAAAATCTCATGCAATTTTGACAAAACCATGGGATCGCATAGAGTCAGATAGGAATGACTGAACAATGACGAGAAGATGTCAGATTTTATAGGCTTGACACATTCACAATTCCAGTGAGGATGAAGGAGACATATTTAAGTAGGCTTGAGTGAATGCCTAAGGGAATCATTGACTGGGTAGCCTAGGTCCATGTTTCAAGGAAATGAACACTCAGTTGATCATAGGGTTTTTTGATTCTCAACAATCTACTGGAATGCTAGATTACCCATATAAAAGGAAGACTACCAGGAGATGGGAGCACAGCTGGATCAGTGACACCTCACTATATTTTCATCTTTGGCTCAGGAAAATGACTGCTTAAGTCACTGTTCCCAAGACATCAGTTCTGTCCAGACAGAGCTCAACTATTGGATGGCCCGCAGCTGTGGGGAGGGAGGAGGGGTGTGGTTTTATGCTGATGTAGCAAATTAGTGTGGACCTCACATGTGTAGAGAGGCCCACCTGTGGTAAAAAAAAAAAAAAAAAAAAAAAAGGCTGTCCTTGTGTGGCTCTAAGGGAGGAGAATAGATGCCCCTAGCCTGTAGCCTTTCTCCAGGGAAAACTCATTCCTGCCCAGAAGGGAAGCAGGGCATTGGGGCCAGAGGCCATCTCTCTGCTCTTCTCAGAGACAACGTGTGCTGGGATAGAAGGAGATCTTTTTGTTCTCTTAAATATTGTCCATCCGGTGGATATGATCAGGTGCCATCTAACTTTTGATGGCTTCGTCATTTTGTGTGGAAGAGGGACACCAGGTGTTATATCCAAGGCTTCGTCCCTTTCCTGTATTGTTCAGTTGTTTAATCACGTCTGACTCTTTGTGACCCTGGATGGAGTTTTCTTGCCAAAGACACCGGAGCGGTTTTCCATTTCCTTTTCCAGTGGATTAAGGCAAGCAGAGGTTAAGTGACTTGCCTAGGGTCACATAGCTAGTGGATATCTAAGGCCAGATTCAAATTCAGGTCTTCCTGACTCCAGGCCCAATGCTATATCTGTTAAGCCACCTAGCTGCCTTACTTCTAATTATTATTATATTAACTACAACAATAATTGATTTTTACATATCTCTTTACAGTGTCCTAATAATACCATGTCCACAATGACCATGCATAGCAAACAGCAAAAAAGTCCATTTATCCAATTACAGCAAAACAGAAATTAGAGAAAGTATACACAGGAAAATATATACAGGTCAATACAGAGTGAAGGAGCCCTCCCATTGGGAATGAGTTAACTCAGCCCTACTAAGAGAGAGTGTCCTAGATCTCACCCCAGGTTTCTAGAGTAGCAAACTAGGAATAGGAATATGATGGCAACTGCCTGATCCTCTCAAGTCATCTCAGAGTCTTTTCTTTCAGCAACTTGAAGTGAGGTTGGCCTCTTCTGTCTTCTCTCTGGAAACCAGGAGCACCTGAAATCACTCTGTGCTTGGAGAGCCAAGAAACTTGTTGTCAAAACTTATTGAGTCCCTAAAGGGGACTTGAAGAGTACTGTCAAAAACTTGAACTCTTTTGCTTCTCACCAACTCCACCCTGCCCTGCCCCTCAACACAGGGTAGGGCCTTCATCTTCACCAGTAAGGAAAACATCCTATACCCATGAACTTTGAGATGGAGGATACAATGAAGTAGATGAATGGAATAGGAGCCTCTCATAAGGCTCCTCATCAATTAATTATTATTAGGTCAGATAAGGCTAACCACAAGGGTTAGTAGAATTCACTTATTAAGTCCCAACGACATAGAAGATATTGTCTTCCTTTGGGCCCTGGTTTAATGGGCCCAAAGCATTGACCAAATTAGGTTTTGAAGAAGGCATAGGTATATATGTAAAAGATGGAAGCAAGGACAATTAAATTTTTTTGTTTGTTTTGTTTTTGCCATATCGATGGCTAGAGAAAGATCAAGGAATGGGGGCATGCTAATAAGTTGACACTGACAGAGGAGTCAGACAACTCGGTACATAGTCAAGAACCCAATGGGGGAGGGGCCCAAGATACGACCAATGTTATCTCCATTTTGCACATGTGGAGATGAAGGCTCAGAGAGGCTTGTTTTCCTCTAGTCATGTAACTAGTCAATATCCAAGGCAGATTCCAATCTAAGCTTCTCCTGATCATAAGGCAAGAATTCTCTTATGAACATAGAGCTAGAAGGGACTTAAGGAGCCATCTAGTCCAAATTCTTTATTTTACAGATGAGGACACTGAGGCTTAGAGAGGTTAAGTGACTTGTCCAAATTCATACAAGTAATAAAGAGTCAATATCAGAGGTGAGATTGGAATCTGAGTCCTTACATTTCAAATTTGCTTTCCATTGCACCAGTCATGCAACTCTTACTCTGATTCTATTTTCTTTAAGAAGAAGAGTAACTAGCATTTACGTAGTTCTTTAAGGTCTGCAAAGCATTTTTTAAATATTACATCATTATGTTCTCCTAAGAACCCTAGGGGATAGGCGATGTTATTATTCCCATTTTATAACTCTTTTTACAGATGAGGAAACTGAGGCAGACAGAGGATAATGGCTTGCCCCTAATCCCAGCAAGTAAGTGTCTGAGGCCAGATTTGAACTCAGGTCTTCCCAGCTCTGTGGATTAGGAAAGATAGGACAAGAAACTGAAGATGGGACAACACTGAATTGTCATAGGGGAGGAGTTCAAACCACCACTTGGAGATGAACAACATCACAGGGTGTTAAAAGAATTAGCAGATACAATTGCTCTTATACGACTCATCTCCTTTTGGATATGAGTTCCTTGAAGGCATGGGTTATATTTTGTCTTTCCACTACATGTAGCTACCCATGACCCATGAGCACTTACATTTCAAAAATAATCTCAGGAAGAAGCCGAGGATGGTGTCGTGGAAAGAATGCTGGGTTTGGAGTCGCAGAGGACCTGGGTTCGATCTTTTCTCTGACCTTTCCTATCTGTGTGACCATGTGAAAGTCATTTAGCTTTGTGGGAGGGAGGGAGGGGAAGGGTGCCTCCTTGGCAAAATGAGGGGATTAAACTAGCTGGCCTGTAATCCTAAAGGCCTAAACCCATGATCCTGAGGGCTTCATTTAATCATAGGAACACCTATCTCTTTCTGCTGGGGTTGCCAATCATTCAGATAGTCTGTTGGTTTGGAAAAGCTATTTTAGAAGGCTACAATGTAGTTATATGCTGCAAATGTTTTGAAGGCACATATTTTGGTAACTGGAAGTTTCTATTTATTCTTTTGCCTCTGTTAAACACCACAAATTTACTGAACATAAAAAAACAATGTAGCTGGAGGGTAACTTGGGACTGGAAAATTTCTCAACTTCTTTAAAGTAAAACCTCCAAGTTTTATCCACATTTTTCTGCAACCACTGTTAAATCATTTGGTATTTTGGTTGTGGCCTCATGTTCAATGCTGTGAGAAGCGAAGCAGCTCCCCAGTGCAGGATTCCATTACATATTTATATGTAAGGCAGGGAAAGATACTCTGTACTTTTTATAGGGTTTCAATTCCAGTCCTGATTTGTAAATCAATTTCCTTTTCCTATTCAAATCCAAACAGTTCACATTGCTGCATATTTCTTGTGGTTATTGGTGTTACCGAACACCTAGGAAATGGTCCTTTTTCAGCCCAAAGAGCTCCATACTGGGAGGCACCTTGGGATAGTGAGAAGGGCACTGGCTCTGGACATGGAAGACCTGAGTTAAAATCCTGTTTCTGTGCTTTCTACCCGTATGACCTTGGGCAAGTCACTCAACCTCTCGGTGCTTCAGATTCCTTCCTTATGAAAATGACAAGGTCAGAAGAGATGCCTTTGATATCCCTTCTAGCTCTAGAGTTGTGATCCTGCGTATGTTTGCTAAGGAAATTGTTTAATTTGTTTGGTTCCTTTACTGGAACATTGTATCCTTGGATAGTGGTTGTTTCTATATACAGATTATTATTATTATTCTTATGGGTAGCTAGGTGGCACAGAAGATAGAGCACTGGATTTGGAATCAGCAAGACTTATCTTCATGAGTTCAAATCCCGCTTCAGATACCTACTGGCTATATGACCCTGGGCACGTCACTTAATCCTGTTTGCCTCAGTTTCCTCCTCTGTAAAATGAGCTGGAAAAGGAAATGGCAAACTGCTTCAGTTTTTTGTCAAGAAGACCCCAAATAGTCATGGAGAATTGGACATGACTGAAATGATTAAACAACAACAAAATCATTATTATCATCCTCGATAATAATAGCTTACTTATATTCCTAAATATGCTTTAGAATTTACAAATGGCTTTCCTAACCAAAGCTCTAATTGGGCATTTTAGTTTCTGGAGCAATAATTATTCACAAGGTCAGACCTAAAGCAAAAATTATGAAATATCAATCAATTGACAAGCATTTATTAAGTATTTACCATGGACCAGGTACTATGTTAGGTACTGTGGTTACAGAGACAAAGGCAAAACTATACTTGTTTTCAAGGAGTTTAGATTCTAACAAGGGACACCCCCCTCCTTACCAGATAGTGTGAATCCCGGCTGTCACAGGGAAGAGACTAAAGCAACCAAACACTGGGCCTATTTGGAGGGCATTTGGAAGTTTGGTGGCATTTTGGAAGTTACAAGGTCTTCCTGGCATGCCCCAAATCTCACCCTCTACTCTGAAGATCCCTAAGGCAGCCTAGCAGTGGGTTAGGCCAGCTGCATGGCCCAACTGCTCTAGGCTAACTCAACCATATTTTACAACCCCACTTCCAGTTTACTATTATGATCATAAAGATACAATCTGTTTCAGAGAAGAAATTCATTGTTCTCAATATGAGAGAGAATATTCTAGAATTTTAACTATTTTTCTGATTTTTAAAAGAATATGAGGGGGCAGCTAGGTGGCTCAGTGAGTAGAGCACCAGCCCTGAAGTCAGGAGGACCTGAGTTCAAATTTGGCCTCAGACACTTGACACGTTTACTAGCTGTGTGACCTTGAGCAAGTCACTTAACCCTAATTGCCCTGACTTCCCCCCTCCAAAAATTTTTTTTAAAAAAACTAGGCCTTGCATATCAGAGAGAGACTCAATAAATACTTGTAGAACTGAACTGAAAGCTGCTCACTCTTCAACAGCCCCTCCCCCAATGAAAGTTAGGGCTCCCATTCATTTCTTCAGTAATCCTACCTCCCCCATGCTTATATGCTTTACCTTTCATGAATTGACACAAAACAGAAGAGGAAATTCGAACTTACAGAGAAGGAAGCTCTAAAAATGAATCATTTTCAGGATTAATTAAATAAACAATGAGCAACTATTCATTTTAAAAAAGTTTTCATGATTTTCATATCTTAGGAACTTGGCTATTGGAGCAAATATCAAAGGACTGGAAAGTGGGGCAGGGTCCAAGCTCCTGGAGTCTGTGATTTAATGTCAGAACTGAGGGACCTCTTCTCTCTTAGCAAGGGCAGATATAAACCTCATGTAATCTTTCTCCTAGAGTGAGACACTGCGGATAAGAAACCTCAAGAATGAAGCTCTTAATTATAACCAAACATGTAGCAAACAAAGAAACAAGGGCAGAGCTGGGATGTTTTATTTGAATCTTGCCCACAAATGGAGGCAGCCCCATCCAAATTCTGCTAAAGATCAGCAACAACCTGGAATGTCTCATTTCTCTGGTGAAAATTTCAATGTAAAGAATGATGCCAATTTATGTTAAGAAAAATCAAAGGAACAGAAAGAAGAGAGTCTAGACTCACTACCATGCTGAATTTGGAAGTTTCTGAGTCTCCTTTGTGGTTTCAGATTGATAGTATTTCCTGATTTGGAAAAAAAAATTTTCTTTTAGTTTTTTCTCTAATAGTTTCCATCCATTCATTTTATTTAGCAACTGATTATACATATCTATTATAAGCAGAACATTGGTTTAGGCACTGAGGGAAGATAAAAAGTTTAGATAATACAATAAAGTGTTCCTTCCCTTATTAAGCTTGCAGTCTAGTGAGAGAACAAGATACATACACAAATAACTATAATACAGACAATGCATGATGAGTGTGTAGCAATGGTATAAAACTGCTATTTTCACATCTGGCTAGTTAAAAGTAATTACCTTGGTGGGGGGTAGGGGGAATTAGGGAAGGTTTTCTAAAGAAAGTGGCATTTGAAGTGGGTTTTAAAGGATAGGAAGAGGTGAGCAAAGAGAGATAGCTGCTATTTCAAGCTGTGACAAAGGTACAGAGGTGGTCAAGCAGTGGACATATAAGGGAGAGTTAGTTTGGCTGGAGCATAGATTACATGGATGGGAATAGGAGGAGATAACTGGCTCTATAACTTACTCCCTGTGTGATTATGGGCGAATTATTTAACTTCTCTTGTCTTTGGTTTCCTGATGGGAAAAATGAATGAGGTGGAACCAGATGCTCGCTAAGGTCCCTTCCAGCAATAAATCTATTATTGTATGATCCTCTGACCAGATCTGTTCATAAAGAAGATTTGGCAGCACTATGAAATATGGTTTGGGATGTGGAAGAGGACAGAGGTACATAGACCTTTTGGGAAGCTATTGCATTAGTCTAATGGGGTGGTAATGAGTATCTGTACTTCTGTACTGGAACTAGAGAGGAGATGGATGAGAAGTATATCAGGGAGGCTAAATCAATAGCACTTGGTAACTGATTGGATATAAGAGTTGAGGGAGAGGAAAAGTCCAAGGTTAACACTAAGATTTCCAAAACTGGAAACTGAATAATTGATAGTACAACCAAAAGATGTAGTGAAGCCAGAAGGAGATACAGGTGGTAAGGAAAGCACAGTGGGCAGAGTGCTTGTTCCAGAAGTTTAGGAAGGAAGGGGAGGAATTATGGGACAGTAGCAAACTTGGGTTAATGGGATGGATTCTGGATTTTTCTGGATAGGGCAGACCTTTATATGTTTGTAGGCTGATATCAGGCAGCTAGGTGGTGAAGTAGATAGAGTATTGGGCCTGGAATCAGGGAGACTCATCTTTCTGAGTTCAAATCTGGCCTCAGATGCTTACTAGCTGTATGACCTTGGGCAAGTCACTTAACCCTATTTGCCTCATCTTTCAAATGAGTTGGAGAAGGAAACGGCAAACCATTTCAATATCTTCCTCAAGAAAACCCCAAACAGGGTCACAAAGAGTTGGATATGACTGAAATGACTGAACAACAACAACAGGCTGATATGAAGGCAACAGAGAGAAAGAAGAAATTAAAGAGATATAGAAAAGAGAAGTGAGTGCTAGAACAAGGCCTTTGGAGGAAGTGGGAATGAATGGAATCAAGGGCATGGGCAGAGTACTTTGTCTTAATAAAGAGTAGAGCTATATCTTTCACTGAAATAGGAGAGAAGTAGGGAGGTGATACTGAGAAGTTTTGAGGAAGGAAGGAGAGCAGTTAACAATTTGTTTCATTTAGAAGGTGGGAGGAGAGAAAGGAAGAAGTACTTATTAATAACATCTACTATGTGCCTGAGACTGTGCTCACTTTACAAATATTATCTCATATGATCCTCACAATAACTCTGGGGGCTATTATTATATCCTTTTTACAGTTGAGGAAACTGAGGAAAGACAGAGGTTAAGTGATTTGCCTCAGGTAATACAGCTAGTAAGTATCTGTGGCCAGATGTGAACTCATGTCTTCATGATGCCACACCCAGCACTCTATCCACTGATCCACCTAGCTACCTCAGTTAGGGTGAAACAACGAAAAAGTCTGATTAAATTCAGCACATATGTTGAAATATTGCTGTCGATTGTGCTGTCCAAAGTGTTTTGTGTTGCTCTTGCACCGGGGATAGATCTGTGCTGAGCCATCCTCAATTTCTTTTCTGGGCTTTCTAGTAACCACTGGATCCAATAGCCATAGCAAATGAGATCTACGAGTGTGGAGCAGAACTGTTGTTATCCTTACTGGACATGTGATAATCGCTTAGTAACGTTGTACAGTAGGTAGAGTGCTAGAGTTGGGGTCAGGAAGAGATAGATTCAAAACTCATCTCTGACACTTGGTAGCTGTGTGACTTTGAGTAACAGAACTTCTCTGACCCTCAATTTCCTAACTTTGTGGGAGTTGAACTAGATGGCTTTTAAATTCCTTTCCAGTCCCAAATGTATGTATCCTATGAGAACATATTTATTTTTTCTGTCTACTCAGCTGACTGTCCCATATCAAGATAAATAAGTAATTTGGGTCATAGTAACCTCACCAGCTAAGGAGATTATGTGAAAATAGGATTTTGGCAAAGCATGTTTGAAATAAATTAGAAACTGAGAGTTATGTCTTGGAATATGTTACTATAGTCTTCCAAGGAAGAAGTTGTTGTAACCATGCAGACTTTAATTAAAATATCACTTAAAAGTAAAGTTGTTAGTATATAGACCCAAGTCTCTATCCATAGACTGCTTAATACTGCCCTGGTAAACAGGCAGTACCATGGTGTCTGGGTAGTGCCCAAGGTCTTCAAAGGTTTAATACGTGTCAATCTTGTTTTATGATCTACATATCCTATAGGAGACAGAGCTACGTAGAGCTGGGTGGGGCCTCATAGGTCACATAACCCAACCTCTTCATTTTACAGATAAAGAAACTGAAAAAGTTAGAGTGATTTACCAAAGGTCACATAGGTAGTAAACATAAGAGATGGGTTGTGGCATAGTAAATGGAATGCTGGATGGGAAATCAGGAAGATATGGTTCAAATTCAGCTTCAGACACTTACTTGCTATGTGATCCTACAAAATTTACTTAAATCCTTTCTACCTCAGTTTCCTCATTTGTAAAATGAAGGTAATAATACCACCTATCTCGCAGAGTTGCTGTGAGGACCAAATGAAATAATATTTATAAAGTACTTTGCAAATCCTAAAGCGCTATGTAAATGCTTGCTATTATTGTTGTATTAGAAGATGAGGTCTCCAACACCAGAGCTAGTGTTCCTTCCTAGGAGGCATTGTATTGCTTTCCCTTCTCCTGCCACTCTCCCCCCACCCCAGCTTTGTGCAATTTGTGGGATTTCCAATAGACTGTCTTCTAGTGAGCATGTAGCATGCTCAAACTGTAATCAAAAGTATATCCCTAATGGGAAAGACCCCTGATCAGGTAGTGCCTAGAGGTTATAAGTTGTGTAGTTGGCATAAAGAATATCTATTCTTTACCTATTATCTAAATCATATCTATTATCTCTCAGAAATTTGAAAAATTGTGTGCGTGCGTGCGTGCGTGTGTGTGTATTTGTGTGTGTGAGATAATCTCACTATGGAAGAGTCATCTGTTATGAAGTATCCTCTAAGTCTTACACATTAAATTATATGAGCCTCTATTTTCCCCTGCATTGGAAAGCCTACCACCTCTCTTCTGCCAATCCCACTAGTCCTTTTAGACTTCCCTCAACTTTCATTCCCTCTTGAAAGTCTTCACTCTGTTAGCCAAAATTCTCTTGTGTAAATCTTTCCTGAGCTCCAGTGAAAGTAAGGATGATGAGTGTATGTTATATGGAAGATTAAAAACACTATGGAAAGTTTTAAAATGTCAAATGATAAGTGTTAATTGTTAATGAAAAATTATGATGTGAACAATGATTGGCTTTTTTCAAAGTGCAGATGTATCTATCATCTATTGCTGTTCAGACAAGCACTATCAACAACTAATGTTCTGGGTCTTTTTCACATTTTTTTGGTTCTTTTTTCTTTAGTTAACTAACTCCAAGTGCAGCTGAAAATTCACCACTATTTTTTTGGCTCCTGCCTAGTATTTGAGGCAGCTTAAGACAGGATGTTACATAAACTTAGAATTCCAAAATAACTCTCTTTGATTTTTATTACTAGTAGCATTTAAGTTCCAGTGAGGCAGGATATTTTACAGGCCTACCCCATATAAGACTGCTCTGACCAACATTGTTTTGCAATAACATCATTAATACATTATTAACCAAACCCTACTGTGAAGTCACAAAACCCTTTGAAATGCTATTTATTCCATTGCTTAGTTATGGCATTTAAAATATTGCTCCAATGGAACTAACTTCTCTCTATAATGTTGTTTCATCTAATATGGTTTTTGTGACCAACAATTAACCAATTTCTAACCAATTAGAATTAGGCAGAGGCATACCTCTTTCAGGAAGTCATGTTATAGTTTCCTACTTGATACAGTGAGTATTATTAGGAACATTTGGTCATTATAGCATTAGAAAAATGTAATTTTAGAGCTAGAAGGGCATCCATTTCAACCTTTTATCTTACAGAGGGAAAAACTAAGGCCCAGAGACATCAGTTGATTTGTTTAGTGCCACATTAACAACAAACAAAACTGGAAGTAGAACGCAGGTGTCTTGAAGATCCTGTGCTCTTTCCATCTTGCTACAGGACTTCAAAGAAACATCCTTTGGGATTCCACAGATGCTTCATGAAAAGGCTGTCACTTATGGAAGCAATTGTATGCTTTCATTGATGGTGTCTGTGTAGTTCAAAGCCAGCTGGACTTCTAACCCTTCATTGTTTTATGAATGTATGAAAGAGACAACGAACCCAAGTCATTCAAGTAAAAGAAATACAATTTGAGACTTGATCTTATTTACCAAATAATAGCCAAAGTCCCACTATAATCTGTGGTACATACATTGCCTTAGGGATTGGCAAGTTCCTGTCTCTTTAAATTAACAAGGATATTTGAAACAACCCAGATAATATGGATCTTGCATGTTTCTTCACAGATGTTTCTCGCTTTTGTTTACCTTTGAGTGATTAACCCTTTTTTTAGTCTATGCATTACAGATGTGTGCCTTGTTGTTCAGAAAACCTAATATTAAAGTATGCAAGCATTAAAATGTTTAAATCAAGAACAGGGGCCCATGAAGGAGGAGTTGTTTGTTCTGCAGAAATGGAATATGACTATGGAAAAGTATACCAAATTCAAATGGAACAGAATGGATGGGGGCAAGGGAGAAGGGACAGAGAGGCATTGCATATTTAAAAGACAGATGAGAAAAATCCAAGAGTTCAAGATGGGAAGCAGGGTGGAAAGCATTTGGGTAAGAATCAATAGAGGGGAAAATAGGAATGGTATTGCTGTGACACTTTAGACCACCTCAGAAGAAAGAAATAGGGAAAGAGCTTGAGAAATAGAATGCAAGTTGGAAACAGAGACATGACTGAGAGGCATGATATAGACTCTATTATAGAGTAGTAATGAGAGATTACCATGATCTGGCTGTCATTTAGAGTTCTTTCTCTCTGCAAAAAGCAAAACAATAAGTCCATTTTTATTCTTCATTGTTTAAAAATAATTTTTTGTTTTTTTACAATGCTAGAATTTCTTGCAACATCTCTCCCCGCTCTCTGTTCCCAGAGGACCATTCCATGTAACCAAGAATATTGAAGAAGGAGGCAGAGAAGGAGGAGGGGAAGGAAAAGGAAAAGGAAGAAGGAAGAAAAAAGAAAAGGAAGAAGAGAGAAAAATCCATTAGCAAAACCAATGTATCTAAAAATCTGAAAATATATGCAATGTGTCACTCCTGTGGACCTCCCACCTCTGCAAAGGAGTGAGGGGAAAAGTGTTCTCATATCTCTTCTTTGCTTGGTCTGTAATTTTGCAATATTTGCTTTTGATTATTTTGTGGTTCTTTCCATTTACATTGTTGTAGCCACTGTGTGTGTTGTTTTCTTGGCTCTGCTTGATTCATTCATTCTTCAATGGGCTGAGAGTTCTTGACATGCCTTAATGATAATTTCATTCTTTAAAAGGTAGAGGAAGGGATAAGAGGAATTGCTAATTTAGACCTGATTGTGATGTATGTTACTGATAATAATTGATATACAATATATAATAAAAATATTATTATATTAAATTAATTGTGTATTATATGATATATAATTAATATAATATATACTGTATGACCATGTATTATGTTTTTAGATTGCTTAGATTTCTCCCTGTGTCACTCTTGGAGGAACATCCTCATGACAAAGACTTAAAAATAAAGAAATAAAAAAGTTAGGCTTAGTGGTCCATGCCTGTAATCTCTGGGGAGGCTGAGGCTGGCAGCTCTCTTGAGCACAGTAGTTTTGAGCTGCAATGGGCTATGTCTATCAGGTGTATGCACTAAGTTCAGAATTGATATGGTAAACCTCTGGGAGTGGGAGGCCAGCAGGTTGCCTGAAGAGGGGTGAACTGGACCAGTTTGAAAATGAAAGTTCAAAACCCATGTGCTTGATCATTACTGGGATCAGACTATGAGTAGTTCCTGCATTTCTAGCATGGTAGAGATGTGTGTGGAAACCCAGCCTCTTCATGAATGAATGAATGATTAATCAAAAACTAAAAAGTATCAATACATTATCAAAATTATATGTAATTTATAATGTTAGAAAAATTCTGTGTACATCTCTACCTATGCAAAGGAGGTGGGAGAAGAGGTAGAGGTAATATCTTTATATTTTTACAACATTAAATTTCTCTTGTTTGTTATTCTTTCCATTGACACTGTTCCAGTTGTGTTCTTGGCTCTACTTAACTTCACTTTGCATCAGTTAATATAAGTCCCCCTGTGCTTCTCTGCATTCATATAAATTGTTTCTTTGTTGTTGTCCGGTCATTTCAGTTGTGTTTGACTCTTCATGACCCCATTTAGGGTTTTCTTTGCAAAGGTACTAGGATGGTTTGCCATTTCCTTCTTCAGCTCATTTTACAGATAAGGAAACTGAAGCAAGCAGGGTTAAGAGGCTTTCCCAAGGTCACACATCTAGGAAGTGTCTGAGGCCGGATTTGAACTCATGAATATGAGTCTTCCTAACTCCTGGGCTAGCACTCTATCCACTGAGCCATTGTTTCTTACAACACAGTTATATTCCATTGCATTCATGTACCGTATTTTGTTAGCCATTCCCCAATTCATGAATATCTACTTTGTTTCCAGTTCTTCACTGTCCTAAGTGCTACCACAGTTTGGTTCTATGTGGAACCCTTTTTCTTTGACCTGATTTTGACCACCATGGAGGTCACATGGTTAGCAAGTATCTGAGGTCTGATTTGAATGCTGGGAAACAAACCTATGGTGTTTTTTTTTAACTTTCTCCCCCACCAATCTAGTTTTCCTGTTGTTCCCAGGTTGATTTTCCACTCTTCATTCTGGAGCACCATGCTGTCAAGTCCCATGCTCCTACAGCTTGCAGTATATATGTGCACAGAACCTTGGTACAAGTGATGGAAAGATTGGACTGGTAGAAAAGATGGCAACTTGGGTTCTTGACTTTTGGTGATCAGTTCTGTGTTATTTATCCTGTTGGGCTAAATAAAAGTGAAGCGTTGCTAAATTAAGATACACCTGCTCATGAATTAACCAGCTGTGTTCCTTTCTTACTGTTTGTGCATGGAATTGGCAGTAAAAGCCAAGACTGATTAATCTTTTACTTGCCCCCTCTCCCGTCTCTTCTTCTTTTTCCTTTCCTGATACAATGCCACTCTGAGAAATAGCTGAGCTGAGGTCTTCCCCTCACTGGTAACTCCATCCCTTGAGCATTATTTTAGGAAAGATCCTGGTCATGATTCACTTCACTTTTGCCTGAGCTCTCTCTAGACTTCTCCTTTTACTCACCTGCTCCATCTTATGGGTACTCTTCTTCTGCTATTCCTCCTCCCCACATTTTCAATGCTCCTCTATGGATTGTCTTCTTAAATGAGAATATAAACTTTTTGAGGGCAGGGACTATCTTATTTGCTTGAATTTTTATCCCCAGAGGTTAGCACAGTGCCTGGTTTATAGTAACTACTTAATAATTTCTCTATTTGTTTATGTATCTATATAGCTTCTATCCATTTCTCTATCTAATCTAGAGCCTAGACACAATACATCCAAGTATCTGTGAATACTTATCTAATACCCTAATATTAGTTCCTTGTAATGTGATGCTGCTGCTGCTAACAGCTAAGACTGGTGCTCCACACTACTCCTGGTAGGCACATGTAAGGAGGAGCAGGCCATTTTGGGAATAAGTATCAGGCATGCTCCTGCTTTATTGACTTCTTTATTGCTTACTTTACTTTTTATTTTGAGTAAATGACTTTTGCTCTGAAGTAATGTCCCTTTTGGTCTAGTAAAAGAAACACTGGTAGGGTTTCATTATCTTTGGGTTTGAGTGGATGTGACCCAAAGTATACCTCAAACCCAAAGTGGCTTTTAGGTGGCTCACAATTTAGGAGCCTAGCACAGTGCTCTGTATGTAATAGATGTCTAATATATATTGGTTGAAATGTATAGAGCCCCAGGTAGGTCAAGCTTCTCAACAGATTATTGAATAGCTGACTTGTTCTTGCTCATCTAAACAGGGGTTTAGAGTGTAAAATCCAGGGTTTAACATAGGAAGAGTATCTCAGGATAATATTGGATCATAGATTTAGAGAGGGAAAAAACTGCAGAAGTAACTTAGTCAACCCCACTTTCTACAAATGAGGAAACTGAGGCCCATAGAGGTTTAGTGACTAGCTTAGGGTCACACAGGTATTGAGTGTCAGAGCCCTGTTTCAAACCAAGCTCCTCTGACTCTGAAGTCAATGTTTTTTGTGTTTTTTTTTAACGTGTACTATGCTAGTACAGGTGAGATTCCATTTTAAGGAGCTCCAAGGGTTCACTCAAGTTATTTTGCTTTATCGAATGCAGTTTGTAGTAAGGAAGGCCATTTATTAGGACTTGGCAATCATTTCAATGTATTGAAAATGAGTTGGTTGGAATAAATAACTTCAGAGTTCACTTCCAGTTCTAAATTCTACAATCCAATTGTTTATAATTACATTTGTTGCAATGGAATTTGGCCTATACTTTTTTATTATTCAATTTTATTTTTAATTTATGGAATAAAACAGACATTTCCATACATAATACAATAAAAAACATGATTGCACATGAAACCGCTAATCTGCTATGCACAACCTGCTATTCCTTTCAAATATGTAACAAAATTATCATGTAAATGTCTTTTTCCCCCCCTCCTCATCCCCCATACTAGAGATGGCTACCATTAGACACAAATAGGTATATATTTATAAAATTATTATATACATACTTCTATTTATCAGTTCTTTCTCTGGATGCAAATAGAGTCTTTCTTCATGTGTTTTTTATAGTTAATTTAGGTATTTATAATAGTTAAAATAACTTATTTGCTCAAAGTCATTCTTAAAACAATACTGCTGTTAACTATATATAATTTTCGCTTGGTTGTGCTCATTTCTAAAATCATTAAGCTTATTATTTCTTATAGTGTAATAGTATTACATCATAATCATATACCACAGCTTGTTCAGCCTTTCCTCATTTGATGGGCATTCCAGCAATTTCCAGTTCTCTGCTACCACAAAGAGAGCTGCTATAAACATTTTAGAACATATAGGTTCTTTTCCTTTTTCCCTAATTATCTTTGGAAATAGACCAAGTAGTTGTATTGCTAGGTTAAAGGGTATAGGGCATTTAATAACTCCTTGGACATAATTCCAGATAGCTTTCCAAAATGACTGGATAATTCCACCAAGGAATTAGTGTCTCAGTTTTCCTATATCCCCTCCAACATTTGTAACTTTTCCTTTCTATCATTTTAGCCAATCTGGTAGGTGTAAAATGATGTCTCAAGGTAGTTTTAATTTGCATTTCTCTAATCATTAATTATTTAGAGCATTTTTTTCATATGACTATAAGTTGTTTTGATTTCTTTATTGGAAAACTGCCTGTTCATATCCTCTGACCATTTATTAGTTGGGGAATGACTCATTCTTATAGATTTGACAAATCTTTTTATATATTTTAGATTTGAGACCTTTATCTAACCCTCCCCCCCCACCCCCAATTTTCTGCTTGGTTACACTTGTTTTATTTGTACAAAAACCTTTTAATTTAATATGATTGAAATTATCCATTTTACACCTAACTTTGTTCTCTATCTCTTGTTCACCTATCCACAAGTCTGATAAACAATATGTATTGTGTTCTTCTAATTTTCTTGTAAAAATCACTCTTTGTATCTGGGTCATGTATCCATTTTGACCTTATCTTGGTAAATGGTGTAAGATATTGATCTGTGCTCAGTTTCTGCCACACAGCTTTCCAGTTTTCCCAATAATTAATTGACCTATATTTTTTGAAGGGATGTGGTGGCAAATTCTAGAAGAGAGACTGTACAATATGCCCTTGGATAGCAGATGCAGAGGAAAGCTGGCATTTCATCTCTCTCTCTCTCTCAAGAAAAGATTGACATACTGGTGGAATACAAGAATGAATAACATATTCTTTTAAATTGAACTATAAGATTTATTTAGCACCTTTCTCACTACAGCTATGAAGTGGTTAATGCAAGTATTTCAATTTCCATTTTATAGATGAAACTGAGGCTTAGAGCCAAAAGTAACCTGATCATGGTCATGGCTAGTAAGTATTGGAACTGGGATTTAAACTCGGGTTACTAGGTTCTAAGTTCAATGCTCAACCCACTACATCACTCTAACAAAACTTGAAAGCTTACTTAGAAAAGAAAAACAAATTTAAAAACATTTATTTAATTGTCGAATCAAACATTTATTAAGTGTATACTACATTCTGGGCATTGTGCTAACCTCTGGGGATACAAAGAAAAGTAAAAGACAGTGCCTTCCCTGAAGGAGCTTACAGTCTAATGGGGAGGGGGGCGGAGTGAGGGAACAACATGCAAAGAACATCACGCCAATAAGATATATACAGGAAACATTAGAGATGGCCTCAGAAGGAAGACTTTAAGATTAAGGAGCACTGGAAAAGGGTTTTTGTAGGAGGTGGGACTTTCTCTGAGACTTTGAGGAAGCCAGGGAAGCCAGGAGGCAGAGACGAGAAGGGACAGAATTGCAGGAATGGGGCTCAGGCGGTGAAAATGTGGAGAGGTTGGAAATGTCTTGTTCTAGGAATAGCCAGTGTCATTGGATTGCAGTGTACAGAAGTAGGATGTAAGAAGAATGGCAAGGTAAAGAAGGGAAGGATTATGAAGGGTTTAAAAAGCTAAACAAAGGATTTTATATTTGATCTTGAAGGCAATAGAGAGCGACTGATGTTTATTGAATAGAGGAATGACATGTAAGATCTAGGCTTCAGGAAGATCACTTTGATGTCTGAGTGGAGGATGGATTGGAGTGGGGAAAGGACCTGAGGCAGGAAGACCAACCAGCAGGCTGCTGCAATAGTCCAGGTGTGTAGTGGTAATGAGGGCTTGTACCAGGCATGGAGGATAGCCAGCCATTAGAATATCTTGTATGAGAACAGCAAGGAGACCAGTGTCTTTGGATTGGAGGGTATGTGTGGGTGAGTAAGGTATAAAAAGACTGAAAAGGTAGGATGGGCTAGGGCTTTAAAAGCCAAACAGATATTTGGACCTGGAGGTGATTGGGAGCCACATTGACTGGGTGGTGGGGATTGACATGTCAGATTTGATCTTTTCTTTTTTAAAGTTAATTTATTTATTTTTAGTTTTCAACATTTACTTCCATAAGTATTGAATTTTCCCCCCTCCCTCACTCCTCCTTCCCCAAGATGGCCTGCAATATATATGCTCTACATATACATTCCTATTAAACATATTTTCACATTAGTCATGTTGTATAGAAGAATTAGAACAAATGGGAGAAACCATGGGAAAGAAAAAACAAAAAAAAGAAAACAGTCTGCTTCACTCTGCATTCGGATTCCATAGTTCTTTCTCTGGATATGGATGGCATTTTCTATCATGAGTCCTTTGGAATTGTTTTAGATCCTTGCATTGCTGAGAAGGGCTAAGTCTATCAAAATCAGTCATCGCACACTGAGGCTGTTACTGTGTACGATGTTCTCCTGGTTCTTTTCACTTCACTCAGCATCAGTTTATATAAATCTTTCCAGGTTTTCCTGAAGTCTGCTTGTTCATCATTTCTTATAGCACAATAGTATTCCATTGCATTAATATACCACAACTTGTTCAGCCTTTTCCCAATTGATGGACATCCCCTGAATTTCTAGTTCTTGGCAACCACGAAGAGAGCTGCTATAAATATTTTTGTACATGTGGATCCTTTCCCCATTTTTATGATCTCTTTGGGATACAGCCCTAGAAGTGGTATTGCTGGGTCAAAGGGTACGAACATTTTCATAGCCCTTTGGGCATAGTTCCAAATTGCTCTCCAGAATGGTTGGATCAGCTCACAGCTCCACCAACAATGAATTAGTGTTCCAACTTTCCCACATATTCCCCAACATTCATCATTTTCTTGTTTTGTCATGTTAGCCAATCTGATAGGTGTAATATGGTACCTCAGAGTTGTTTTGATTTGCATCTATGTAATCATTAGTGATTTAGAGCATTTTTTATATGACTATAGATAGCTTTAATTTCTTCCTCCGAAAACTGCCTGCTCATATCCTTCGACCAATTATCAATTGGGGAATGACTTGTATTCTTGTAAATTTGACTTAGTTCTCTATATATTTTAGAAATGAGGCCCTTATCAGAGACACTAGTTGTAAAAATTGTTTCCCAGCTTTCTGCTTTCCTCCTAATCTTGGTTGCATTTGCTTTGTTTGTACAAAAACTTTCCAATTTAATGTAATCAAAATTATCCATTTTGTATTTCATGATGTTCTCTATCTCTTGTTTGGTCATAAATTCCTCTGTTCTCCATAAATCTGACAGATAAACTATTCCTTGCTCCCCTAATTTGTTCATAGTATCAACCTTTATATCTAAGTCGTGTACCTAGCTTTCCGGTCAGCAGAAGCCATCAGGCAGGCTAGGCGTGAGCCAGGATGGGGGCCTACAAGTATATCCTGGAGCTGTGGAGGAAGAAGCAATAGGATGTCATGTGGTTCTTGCTGCATGTGGGCTTCTGGCAGTACAGCCAGCGGTCCACACTACACCTCACACCCTGGCCCACCAAATCCTATAAAGCCCTCAGGCTGGGCTATGAGGCCAAGCAAGGTTATATCATCTACCGTATCCGAGTCACCATGGTGGCCAAAAGCATCCAGTTCCCAAGGGTGCGACCTATGGTAATCCTGTGCATCATGGCGTCAATCAGCTGAAGCTTGCCAGGAACCTTCAGTTTGTAGCAGAACAATGTGCTGGCCACCACTGTGGGGCCCTAAGAGTCTTGAACTCGTACTGGGTGGGTGAAGGTTCAACCTACAAATTCTTTGAGGCTATTCTTATTGACATATTCCATAAAGCTATCAGACGAAAACCTGACACTCAATGGATCACCAAGCCAGTGCACAAACACAGAGATGCAGGGGCTTACCTCAGCTGGCCGAAAGAGCTGGGATCTTGGAAAGGGTCACAAATTCCACCATAGCATTGGAGGCTCTCGTCATGCTGCTTGGAGAAGGCACAATACTCTCCAACTACATCGATACCACTAATTGGTGCACATTAATTTGTAAACTTAAATGTTTAATAAATGACATTTATGACAAAAAAAAATCATGTACCCATTTGGACTTTATTTTGGTATACGGTATCAGATGTTGGTCTATGCCCAGTTTCTGCCATACTGTTTTCCAGTTTTCCCAGCAGTTTTTCTCAAATAGTGAGTTCTTATCCCAGAAGCTGGGGTCTTTAGGTTTATCAAACAGTAGATTGCTATAGTCCAGATTATATAGCAAGATTTGTTCTTTAGGAAGATTAATTTCACATCCTCCTTAATGGAGAATGAATTGGAATGGGAAGAGAGTTGTGGCAAGCAGACATACCAGGAAGCTACTGCAATGGTCCGAGTGTGAGGAGATGAGGGCCAGCACCAAGATGGTGGCAGTGTCAGAGGAGAAAAAAAGTGTGAAGGGTCTGCAAGAGATTCTGTGAAGCTAGAATTGATAGAAACATCAGATTTGGTAGGGGCGCAGGTGAGAGAGAATGAGGTATGGAGGATGACACCTAGGTTGCCAGCCTGGGTAACTGGGATTTAGTGCCTAATTTATTGCCTACTGGGATTTAGTGTTATTCACACAGTGCTGTTGTTTATTGTAGTAAATATTGTAGTTTAAAAAAATAAATTCATTACCAGTCGGGACTTGACCCACAGCCACTCTGACTAGCATTGCATCTTTGTTAGAGACTTTTATGAACTTTCTAAAACAGAGGAACAGGGACGTGGCATGAATACAGAAATTTCCAGACCTCACTCATATGGCACAAATGAACTCTGCTCACCACCCTCTGTACTTCACATTGAATAATAATGTGCTTTCCTGACAGCAACCCTCTGAGGTAGATATGAACAGTTATTATCCCCCTTTTACTCAGAGAGACTCAGAGAGGTTCAGTGACTTGCTCACAGTTACACCCCTAGTACTTGCTAATTTAACTCAGAAGTCCAACCCCGCCCCCAACCCCAGTGTTTTTTTCTACTACCTCACACCAGCAGCAGACAATAAATAGCAACATATTTTGACAATGTGGCCTTTGTTAACAAGTTTAATATTGAGGGTCATTTTAAATTTGTAAATACAGTATCAGTACAGATAAAATGCCTTAGCTGGCTGCCAGTGTAAATTTTATGATTATTTTTTTCTCCCTCTCTCTCCCTCTTCCTCTCAGTTTAAGTTGAATGCCATTCTGGGGAGATCCTTTCAGCCTCCATAAGGACCCTGACTGAACAGACTGACTCATACTTCACTTCCTCATAGCTAAGGGGCAGTGATAAGAGCTAAAGAGGGAGTTTTACAGTTAGTTTCATCAGCCTCAGGGCAGTGACCAGTGCAGCTCAGAAAGGAGGCTTGATAGGTCAGCCTGTGGTTGCTGTCTTGCTCTGGAAATCTGGAGGAAGGCAAACAGCTCAGAACTGCAACCTAAACCCCTTCAGACTTAGGACCTATCTTCCTACTACCTGTCTAACCTAACATCTAAAGTGAGCTTGCCATGTAGATAGTAGGTCTAATAACTGTCTATCTGGCTGCTTTCAAATTGCATCCTTGGCTCCAGGCTGTAAAAATGGCTGTTGCTCTCTCTGGGTTCCCTCTATTCAAAAAAAAAAATTAATTTCCCCGCCAATTACATGTGAAAACAATTTCTGGTTTTCCTTTCCTTGGAAATCATGCTGACAGCCTACAATGGTGGCCCACTTGAGTGTTCACCTGATAACAAGAAGAGGCTCTTTCCTTCCTTTGGATGTGTGTGGGACTGATAGGATGGGGTGGGGTTGGGGTTGGGGGGATTCTTGCAGCCTTGTAGTCTAGGCAACCAGCATGGTCAGAAATATTATCCCAAGCACAGAGCAGCCAAGATGTCAACCAAATATTTGATTCAACTCTAATTGCCATAAGTCTCCACACCCAATAGTAGGAGCATAATGTGCTGAATCTGAGATTTCAGGAAATGGAGCTGATTAAAGTGTGCGCTAGTAAAAATATAAAGGGAGGCTTCCTTTCTGCTCCACATCCCAACAGCTAGTAATTACTGGTTTGTTTGATTTTTTTCCAGCTGTAATTTTGTCTTCATTTTTCCTGCTGTTTGCTATCCCCTTAAATGACAGGGTGTCACTACACAGAATGATAGTATAGATTGCCAGCTTTGGTCATTCAGAATGGGGCTCCAAATGATGACTTCCTTGGGAAAGGAAATTTTCAGGCCAAGCTGGTGTTCCTTTTGCAAACACCAACCCCCATGAACCACAAATCTATCCTTGAATCGGATTTCTCTCCAGGGAGCCTTTCCTTATGTCCCTGTTCCGTTAAAGTCTAGGCTTCTGAAAAAAAATCAATAAAGGGGAGAATGCAGATAAATTATTTCAAAACACAAAGCTGGCTTTTCTTAACTCAACCAATCGTAGGAATCTTCTGCTATTGTTTCTTTTTAAAAAAACTTAGAAAAGCTCTAAAATTTTGTTTTTATACAATAGGTTTGATAAAAAAAAGAATCATATCAGCAATGTGAAACACTATTATCAAACACACAAAAGATTTCTAATATATATACTTGCGATGCCTAAATCACTCTTCTAGAGATGGTCTGTCCCCTGAGGGTTATAAAATGGGCACTCAGAGAACACATGCATATATCAGGCAGAGACATTAAATTCTATTATGCCGATGGTTCCCCAACCCCACCCCCCCCACAACATCCAGCAGTTTGAGCCTGTGGTTTATGTTCATACACAGAGTTGCCACAGGCTGTAACCTTTAGAAGGCTGCAGTTTTAGAATTCCCATGGCACAAAGGCTCATTCTTTTCAAAATGTGCTAAACATTTGTCAATCATTTATCATTAGCTATGTGGCACATCATTCTCTTCTTTTTCTCTTGAATTCCTGTCTTCCATCTGCTCCCATACTCTTGGTTCCTCTCTCATCTCATGTTAATTCTCTTTGCTTTTTAAAGATTCCTTTTGGAAAGCTCTCCTCCTTCACCACTGTAGCAATATCTCTAATTTTTCCTTCAACTTTGTGGAATTCTCTTGGTGCCTTTTTCTCATTCTACTTCATTCTTTATGCTCATCCTTGGCCTTTTTCTCTGACTTTTTTCTCCCTCTAATAGTGTATCGAAAGGCTGTGCTGATGAAAGACTACTCTTACACCATAGAAAAGAAAACTCCCTACCACATATTTTAGGCTTATTTTTAGTTGACAGGCCTTCCTGAATGATAGAATTTTTTTCTTCACTTTTACTGATAAACTTAAAGAACATTTTGTGATCTGAATTAAACAAAAGCAACCTTGGGGTTTTGCAATTATATGTAACTTTGCCTTGTGCACCCACTTTAGGTTCAGCCCCCTCCAGTACCCTCTCACCACTAAAATTTTAACCACCTAGTGGTCTCTCTGGCTAGGCTGCCCTGCTATTGCTATGAATGTAGGTGCCCCAACCCACCCTCTTTAGGCAAGTCATCAAAGTCCATTAGAGGTGGTGGGACTTTAGAGAACACTTAAGTGCAAATCACTAATTTTGTTGACAGTCTGAACCCCAGAAAGGGGAGGTGATGAGTGGGATGACAGGACTAATTAGTGGTAGGTCTCCTGACTCTTACTCCAGAGTTCTTCCCATTATACTCTGTAGTCTCTGTTAAAGAGGATGTTGTCATCACTCCTTTGTTGCAAGCTGTTGGAGCCTATGAAGTGTTAAAGAGGGAATAACACCTACAAGAAGCTCTGTTCTTAATATGATCAGAAGGGCAGTTGTTCAGTTTTGGGTTTGGTTTTTTTTTTTTGGTATATATGTTGGGAACAAACTCCTTTTAGCTTATGTTTAGGATTTAAAGCTTGAGGGAATCATTTAATTTAGACCCCTCATTTTGCAGATGAGGAAATAGGCCTGGAGAGGAGTGAGTTGTCCAAGGTCCTATAGGCCGTAAGTGGCAGAGTCAAGATTCAAATTCAGTTCTTCCAAAGTCAGTGATCTTTTCCTCTGCCAAACATAATGGAGAGAATTCTCTTTGGAGCGGAAGTTTGAGAGCTTGCCCCTGTGAATGGGAAAGAAGCCATAGAATCATAGATTTAGAGCTGGAGAGGGACCTAAGAGGTCTAATTCATTCATTTGGATTTCACAGATGAAGAACCTGAGACTGAGATAGTTGATGTGATTTGCCCAGGGTCATAGAATAGAATAGAAGAGTCAGAATTTCAACCCAGCTTTTTTTTTTTTACTTTAAATCCAACCCTCTTTGCCATCCACAGTATCCTGTAAGCATTCTTTCAAGATCTCAATCACTACACTTATGTAGCAAAGAAAGCCAATTTCGGTTCCACCTTCGAGTCTTATTTCCTTACTCTCATTAATGGGCTTGGACCTAACTATAGAATAGAAAACCATTTTTATATCCTTAAGATGGTATATACACAAGGCAATGCTTTCCCCATGAACTAGAAATAACTAGCTTTTGTCTCTTCCTTTAAAGAGCAGCAACACACTCTTAATTAGGAAAGAATCTTTGGCCTTTTAGCCATTCACATTTCATCAGTTTAGCAAAAATATAGATGTGAATTTTCCCCAGTCTTTTTTACATCTCTCTCCTTGCCCAATGCCACTGTGATTTTCTTGTATATTTTTTCCCCTCTCAATGCCTTTTTTCTCTTCCCTTTTGAGGGAATGAAGCACTCCAAGATATAAATACTTGGTAATAAAATGTGACTCACCTATTCCCTCTGCTGTAAAAGTTGCTCCAAGTCAGTAACTAAAATGTGTGCCTGACTCAGTAATTACACAGCTTAGCCTTTATTGAAATTATCCTGCAATCTAGAAATTAGAGGTGAAACAGCCCATGAAATCATCTTAACCTAGCCCTTTCTGGCAAATGTAAGAGTCTTTTCTGAGAGATATTTCCAGCACTCATTTGGTTCCAAAATATTCAAGCAAAACATCATTCCAATTGTTACCTTCAAATGACTTATCACATGCTACAAAACTGCCAGAGTCCATCTCTAAGAAGCACATTTCCTGAGATCAAGTAGTGGTTAGCCAAGAGAAAAACAGTTCGAGTTAGTCTGTAAATAGACAAAGATCTGGGGGATTAATTGAGCAGTAATTTATCAATCCAGATTCTGCCAGTTTCTAAGCCAGGGGTAAGTGACCTAGCATGAGGAGTCCTGACCAGTGGTAGGCTGGTTAGGTTTGCCAGGAGAGATGTGTAAGGTACAGAGCTTCCTATTGAGTCACACTGACTTTCAGTATGAGGGCACGGTTAGGCAGTGGGACAAGGCAATCTGAGAAGGATCAGGATTGAGAACTCAGCCTGCAGGTGTGGCAAATAGTGCCAGATATCATCAATAAAGAATTCAGAACTAAGGGTCAGCTAATATAGAAAGAGAGTACATTCAGATAGAGCAAAGAACTTGGTCTAATGACATGAGTTCTAATTTTGGGTCTGTTATATCTACTTTGACTTTGGGAAAGTCACCTTGGTTTCCTTATCTATAGAAAGTGAAATGCTTGAAATAGGTCAGGGATTCTTAACCTTTGTATCATGGACCCCTTTGGTAGTCTGGTGAAGCCAACTATGAGCCTCTTTTCAGATGAATGTTCATTGCCTACAATCATAATTCAAGGAAATGCTAAATTTCAGTTAGAGGTTAGTGAAAATAAAGATGTGGGTATTTTTTTTTCCATTCCAGGTTCATGGACCCTTTGAAATCTATCCATGGATCCTTAGATCTTTGGACTCCAGGTTAAGAACCCTGAACTAGATGATCTCTTGGGTATTTTTAGCTCTAAATCCTATAATCCTGTCATACATACCATGAATCCAGGAGGCAAACCATTTAAGGAGAAGTGGATGAACGGTCATCTATCTATTAAGTTTGCTGTAGAAAAGATTACTGAATTGGCCAGGAAGATGGACCGGATGAATCCTAAGGTCTTTTTCCACTGGAATGATTATATAATTTTTAAACTTTAGTGACAGTCTAGGATTTCAGGCTACACTGTAAGGAGCAGGTAACCTGGATATGTACATTTATACTTAAATACAAAATATGTGCAAAGCATATAGAAAATGATTTTGGTGAGTAGAACAATAACAGCTGTGGGGTTGGGGTAGTTAGAGTCTTGAGTAGGAAGTGGCTCCTGAGCTGGGATTTGAATGGAGCCAAGGGTTCTTCTGTGTAGAGAGAGCATTCCAAAGCCATTGAGTTTAAACACATACACACACACAGAGGTATAAAGATATATGTAAAATATATTATAATTATATGCAATTATAATATGTCACATATATAATATAATATTATACATTATATACACACACACACACACACACACACTCATATGTACATGGTGTAGGAGGAGGTAGATTGTACTAGTGGTATCACAAAGTCAGAAACTGATGGGGGAGAAGCAGTGACTCCCCAAAGGCCTAGAATCACTGCTCTTAGGAGAGCTTGTAAAACTCTCTTCCCTGGAGAGTGTGGAGAAAAGGGACAGTTATCTGGGATGGGGTAAGGACCTTCCTGCTGACTGACAGGAAGCCTAAATACATAGAGATAGCCATGGGATCTGATGTCATGAATCAAAAAAGCATTTGGCTGGCAATGACATTAATACCAGACTGGTTCCAGTTTAAACTTACAGGACTGTAGATTAAATATAAAAGGGGCCTTGAAAGTTAGTTAGTCAGCCCCCTTTCATTTCATAGGTAAGGAGATTGAAGTCCAGAAAGATTAAATGATTTACTCTTTATGACACAAGTAGCAGGTGGCAGGGTCTACTTTTGAATCCAGGCCCTCTGACTCAGATTCAACTTATTTTTATTTTTTTAATTAGACCATACTGCCTCTTGAGTTTGGGTCAGTACCAGCTTGTCAGTGCTTCAGGGATATCTAATTTGGTCAATGTTGGGTATTCCATATTTGTCAATGTCCCTCTTAAAATGCGGCAACCTGAATTGAACATGATATTCTGGATATACCCTAACCACCACTGATTAGAGTAACACTGTATTTTACTGTTTAGCTCCTTATGAGGCTTTGTGGGTTCAAAGGTCATTTCTAACCTCTTTTAAAGATGTGAGAGATAAATGAAAAAAAATGACCCTGTCACAAAAACAAAGCAGAAGGCTTGGAGGATGAAAATGTGATGATGATATATGACAATATCTAAATTCACCTGAGTTTCAAGTAGAGTTTATCTGAAAAGGGAAATCAATCTTAGACTTGAAGATAGGAATTATTTCATTTATATCCCCAGAGACTAGCACAGTGTCTAACACATAATAGGAACTTAATAATTGTATGTTGAATGATTAGCTAAAGAGAAATTTTATGAGGTGATAGAGATGTTAATATCTTACATGTCATCCTCCTCCCCACCCCCCAATAAACTCCAGGGGCTTTCTGTTGCTTGCAGGAGCAAATACAAAATGCTCTGTTTGGGATTCAAAGCCCTTTGTAACTTAGCCCCCTCTTACCTTTCCAGCTTTCTTACACCTTACTCCCCAACATGCACTCTACAATCCCATGACACTGGTCTCCCAGCTATTCCAGGAACAAGACACTCCATCATCTGGCTCTGTACTTTCTCTGACTGTCTCCCATGCCTAGAATGTTCTATCTCCTATGCTCTGACTACTGACCTCCCTGTCTTCCTTTAAGACCTAACTAAAATCCCATCTTTTTCCAGAAGCCTTTTCCAACCCCTCTTAATTCCAGTGCTTTCCCTCAGTTAATTATTTCCTATTTATCCTGTATATGGCTTGCTTTGTATATATTTGTTTGCATTGATTGTAACATCCTTGAGGGCAGGGACCGTCTTTTGCCCCTTTTTATATCTTCAGCATTTAACACAATGACTGTCACATAGTAGGCACTTAATAAATATTTCTTGATTCATTAGTTGGTAGGGAGGCTTCATAAAATATAAATGTAGATTGTGAGATGAGGAAAAAAGGTCTTAAAGACTTTCTAAATTCTTTTTTTTTGGAGGGGGGAAAGCAGGGCAATTGGGGTTGAGTGACTTGCCCAAGGTCACACAGCCAGTAAATATGTCACGTGTCTGAAGCAGGATTTGAACTCAGGTCCTCCTGACTCCAGGGCCAGTGCTCTACTCACTGTGCCACCTAGCTGCCCCAAGAATTTCTGAATTCTAAACAATCTGACACATTATTGCCTCCTAACATCAAACAAAAACACCCTTATTTTCTGTGGGGCAAGGGTGGGAGTGAAGGGGGAAAGTTCATTTTTGACTTAGAAGAATAGATTGTTTGTAAAAGATTAAGGAGCTTATGAGAGATTAAAAATAGACTGGAATTTTCATTGCAGTTTAGACTTCTGAATTTTTCTTTGAAGATCTGACAAAAATAAACAGTGAAAGAGTCATCCTTTTTATCATTGATATTATACAGATTCAGTCAACCAGAAATTAGAAAATTCTTTAAACCTATGCTAGTTATGGAATGATGAAAAATTAGGTGTCTGTATTTCACTGAAATATATCAGTTACTTTTTGGTCCATACGAAGATGGCCAACCTTACCAAAACCAACTTTGAGTTCTTTTTCTAGCAATGGGGATGGATTTACAATGTCATGCACACTCACTCAGATCAGCTTCTCTCATCACCAAATGAAACAAGATGACTGGTTAGGTCTAAGATGCAGTTGGTGGCCAAAGGGGAAAAAGGCTGACTGGGTTCTGTGGGAGAATGACACTGTTTTCATTAGCACAATTTGCTAACCAGCAGTAAAAGTAAGTGCTTATATGCATGTAGTTCTTTACTGTTACAAAGTCTTTTATTTTAAAAAACTATGTTTTGTTTTTATATTACATATATTTACAGATTACTCCCGTGTTATGAGAAGTCTCTTGTAACAAAGAAAATGATTAAATAAAACTAATAATACAGTAACCTCATCCGGTTGTTTCTGCAACATTTCACATCTGTAGCACTTCTCCATTTCTTTAAAAAAACAAACACACCCAATAGAAATCTATTTTCTCTCCTTGACACCCTCCACCCTATTGAAATTCACCCCCCCAAAATTTCTTGTAACAAATATACAAAATCAAGGAAAAATAATTGCCCTCAATGGCTGCATAGAAATATATATACACATATGCCCATGTGTATATATAATGTATATGCATACATGCATGCATTTATGCACGCATATATTTGTCTCATTTTGAACCCTAAATCTATTAGCTCTGTCATGAGCTCTGTTATATAATAACCAATCATGATTCCAGAGGACCAACATTGAAACATGCTACCTATTACAAAGCATTTACACGCATGATATCGTTCTTATAACAATCCTGTGAAGTAAGAAGGGCAAGTAGTTTTATATCCCATTTATAGGTATGGAGATTGAGTTTCAGCAAGATTAAATTATTTTCTCTGGGTCACATAGAACTAAAAATGGAGGAATCTAAATCTAAGACATCTAACTCTGAGTTCCAGGTATTTTCCACTACACCATGAAACTGAATTAACTAGCCACAGATTACATAAACCAGACTTTAAACTGGCTGCAGAGGGGGAAAAAAATTGGTCCTAGCTCAAAAAGCCTCCATAGTGGGTAGAGACAGAGTGGTGCTGTATTTCATTTTATTGCCCTTTCCTATTAATTGAGACTATCCAGAGTTAGGTTCTAAAGCAGAAAACAGGATGCTGGGCAGCCACAGAGTGTAGACTGACCAGCATAAAAATGGCAGTGGCCCATGTACATTAGCAAACAGCTCTGGTTTGGCTGAGGTCCCTGTCCTGAGCTTTGGAGAAGCAAGAAATTATACCTCTTCTCATGACCAAATATGGAAGGTGTACTTATTGACCTGTCTGTTTTTCTGGAGGATGGTGGCCAGATTGATCACAGCCAACCAGATGCTTGAACTCTTGCAACAGCCAACAAGTAACTGGTCTCATTGTCACTGCTCCCTCCTTACTCAAATTAATCATGCACATCATGCACGTCCTACCAGATTAATCTTCCTAAGAGATCATTTTCATCATACCCTTCTCTTGCTCAAAATATGTAATGGTTCTCCTTAATATGGCATTTCAAGCCCTCCAAAATCTGGCCCTTAAGTATGTATGCATGTATGTATTGTATATGCATATATATTATATATGCATACACACACACACACACACATATATATTTAAATCTCCTATTAGTCTCCAAATGCATCTTCTGTTCTAGCCAGACTGTTTCCCCAAACATGCCTTTGCTCACACCATACTCCCACCTGAAATGCTATTCTAGCTTCTCTCTATTTGTCTGAATGCTATGTATCCTCCAAGGTCCAGATCAAGTTTCACCTTCTACAGAGAGCATTCTCTGACCACCCCAGACCATAGTAAGAGCTTCCATCTGGATTCCTCTATTTATTCTATACCACTCACTTAGGACAGAGAATAACTGTCTTACATTGTTAATTATAATTTTATGTGCATAGTAATACCTCTATTAATAAAGAGGATATGACCAAAGAGGTACTCGATTATCAGAAACTAGCTAACCAGAGGTAGAAATTATATAGAAAACATTGAAATATAATCTAGGATATAAGCAAAGGGTGTTATGGTATGAAAATATAATTAAATGCTAAATAATTAATGTAAAATGATAAAAACATGAAATATTCATTTTAAAATAAAAAATGAAACCATAGAAGGAGGAGGTAAAGAAGATGCAGAGATATAAGGTAGGAATGGGAGAAATGTATGAAGGACAGGAGATAGAGATGAGGAGGTGGATCAAGGTATGATTGGTATTCTCTGTATAAGCATATATCAAATTATAGTGACAAAACAGTAAGGAAATATTTATGGATTTTATTCCAGTTTCATTATGGGATGAGGGAAGGAAGAGATAGAAGGGTAGGAAGGAAGAGATAGTGGTGGAGCTGGAGGTGGCTGACTACCTTTCTCCCTCCCTTCCCTTCAGATGAGGCAGTTTGTAGCTCCTTCCTACAACAACTGCTTAGGTTAGCCTCTAATGTGGGTGTTAGCTCTTTCCACCAATCCCACTGTAAGTGGAATCTGAATAGATTTAGGGCTTTGGTATCTGCCTCTCCTAACATGCTGATAGAAGTGAAATCAAGTCAAATATGAACAAAAACAACAAGAAAGCAAGTTGGAAAGGGAAAAAAGTCATTCAAGAAACCCTTTAAGTCTGAGGGACAACTGTAGTTGGGAGCAGGGAATTTTCTGGTGGACTAAGTAGATGAAACTCAGACCACTTTTTGTATTAGCTATTGGAGGTACCACTTTCCAATGGGTGCTTCTCTGAATAACAAGCCATCCATCAGTCTCTGCAGCAATAGATAGAGCCTCCAAATCTTGAGCTTTAAGGCAAGGCAAGAAACATTTATTAAGTACATATTACGTGCCAGGCACTGTGCTAAATGTGGTAGTCATAAAAACTAGCAAAAAGAAAGACAATCCCCCCCCCCCCCATGGAGCTTACACTTGGATGGGGAAGACAACACATAAAATAAAGCTGAAAAATAGCTGGTAAGGTGGTAGTGGTCAGGCAATTACCCTGTTTTGCCTTAATTTATTTTAAAAATTCTCCTCATCTTTGAAGACACATTCTCAGAATTTTTTGTTTTGTTTTGTTTTGTTTTACAGCATTCTTACCTCTAAATGGCATCTGACCTGAGGCCATGAAAGATTTCATCTAAAAAGTGCAGTGTGGTGTGGCAGAGTGTTGAACTTAGAGTCCCAAAGACCTGAATCTGAATCCCACCTCTTTGTGACCATGGGCAAGTCACTAAACCTCTCTGAACCTCAGTTTCCTCAATTGTAAAGTGAGAATAATAATATTTATTTTCTATACATTTCAGCTATTGCATCACCATTTGATCGTAAAATCATAGATTTAGAACTGGAAGGAAACTTAGAAGTCAATGAGTTCAGCCCCCGAATTTTATATGTAAGGGCAGGAGCATAACAGTACCAGAAACCTTAAGGGGTAACCTGAGAGGAGCAGTAGTAACTACCCTCTGAGGACCTGACCTGTGAGTGCAAGTTGTGGAGTAAGTTCAGAGAGGGTGCTGCATAAATACAGATAATTAACAATAATAGTAAGTAACCTTTATACTGCGTTTATTACATGCTAAGCATTTTGCAATTATTATCTTATTTGATCCTTACAATAACTCCGGGAGGTAGGTATTATTATTACCTCCATTTTACAGATGAGGAAACTGAGGCACAGAGAAATTAAGTGACTTGCCCAGGGTTAAGTATCTAGGAGATGATTTAGAACTTGGGTCTTCCTAATTCCAGGTCTAGCACCCTACTTACTATACCACCCTACCATGACTTGAGAAACAAACATTTATTGAGTGCTATATCCTTGCCAGCTCTCTAGCAGGGAGTTTTAGTTTCTGTTTGGGAATTTACTTTGTTTTCTGTAATGAATGCAGGACAAAAAATATTCTCCTGAGTCTTATCCTCTAATTGCCCCAAGAGGAGACACCTGATGAGCTTTCCTATCATTAGCACTTACAGGCTGACATTGTGCTTTATATATGTAAATCTGTTTTATTTAACCTTCATAGGAGAGACAATATATTTTTATAGTTAGCTTATCCTCTGTCTTTGTGGTGTCCCTTGATCGCTTTAGACATTGTAGAACTGGGGTCGTGGAGAGTATAAACACCTCTCTCAGGTCTGGATCCCACCCCAAATCAAATCCCTAAAAAAGGAGCCCCAGTATCTTGAAGCCCTTTAATTGAAATTTTAACTGCTAGCCATCTAATTAAGTTTATATGATTCACTGTCTAGAATTCAAGTCACAGTTCAATGATGAAATAGGAAACTCATTTTTCCTCAGAGTCAGATACCGCAGATATAACTGAAAGGTTCACAACTAGGTCAATTCCAATCTCTTCTCATGTCAGCCAACCCTGCCCTGAGATTCAGCACAGGAAATTTCATATTCAAAGAAGTTTCAGCATAATGCCTTCTACAGGGTAGGTGCTCCACAAATATTTGTTGCTCAGATTCAGTTCGAGATTGTGTCTGTAGGACAGATCATAATTGATGATGATGAATCAATGCAAATCTCAAACATTTTGAAAACATAAATTGATCTAGAAATCTCAAATCCTATACCTTCAGTATTCTAGGTTAATTTCCAAACATTCATTTATTTTTTCAACAAATATGTATTGAATGCCTAGAAGCAACTAGATAGCATCTTGTAGTGGTTCTCAATGTTTTTTGTTTCATGACGTCCTTTCAACAATAACTAATAACATATAATGAACCCCTGGGTAATTTAATATATTGCTCATGATAATTCTTTTAGATTTATTCACCAAGCACTTACAGTTATAACTTTTGCCCCACAAAGCTCCAATTTAAAATTTATATTATATAATTATAATATATAAACTTTATTCTATCTATAATTATTGTCATTCTAATTATAAAATAATCATGAATATTTTATTGGGACATTCTATAAGAATTAAAAGAAGAAATCCAGAAAGATCTTATATGTTTATTATCTGTAAGTCTTCATATAAAATTTCTTTTTTTCCCCAAATTTTGTTGATTATATAGAACATTTTAATAAAATAAGTTATGTTTTGGAAGATGTTTAACATGATATAATAATCATATATAAACTCAATTTAGATGTTGGACTTTTTTATTTGAACAAATGTTTTCAATATTTGGTTCAATATCAAACAAACCCAGTCTTAAATCTCATTCCATATAGAGTTTATTTCTTATTTTGACGTAAAATAAGAATAAAGTGAAAATGCTCACTCATACAAAAATATGGTGGAAAATTGTAGAAGAGTTCTACAGGCTCTTTTGATGAGAGATGGACATTCATTTTTAAAATTTTATCAACTTAAAATGATGAAAATGAATAGGTTCTTATAATACAAATATTTGCTTTTTATGGACTAACAAGTGCTATGTTCAATGATAACTGTCTTCAAGTTCAGTCTCATATTTATTCACTTCATTTTTAACTAGCCTTTATAAGAATCAATCATGATTTTCTTCTACCATTTGAACACCAGATTCTCACAGAAACGCCACTGAATGAATGACAGGTGCTGCCAATTTAGTTCATTTACAAATCTACTGGACAGAATAATAACATAAGTAGAAGATAAAGTTAAATTGGAAAACAATCTTAATACATCAGTAAGAGGTAATGTAAGGTTTATTTCTGCAGAATGTTTCTGATAGTCTTCAAGATGGCTTCAAGATAGTTTATAATGCTTAATGCCTGGAGATTACTGTTTTCAAAAAACCTGATAATTGCAATGCAAGAATGCAGACGTTTGTAATATCTTGATCATGTGATTATACAGTTGATGAAGTATGATTACAGGATAACAGAAAGAAATGAGAGAACTATTCTGGTGCAGTGTGCAAAACACAAATGAGGGTATGTATAAGTGTCTGGCCATCTATGGGAGTCTACTTGAACTTGAATGTCAAACCCTTGTGGTGGTTTGGAAACACTTTGATGACAGGTTGAGAAACTGTAATAACATGTTGTATTTAGTCAGAAGCAGCCAGAGTCTGATGTAATCACTTCACAAACCCCCATATTGTTCTGCACACAATCTTGATAATTTCACATTGCTGTAGAAATAAACCTACAATGCTTCAAACTTGTATGTGCTTGTCCTAGAGAAAGAAATATATGTATTCGTTATACAATTGGGCAATTATTTACTGCTTATGGTGCCCATAAAGAATTTTTAATGTAAACCTCTTAGAGTTTCATCCTGAACCCCCAAGAGAGTCATTTAAACCTCTGTTTGCCTCAGTTTCCTTAACTGTAAGATAGGGGTACTAATAGTACCCACCCCAACAGGGTTGTTGTCAGGATCAAATGAGATAATATTTATAAAAAGTGTTTAGCAGAGTGTCTGGCATATACTAAGCTGTACATAAATGCACATTTCTTTACCTCTCCTCCCCTCCCCTTTCCTCGCATTTCCTCCTCTTCCCTCCCCTCCCCATTAGTATATTCCTATTGAAAACTATTGGTATAGAGCGTTAGATAGACCTGGTTTCAAATCCTGCCTTACATATTTAGTAGCTGCGTAATCCTGGGCAAGTGACTTAATCTTTTTTTGGCCATAGTTTTTCATCTGTGAAATGGGAATAATAAAACCTTCCTCAAAGACTTGTTGTGAGGATTAAAGCAGATAATACATGTAAAGTGTTTTGCAAACCTTAAAGGGTCAAAAAAATGTTAACCAAAAAAGGGCCAAAAATCATGTAAAATGATTATTATTTTGTGCAAGGCACATGCAAAATGCCATAGGGAATATGAAGTTGAATAAAACATGATCTTTTATCTCAAGGTACTTGTCATTCAAGGGTTTCCATTAGACAAAAGATTTTGAGCTAGCAAGGACCTTAGAGGACACTTATTACTTCTTTTGCCCCATTGTTCTATTTAGAACTCCTAATCTATGTTATCAAATGATATAGGAACAACATGTTCTGTGGTGAAAGTAAACTATTAAAACATTAAAATTATTGATCTATAGCAATGTAAGTGGATAAATCCATTTTACATTAATACAATTTTTAGTAGTAGGATAAAAAAGAAACAACTTTTATTAATTCAAGTTCATATAGTAATCAGAGTCAAGTTGACAAATTGTGTGCCTCATTATTGTGCTCATTGCTAGGCAACCCTACAGAGTACCTTTGAGCTCACTTGCAGAGAACCAGATACAAGACTGAACAAAGCCAAACATGTCATAATTTCTTAGCTACCTGCTCCGATATACTCTGTCCCTAGGCTCCGGAGGAGCACAGGACAGAATTGTAGACACATATACAGTTACTTGGGGGAACACAGACATACTCCATAAGTTCAGGATTGCTTTTATCAGCAAGGCAGGATCCAGGGCAGACAAACTCCATCATGCAGCTGCAACTCTGAGAGCCTTACTTGGCCGTTCAATCTTAGTCTGTTCCACAAACTGGGCATCTCACAAAAAAGGCTGGTTTGACAATATCGATAAGGGTGCAGACTACACTGAAATACTTTTTGTCTTCTTGCTCAGCTTCAGGTGGAGTCTCTGATGGTCACCTAGCCTCTGCTCCAAGCCCTCAACATTGATAATCCACCACTTCTTGAGGTAGGCTATTGTACTTTTTGTACACCTCTAAGTAGGAGGAAGTTCTCCTAAACTAACTTCTTTGTATCTTCCCCCCCACCCCTCCACCGACGGCTGTTGTGCTGCCCTCTGGGCCCAAAAAGAACAAATCTAATCTCTCTAGCTCTTGGGGCTTGTACATTCAGCCCCATCTTCACTCTCAGGTACTCTCTTTGTTTTCCTATGAAGTCTCCGATCCTATTGCCAAATCCCAAGTTCTGCACTCACCAACTAACTCTCCTTCCTGCACTCACCAAACCCAATCAACTCCTCCAGACCCATTGATTACCATAGAAATGGCCATGATCCATATTTTCTTATCTTCCATCTATAGAATTGTAATCATTTGGTCACCTTCGAAGCTGTTTCAATATTAGCAGATGACACAGAGGAAATCTTCCCATGGAAAAGGTAACATCTGTCTTTGTCTTCCTCACTGGGCCCTGAAACATCTCAAGATTCTAATATCCTCTGATCTGCATCTGTAACTAGAAGTTTCTCCCAGAGCTGGTATTATATGGTAGAATTTCTCTTCTTTTCCTCTAAAAAATTATTTTTCTTCTCTTTCTTTGTTTTTTTCTTTTTTTCTTTCCTTCCTTTCTCTTTTTTCTTTTTCCTTCTTTCTTTTTTCTTCCTTCCTTCCTTTCTTCCTTCCTTCCTTCCTTTCTTCCTTTCTTCCTTCCTTTCTTTCTTTCTTTCTTTCTTTCTTTCTTTCTTTCTTTCTTTCTTTCTTTCTTTTTCTTCCTTCCTTCCTTCTTTCCTCCCTCCCTCCCTTCCTTCCTCCTTCCTTCCTTCTTCACCCTCCCTCTGTCCTCCCTCCCTCCCTTCCTTCCTTTCTTCCTTCCTTCCTTCCTCCATCAGGGGTTAAGTGTCTAGCCTTGCATCACACAGCTATTAAGCGTCTGAGGTCTGATTAGAATTCAGGCCCTGCTGACTCCAGTGCTGGTTTTCTATCGACTTATCAACTTCATCACCTAGCTGCCCCACTCCCCATAGTGGAATTTTATAAGACATTTCTTTAAGAAACAAGTAAGAATTATTTGTAGTTAGCACATTAATTGTAATGTAATTAAAAAGTTTTAGGGTGCTTTAAAACACTTTGCTTAACACTTTTGAGGAGGGACAGCGTCAAAGGAAAGAATAGAATATATAGGGGGTGAGATAGGATGAAGGGAAATATAGTTAATCTTCCACAACACGATTCTTATGGAAGTGTTGTGTATGACTACACATGTATAACCTATATTGAATTGCTTGCCTTCTCAATGAGGGTGGGTGGGGAGGAAGGGAGAGAATTTAGAACTTGAAGTTTTAAAAATGAATGTTAAAAAATTGTTTTTATGTGCAACTGGGAAATAAGATATACAGGCAATGGGGTATAGAAGTCTATCTTGCCCTACAGGAAAATAGAAGGGAAGGGGATAAGAGAGAGGGGGGTGGTGATAGAAGGGAGGGCAGATTGAAGGAAGGGGTAATCAGAATGCATATCATCTTGGGGTAGGGGGAGGGGAGAGATGGGGAGAAAATTTGGAACTCAAAATCTTGTGGAAGCGAATGTTGAAAACTAAAAATTAATTAATAAAAGCAAAGTAAGATATAATAAATTCCACACATTATTTTTAAAAACACTGCTTTTAAAATAGATTAAACATAACTCTCCATCTAATCTTGCTTGTAGCATGCTATGCTCAGCAAATCTTTTTTTCCTTCATAGATTCATAGGTAAACTCTAGCTCTCTTTCATAGAATCAGAAAGCACTAGAGCTTGAAGGGAACTTTGTGATAATCTCTTCAACTTTCCTGGTAACAGATTTAAAAAAATGTTACTCAGAGAAGTTGAATGATTTCACAGTGAGTTGGTGGCAGAGCTGGACCTGTCTTCTGAACCACAGGCTGGCTAGGTTTAGTGGGTAGGGCACTGAACCTGGTAATTAGGAAGACCTAAGTTTAAATCCAGCCTCAGAGGCTTAGTAGCTGTGTGACCCTGGGCAAGTCACTTAAACCTGTTTGCCTCAGTTTCCTCAACTGTAAAACGGGAATAATAATGCCACCTGCCTCCTAGGGTTGATGTGAAGATCAAAAGAGATAGTATTCATGAAGTGCTTAGCACAATGCCAGGCACCTAGAATGTACTTAATAAATCCTTATTGAATAGTATTCCTCCCATCCCCCACACTTTCCACCTAAATGATTATTAGTTCTGAGTCAGTGGGTTCTGAATGAATGAGTTTTCATTTATTTATTTTGTTCTGGATCTGTGATTTTATCCATGTGGAAAAATTTCTGGTGTGGAAATCCTCTCCAATAATGGAGAGTAGTGACTAACTGTAATTTGTGGTTTTAGAGAGTTGCTTGGGACCCTGAAAAGTTAGGTGAACTGTCCCCTCATCGTGCAGCCAGTATGATGTCAGAGGCAGGGCTTGAACACAGGTATTCCTGACTCCAAGACCAGCCCTTTATTTACTACGTTATGTTGCTGCTCAATTTTTTTTGCTGTGATTATAAAGATTGAGAAATACATGTTGGATTTCGCATTTCTTCTCTCTGCGTACGTGGAATCAGGTTGCCCTGAAGGGTAAATTCCTAGAATATATATATGTTCTGCACAGTATATTTGTGGACAGTATGTTTGGCAGATAAGGAAACTTGGATATAAAGTCTTAAGTCTGAACCACGTCTCTCATTTATTCCAATGTTTTGACTTCAACCAACATAAGGCAACTCTGGACAAGTGTACTACAATGCATTCTCTTTTGATGCCTGTGCTTGGCTATGTAGAAATATTGAGGTCAAAGAGTGGGAGAGTGGATAACTCAGCTACTGAAACCTTTGCTTAAGTGCACTGGTATCAGGGCATAGAGAATGCAGTCTGTCACGTAACTAACTTTTTGTTTTTTTCCCCAATTAATACTATTTTTTCTCTCTTTTTTATTAAACATTGACATTTTAACTTGCTGCTTGGGAAGACTAGTTGAACATGTGACACTCAGAGGCTTTAGGTCTTCATATCTTGTATCATCATATTTGGGATAGATTTAACAAAACAGTCATTCATAATAACCAACATTTGTATAGTAATTTTAACTCTCTGACGTGCTTTCACATATATTATCTCATTTATTCTTTATTTGAAGGCAGATATTATAATCTTTCTAATACAGATGGGCAAACTGAGGCTAAGAAAAATTAAGTAACTTAACAAAGGTCACATAAAAAATTGATGACAGAGTCTAGACCTCCTAGATTCTAATCCAATATATTTTCTGAACTATCCTGCTTTATGCTGTGAAAGGAAAGGGAGTTTGTATCAGTAGCATCATGGGGAGAATCAGCTGTCCAAATACTAGGGGAGCTCTCCTTCATGTGTTATCCTGTGGGAATTAGACATATTTCAGCAGTAACTGGATGTTAGAGCCAGAAGGGCTCTTAGAGATCATTTAATTCAAGCGCCTCATTTTATAGGTGAGGAAAGTGAGACTCAGAATAGGGAAGCGACTTATCTAAGACTATACAATTTAGTTGGTAACAGACAAGAGAAAAACTCAGGTCTTGGTCACTTCTAGTCCAGTGGTTTTCCTACCATAATACAATTAAGTTAGTTATACTTCTTTTCTCAGAAATAACTTTAAAACTGAGAAGGAAGGCAACTTCACAGCTCTTGTCTTTTCTTTCACATCTAGACTTGAAAACATCCCAGAACTGGATTACTCTAAACAACATCACTTGATGATTAGTTCTATTGCCTTTGTGTAGCTCCTAAGCAGAGGATTCAGGTGCGTTAAAGGAACAATCTGAAAATTACCGTGGATTCCAGAGAAGATAACGTGAACCTAAATGACTTCAAAGCAAACCTGAAATTTAAATTATTCCACCTTAGCATTAAGCCTTTACTATACAAGGTTTCTCTTGTTACAAAGCTCAACATTGTGGTTGCTATGGTTCAGTCATTTCAGACTCTGTGATCCCATTTGGGATTTTCTTGGCAAAGATATGGGATAGTTTGCCATTTCCTTCTTCAGCTCATTTTATGGATGAGAAAACTGAGGCAAACAGGGATAAGTACTTACCCAGGGTCACACAGTAGTAGGTATCTGAAGCCAGATTTATACTCAGGTCTTCTTGACTCCAGGTTTCATGCTCTGTTTACTGCACCACCTAACTGCTCAAAGCTCAGTGACAAAGTTTAAAAGACAAATCCATCTTTTCCTTCCTTCCTTCCTTCCTTCCTTCCTTCCTTCCTTCCTTCCTTCTTCCTTCCTTCCTTCCTTCCTTCCTTCCTTCCTTCCTTCCTTCCTTCCCTCCTTCCTTCCTTCCTTCCTTCCTTCCTTCCTTCCTTCCTTCCTTCCTTCCTCTTCCTTCCTTCCTTCTTCCTTCTCCTTCCTTCCTTCCTTCCTTCCTTCCTTCCTTCCTTCCTTCCTTCCTTCCTTTCTTCCTTCCTTCCTTCCTTCCTTCCTTCCTTCCTTCCTTCCTTCTCTTCCTTCCTTTCTTTAAACTATGGATTGAATCCATTTATCATTCTTCCCCTCCTCCCCCCAGTTAGCTGGGGAAAATGACTGTTCTAAGCTCCTCAAAGAAAAGTCCAGATAACTGCTAGGTATTTCAGATATATCTGGGAATCATGACCATTTGTTCTAAGCTTATGCCTTCATGCCAGAGGTTCATTAGAATCTTTATGATTCATTCCAGCTGTTGAGGGGAAGAAAACAGAATGCTTGAAGGCAATAGAGGGACACACTTCATGTATAACTAGATGGGATGTTGGGGGAGGGAGGACATTCTTCTCCTCCAGTCAGTGATAATTCTCAAAGTCTTTATGTCTAGGGACATGGGTGTAATGACCTCTATGGTTTGGGGGTTTGTTTGGTTTTTTTGCTTTTTTTAGAGAGAGTGGAAACATCAATGCCTTTTAAAATTTCATTTGTTTATTTATTTTTACCACCTCTGGAAATCCTGCCTAGTGGTCTGGGGAATTGCCTGATTATGCAGCTTGCTAGGGGAAGGCCCACATTGCTCAGTATGAGAAGGGGTGCGTAGGGCTAGAAAGCTCATAGTTACAATGGCATTCGGCAAGCATAAGGTGAGTGCCTACTATTTGCTTAGTCCTGTGGCAGTACCAAGACACTATGGAATCCAGGAAGGTGATTAACATATTACACAGAATCACAGAATTCTAGAGTACTAAGGCACTTTACAGCCATATAGTCCTCAACCTTACCTAAATCATGAATCCCTTTAATGAGATATCTAACAAGTCTATGGCCCCGTTATGAGCAATTAAGCTGTGCCTGACATGTTGAGGTTTAATACATGCTTGATAGATGGATTGGAACTGCTGGCTCCCTTCAAGGTTCAGCTCAGATGCCAGCTCCCTTTAAGAGGTTTTTTCCGAATTCTCTGAGTTGTTAGTTCCCTAGGCCTAATCACAGTGTAATTATTTTGTATAAATCCTGTATTTACCTATCTGTCGGCAAACTGTATCCTCCTAGTAGAATGTTCTTCCTGAGGGCAGGGAATATCTCATTTTGATAGTTGTGTTTTCAGTACAGGCCACGTGCATGGGTTTGAGTCCCAGGTTTGTGATGCTTTTAGGTCACATGTAATAACAATGCTAGCAGCTGCTGTGGTTTTGTAAAACCAACAACAACCAGCACACAGAAGGCCTGCTAACACAGGTTCTTTTGATCTGCTTTAGTAAGGAAAGTAACTGTAAGGGGTTAACAATCTCAATTTAATCACACATACAAATATAACTCACTTAGTTCAGGAGGAAAAGCCAGCAACCTGAACTTTGGAGCAAATACAAACAAATTACAAACATACATGATATAAACAGACCAAATCACAATTCATAGTTACCAGGAAAGCATCAACATCTGGGTTTACAATCCAGGGGCTCTTAAGATGGCTGCCCAGCGTCCCACACCACTCTTCCAGTGGCTGAGAGCCCCAAGGGAGAACCAACCTCTGGGTTTATATATCTTGTTCAGGGTCAAAGGGCATCACAATGTGTGACTCAAACCTGCATGACCTAAAAGCATCACACACCTGGGACTCAAACCCACGTGGCCTAAAAACCCCTGGCGTTGCAAACATGCCACTAAAACCCATGCAAACCAAGCTTTCCCTTGAGGCAAGGAGGTCATCAAAGACTCCTAGTTTACTCAAAGAAACAAAGGCCGGACTCATCAAGGGCATTTGACTAAATAAGTGCTTCAAAGAAGAAAACAGTAAAAAAGTCCTACCTTAATTAATATTATAAGCATCATGTATGCTTTTAAAATTTTTTTAATTTTTTAGCATTCCCTTTTAATTTAATATTTTATTTTTCCCCAGTTACATATAAAAATAATTTTAACATTCTTTTTTTCAATTTTTGAATTCTAAATTTTCTCCCTTTCCCTTCCCCTTCTCCCCCCATACCCCCATTCCCCTTCTTTCAGAAGGCAAGCAATTTGACATAGGTTATAAATATGTAGTCATGGGACAGCTAGGTGGCACAGTGAGTAGAGCACCAGCCCTGGAGTCAGGAGGACCTGAGTTCAAATCTGGCCTCAGACACTTGACACATGTACTAGCTGTGTGACCTTGGGCAAGTCACTTAACCCCAATTGTCCTGACCAAAAAAAACAAAAAAGATGTGCAGTCATACAAAACACATTTCCACATCATGTATGCTTGGTTCATGATAAGCACTTAAAATACTTGATAATTAATTTTTAAAAAGGGGTCCTCTATCCTCTGCTTCAATATTTCCAATAATTGGGAATTCATATTCCATTTTCAGGTAACTCTCCCAGTTCATTATACTAACTTGGTGTATACATTTGTATTACATACTTATACACATTGTTTCTCATGATAAAATGCAAACTCCTTAAGGACAGTTACTCTTTCTTTGTCTTTTTCTCCCCAGCATCTAACCCAGGGACTGTCATGTAGTGGGTATTTTATGAGTGATTGTGGATGGATCAAAGATTAAAAGGGATGGAGGGGGAAGGAATGAGTCTAAAATGATTCCAAATTGTCTTTTTAATGTTTCCTGACTTCCTTACAATATCCTAGGAAGCATCTTTTCCCAGGTTAGAGATTAGAGAAGGGGCTTGATAAGCACTTGTCAGATAAGTAACTAGTTACCTTGCATCAAGAACTACAACTGAACAATCCTCCAAAGACAGACAGGCATAACTCCAGGGATTTTGGAGACTGAGAGGGAGGCAAGGGGTTAGTGGATGTGCTTCCTCCTTTTCCCAAAAGTCCAAAGGAGAAACCTGAGCAAGTGAAGAGCTCTTTTCGCAATGACCCTGGGAGACAATGGCAGCAAACAGAAGTTTTAAAAAATATTTGTTCGATATCTTTTGTTTTACCTCAAAACATTTCCCAATGCTTTCCAGGCCTCCTGATTTGAGTAAAGATCAAGGTTGTTTCTAGCACACCATGCAAATAGCATTACCATCTTCATCTCTCAAGCCATCAACAAATAGTGGTTGAATAGTTATAGTGCAAAATTCCCTGTGATATTTGCATGTACATGGCTTTTTTTCTGCCTTAATGGCTATCCTTCACATCTGTAGGCTGGAACATAGATTTCAAAGCCACCCCTCTAGAGGATGAACCCTTGTCTCCACAATATTTCCATGGCCCTCTTACTTCCCTGACATCGCACACATTTTCCAATGCTATAGATTCCTAAAGCTGGAGCTGGAAATTGTTCTGTAAGCACTGACAGATTCTGAGTTTCCCTCTGGGGAGGTTCCTCTCCAGGTTCCTTCAGAATGTTTGAGTTATAGATTTCCTCCCTTTTTACCCTGCTGTTTATTGGTTTCCAGAGGAGAGTCCAATTTATTTCTCCAGGTTACATGCTGAATTCAAGAGATTATTTTTTATATCCCTTTCAAATGTGTCCCCTTGTTTCCTGTGAATTTATTGAAGCTGACTCTGTATCCTGAGAGATACTTTCTTTCATTCTCTTTTTGCCCCTCATTCGGTGAACTTTCTTCCAGAGAATTATTTTACTTGGGGGGCATAAAAGGGCTGGTGAGTCAGCTTGCTTCTGAGAACTAGGAAAGGGTGGGTATAGAACTTTAATACTATAAGAGAGGACAGCTTCTCTCCAGAACACTACTTCCACCCTCTTAAATCCCTATTGAAATTTTGAGTGTGCTTTCCAATACAGGACACAAAGTGGAATTTCCTGATTAGCTGTCAGGGATGTTGTGTGTCTACAGAGATGAATCACATTCAGTGTTTGTACATTCCCTTTCACAATGGCAACATGACACCATACGATGCACATTTCTGTCGGACTAGTGAGGAAGAGTGTGGGCCCATGGTGAAAAAAACTCCTGACTCACCATCCTGTGACCTCAATCCTTGTCTCGGCTCTCCCACTGGTCTGGGCTGAAGATTAGCTTGGCACTAAAGAAGAAATACATCAGATGCTTATCTGGAGGGCTCAGTTCCTAAAGAAATCCCCCAAAGAAAGGTCAGATGCTGTGAGACATGAGAGGATGAGGAGTACTGTGTAATTTTTGCAGGCAGAGGGTTATTTGAGAACTGTCTACAACATAGCACTAGCTGAGCACTTCCCATCCCTTTCAGCCTTGTGGTTCTGTCAGGATCTGCCTCATCTCCTCTTTCCAGATACCCACAGTCTCCCTTCCTCTCTTACTAGAGTACTCTGGGACCCCCAGGTTCTAGAATTAATTTCTCCTTCAGCAGTAAGTATATACATAGGGACATGATGAAGTTTTTTCCCTGGTTGAAATATAGCACCCAAGCCATCAGGCTTTATTGTTGATGGATATACATAATAAAGGTAGGAATTTGGATCTGAATTTTTTGGCAATCCATATCCTTACCTTTAGCCTCTTCTCTAGTTCAGCTCTTAGGATTCCACATTCTGAGATCTCTCTCCTGCCTGCCCATCCCCGTCTTACTTCACTTTGGTTTGCCTTGTGATGAATGCCTGCCTGCCTGTTGTCTGACTACCTCCTCATAAGCATGAGGTGACCTTCTAGTCCTGGTATCCTACCTTATCTATGGACTCCACTGCAGCTTATAGTTCCATTGTGACCACTTTTGTCAAACATTTACTCTTATTGGGATCAAATATTTGGCAAACACAAGCCAGAGGAGCTCATTTCCAGCCAAACAGTCACAAGAATATTTTTAACTGTCATGTTAAAAGAATATTCAACTGGAGCACAAGTAGAGACTGCAGGAAAATTTATAGTAAATATAAGATAAAGAAGTCTCTGGACTTTTCTCCAATGGCCCAGAAGGCTTTCAACTTGACAGGGTCAGAAAAGTCCTGAAGATAGTTTGCAAAATGAAAGCTCCAAGTGCTTGGGCTGCCTCTAACAGGAAGTCCCTGGAGATTGGAGGAAGCCTGCTTAATTGCAGGAAAGAGGCATGGAGCCATCCTATGGAGGCTGAGCTGTCGTGTTTGGCCCCTGGCCAGGAAGTGTTAGTGCTGACACTGTTACTTTGTTTATAGAACATTGGCAAGTCATCATCCTGCTCATGAGAGGGTTGGACAAGAACATTCCCATGATGCCAGGCCATGAAGCACAATTTCCAGAGGTAACAGGATTCTACCGCTGCCTCCTCCAGCTCTTCTATTGCTACCTACCCCTACATGGTACAAATGTACAAAGAAAACCAGCTACAAGCCACTAAGCTTTTTGTCAGTTGTGGCAGTCCAATCATGCCCAAATGGGCCTCATTAAATTCATTCTTTTTTAACAGAAATTTATCGAGCTTCTATTACAAGCCCATGAGGAACTCAAAGAAGAGAAAAAGATATCCTCTGCCCACAGGGAGTTTAATGTCAAGTAGGGGGATAAAAGAAGTTATACAAAAATAGCGTGAAAGGAAATATATATTCTGTATTCTGTGGTGTTTGAGAGGATCACCTTTAGTTGGAGGGATCAGGAAAAGCTGTCTTAAAGGAGTTGGCATTTTACGATAGACCTTGGAGAGTGGGTAGGGTGAAACTTGACCTGCCTAGGGGAAGGAGGGGAAGTGGATAATGTTCTAGGTAGAGGAATTGCAGGGAGGGGATGGGTAAAACGTTAGTAGAGGGAATGACATGAGCACCAGCTCTGGCAAGTCCTGACTTCAATATTATAGGAGTTGTGATTTCTTCCTCCACCAATGCTGATGGCAACCATTCATGTGCCACTTGGTAGGTGAAGGGGTTGGGAGGGGTTTAGCAGAGAAAGGGAGAAGGAAAGGAGAGAAGTATTTGTGTAGTATCTACGATATGCCAGGCACTGTGCTAAGCATGTTTCTAAACAATATCTCATTTGACCATCACTACAACTCTTGGAGGTAGAGGCTATTATTATCCCCATTTTACAATTGAGGAAACTGAGGCAGTGATTTGCTCATTGTCACACAGCTAGGAAGTGTTGAGGCTGGATTTGAACTCTATGTGCTGTGTCACCAGACAATTCTCCTTAATTACTCTCGTAAAAAATTCATTACCCAGTGGTCAACCTGACAGTGAGCCTCTCACACCCGGGCAAGGTTGAGCCTCCAATGAAAGATACTCTGAGTGTTGTTGGGCCATTTCCCTGGTTACAATTTGGTTACCGTTTCCATGGTTATGCTATGACAGGGCTGTGCTCCATTACTTTTAACCTTCAAGAATCCAGGGTTGGCTCTGTGCCATGGTGATGCATTGAGGAAGGCTTTAGGTGAGACTGGCAGGTTCTATCCAGATAGAAAGGCTTTGAGTTTGGGCCCATTATTAGATTGAGTATCTCTCATTCAAGAACCAACTTAGTTTAATTTATTTCAACAGGCAATTCTTAAGCATGTGCTAGGTATTGTGCTAGGCACTACAGATTTAAAAAAAAGGAACAATATCTTTCCTCAAATAGCTTACATTCTGTGGGGGAGGAGGAAATTGATATGCAACACATACGAAGATAAGTAAATATAGAACACATATAGTATAAAAATACTATGTTATTTCTGGTCCATGTGGGGCACTAATAGTCAAGGGAATTTGGAAAAGGTTCTTGTTAGTTAAATTCAAAAAGATCTATCAGCAGAAGGTGGGCCACTAATTGATGGCTTATTTTGGTCTCAGCAGCTCATAAAGACTGTGTAACCTTGGCCCAGAACCACAGCTCTGGGCTCGTGAGGACCAACTTCAGTTATGGAGTTTCACAATAGTAATAGTCTTTGTAATATTGTCCCTACTCAGAGTTTCACCTAGGAATATCAAAATTTTTTCAAATTCTACGAAAAAGTAAAATACAAAGGAAAATCTCCCATGCAAGCACTCAGGCTAAGAAGACATTGAACATACATTTAGGCTTTATTATTTTTTAACTTGACTAAAAAAATTAATGAAGATTCCCATCTGGACTCATAAACAGTCAAGACATCTTTTCTTCCATCTTTTGTAGGTTTCCTTTTGTAAGCTCACTTATAGTATTATCTTCGGTGCCCCCCTGACAATATCTGTACCTGACAAGGGGAAATCCCTTATGGGGATCTCATAAGAGTCATGAGACTCTCCTTGCTAATGAAGCTCATCTTCCCCAAGCTTTTACAGTCCTCTAGCCTAGGAGGTCAGCAGATTGCTACAGACTGCTTTTTTTGTACAGCCCTTGAGCTATTTATGTTTTTAATTTTTAAAAATATTTTAATATTTTTATATATTTCATATTTTTAAATTATATTTTTGTAATCTTTATATTTTTATATTTTTAAATAAAGCTTTATTGTTTTTAAAATGTATATTTAAAATTTTTATATTTTTAAATATATATTTATATTTTTAAATAAAGCTTTGTTGTTTTTAAAAATGTAAAAAAAAACCCCTTTATATAAAAACATTATAACTGTTAACTGGATTTGGCCTGAGGAGTAGTTTGCTAACCCCAGCTCTACGTTTGTACTTCCAGACTCTCTCCCCCCAACCTAAATGGGAAGGAGAAGAAGGGAAGATATGCTTATTAAGCACCTATAAACATCATCCCATTTAATCCTTAAAACAACCCTGGGAGGTAGGTGCTATTATTATCCTTTTTTTTTTTTTTGCAGCTGAGGAAGCTGAGGCAGACAAAGATTAAGTGACTTGCTCAGGGTCACATAGCTAGCAAATGTCTGAAGCTGGATTTGAACTTAGGTTTTCCTGACTGCAGGCCCAGTGCTCTATCCACTGTGACACCTAGCTACCTAAAGGAGGTGAGAACTCAGAGTTGTTAGAATTGGCCCCTTCCCTTCAATTCCAGACCTGCACAGCACACATAGCTCATAGCACCAATGATGGGCAAAGTCTGGGTCTGCTCCTCCTCACTGTGACTCTGGTTCTAGCTTCTGCATTGCCCAAATTGAAACAAGTCCTTGGTTTCCTACAGGAACTGCTCTGCTTGGTCCAGTGCCTCCTGTACTACTTTGTCACTGCCACCTCATGTTCTTGAAGCTTACTAGTTGGCCCAGGAACTCCTCACCACTCCTGGGACTGCTGCCTTTGCTCTCTGGCTTCTCTGGGTCCCTAGGCTTTTTACAGGGGCCACATGGTTGTGCAGGCTTCCCTCATGGGAGCTGACTCTACTTTGTGTGTAGTCTCCCTTTCCTTCTCTCTGCCTCTGTCTCTCTTTGTCTCTGTCTCTCTACCTCTTTTTTTCTTCCTCTCTCCCTTTCTTCTCTCCTTCTCTCTCTACTTCTTTTCCTCTACTCTTCTTTTCTCCCCTCCTTCTCCTCTTCTCTCTTCCTCTTCTATTCTTTTCACCTCTTCTCCCCTTCTCCCTTCCCCCCCTTTCTGTCTTTCTGTCTCTGCCTGTCTCCCTCCTTCCCCCCCTACTCCTCTCTCTTTCTCTCCACTCCCCACAGGCCAGTCCTGAAATGTAGCTCAGGTGTATGAACTAGCCCTGAATTTAATCATCAGCGGAGTGGCAGGTAACCAGAATAAGATGAGTTCATTCTTTGTTCAAGAGTAATCCTTGTCTTGGAAATTTCACACGGTTGTGAAGGAGCCAGTGGAAAGAGGAAAGGCCTTTCTCTGGGTGTATCTCCCTCACCAAATACATAGACAGGACCAGATATTGGCTTAGGTAAAGAAGATGACCATCTTCATAAGGGGATGTGAGAGGCAAAAGGATAGACCTCTCCCATTTGCTCCCTCCCCACCACCCCCTCCACCAGCTCATTTTCTTTCCCTGAGAATATAGCTTTTTCATTACAGATAGAAGGGGATGGTTCATGGGTGAAGGAAGATGGAAATGGTTGACCCAGGCATCAGGGGCCACACTGATGAGATATGTCATTAGGATGTGGATGGACCACCTGGAATCCAGTTGCTGAGGAGGACCCTTAGCTAGGTGGGAAGCAGTGAATCCTCAGTGATACAATAAACCCTGTCTGGGTTGATTCCAGTTGCTGTCTCAGATCCTGGCTGTTTTGACTCTGGCTCTGTGGTCTAAATAAATAAGAATCTCTGGCCTCAGCCCTGGGGGGTGATGTAGGAGGCATGAATCAGATATCAAGAATCCTGTGGATTGGTAGGGGGTGGATACAGGAAGTCACATGTGTCTCTGGGACCCTTCTTCTATCTGGAAAATGTAGGCCTGCTTTAACAGGGCTTGTACAAGATGAGGACACCACAGATTGCTTGTAGAGACCAGACAATTCAACCATCTTAATTTATGTAGTGGAGAAAGTACTGGACTTGGAATCAGAAAGTCCTGAATTCAAATTTTGACTCAGTCATTTTACTAGCTGTGTTACTGTAACAACAATGTTGCTAGCAGCTGTTATGGAGGTGAAAGACCCAACAAGACCAACAAGGAAGGCTGCTAGCACAGGTTCTTTGGTCTGCTTTTCTAAGGAAAGCAACTTTAAGGTGTTAACAATTTTACTTTAATTAAACATATATATATGTCATTCACTTAGTTCAGGGGGAAAAGCCAGCACCCTGAACTTCAGAGCAAATACAAACAGCAATTACAAACAGAAATTATGTAAACATAGTAAATAACACAAAACAGTAGACAGGCTTCTAGCTGTCTTTCCAACATCTGGGCTTTCAAAGCCGGAGGGCTCTTAACAACAGCCACCCACAGTCTTGTCTGGTCAAATCACATGACATTCTTCTAGTGAGTGAGAGCCCCAAACAAAATGCTAACCTCTGAATTTATATACCCTTCTCAAGGTCAGAGGGTGTCACAACCATGCGACTCAAACTTACGTGAACTAGGTTTTCTTGTTTCTTAAGCAGGCAGGTCAAAGACTCTTGATTCAATCAAAGATTCCTTAGTGCTGAGAAGCACTCCAAAACAAAGACAACAAAAAGTCCACTTTGCTTGCCATTACATTTGAAAGGTGAAACTCATCAAACTACTTGATTACCTCAGCATTCCAAAAGAGAAGACAGTAAAAAATCTCACCCTAATAACCATAACAGTAACCCTGCAAAAGTCTTCTTAACTCTCTAAGCTTCACTTTTCTCATCTATAAAATGGGGATAATATAATATAATAATAATAACTTCGAAGGTTTTTGTAAGGATCAAATGAAATAAAGCATTTTGAAAATCTTAAAATGCAATGTAAATGCTAGCTATTATCATTTTATCAGTTAGAAAACTGAGACTTTGGTGTGATTTAGAGAAGTGACTTTGCTAAGCTGAAAACTGCTTTATTAAGGGGACCCTTTAAGATGCAGATAACCTGCTGGGTAGGAGGGTCTCAGATCCCTATTCAGCTAGTACTCAGCACAATTTGCTCTCCCTTGGATGCTGCTTCTGGTCTCAGGGCAGAATTTGCTTGGCAGTGCCAATAGCTATTTGATCCTGTCCTGGCTTGCCAACCCTGCCTCTATCTGCTCCACCTGCCTGGTTAATGCACACTTAATGAGCAGAGCCCTACTTTGCCCTCTCCTGGACCCTGACCATTCACTCAGCTCAGACCCTTGCCAGGCTTCAAAAAGGAACTACTTGACTGGGCATCCACATAGACTTAGAGATGAGTCACAGCAATATATTCATGCAGGCCAGGCTTTTGAACTTTAATTGCTGCTGTGTGCCAGCCCGGCTGGCTTGGGCTGCTCCTTCCTTGCCAGTCTTGACCTTGACTTAACAGCTGTGGTCTAGCCTTTCCTTGTCCTCTCCTTAGCTGTTTCCTGCCCAGGACTTTCTTCTTCCTGCCTTAGGCGTCAGCCCATTTATGGTTTTTCAGTTCTGTCTTTAAGGAGACTGGTTTTGGTTTGGTGCTGCATTTTGGTTAATGGAAACCTCCAGTCTCCCTACCTAAAGCCTGTTTTTGATAAGTGGCTGCTTCCATTTCATTTCTGATCTCCTGGTTTAGATCCCTGCCTCTTTCCACTGGCCCTTAACCTCCAATGTCCATGGTGAGTGTATCTTGGCTCCCCTGCAGGCTTTTAAGGAGTCTGCTTCAAGGGCTCAAGAGAACACCAGGAAACTGACTCCATTTCCTCCTCTAACCCCCTAAATGCAGATGCATCTCCGAGGTTTTGTCCTTGGCCATTGCTGTTCTCTCTCAGTACATACGTTCTTCCTTGGTGATCTCATCTCTTCCCAGCATCTTCCCTCTCACTTTTGTATGACAATGGGCAACAAAGCATAGGGGAAGCACTGGATTTGGAGTCAGAAGACAAACACTTGAATCCCAGCTCTGCTGCGTGCTGCCTCAGGGAAGTCATTTAGCTATGTTGGGCCATAGTTTCTTCATCTTTAAAACCAGTGGGTTGGAAAAAGTTACCTTTAAGGTCTCTTTAATTCTAAATCCTTTGGTCTTATAGCTCTGAAGTCTGTATCTCTACTAACTGCCTGTTTTAAAGTTTTAGTACTGTGTTTTCAGGCACCTAATTTTTAAGCATGGGCAGCTAAGTTATGGAGTTGATAGAATGTTGGGCCCAGAGTCAGGAAGACTTGAGTTGAAATCTAGCTTCAACATATCTAAAATGAAATCCATAGCTGTCCCACTCAAACTCAGTTCTTCTTCTGCACTTATCAGTGTCTTTCAAGGGTGCCTTTATTTTCCTCGTTTTGTGCCAGACCTGTAATTCATTGATATAAGGAACTCGCTCTGAGAAAACTTCATCTATCAACCCAGAGCAGCACCTATAGTCCTAGAGAGGTGCCTGGACCCCTAATAGGTCAAGTAACTTACCCAGAGTCACACAGTCAGGATACATCAGTTGCAGGACTGTTTTTCCTACTCCTGGTTTTGTTGATGGCAAGGCAGGCTCTCTGTCCTCCGTGCCATGCTGCCTTTCCTTGTTACTTGAAGGAAGACTAATAGTTCTCTCTTATTCCACGGTTAATCATCAAGTCTTTCTGGATTTTATTTAATGCAATCTGTCAGTATTGTTTTCCTTCCATTCTCATTTTTCCAATCCAGGTTGAGGTCAGTGTGGAGTCAGATGTTATAGGAAAAGAGGGCTGAATCTGGGTTGAGAAGACTTGACCTTAAACTCAGGGTCTGCTATTTCCTAGTTTAGTGTCTATGGGCAATTCATTTGCCTCTATTTCTTAAAAATGGGGATAATAATAAATGTGCTCTCTACCTCACAGGGTTGTTGTGAGGAAGAAAGTACATTGAAAGCCTTAAATTCTTTATAAATGTGAGATATTGTGTTATAGTTAATTCTAACAATCTCCTTGCCTCTAGCCTCTCCCAACACCCCAATCTGACACACCACTGCCAGATTAATCTTTTCTTTTTTCAGATAAAATGTTCTTTATATTTTTTAAAACTTGTTTTTCAAATTCATTAAAAATTTTTTTTGAGTTCCAAATTCTCTCCCTTTTCCAATCCTCCCCCCTCCCCATCCATGGGAAGGCAAGCAATATGATACCATTATATATGTGAAGTCATATAAAACATTTATATTTTAGCCATGTTGTAGGGAAAAAAGAGAGAAAAATAAAGTGAAAAAAATGCTTCAGTCTGCACTCAGAGTTCATCAGTTCTCTCTCTGGAGGTGAAAAGCACTTCTCATCATGAGTTCTTAGAAATCATCTTGAATCATTGTATTGATCAGAATAGATAAGTCTTTCACAGTTGATCATCCTTGCAATAGTGCTGTCTCTATGTACGATGTTCTCCTAGTTCTGCTCACTTCACTTTGCATCAGTTCATATAAGTCTTCTCAGATTTCTCTGAAAACATCCCCCTCTTCATTTCTTATACCACAACAGTATTCTACCATACAGATGAATCTTTCCAAGACTGCTTTATACAAATTATTCTCTCTCCTTGCATGTTCATCCCTGTCTTTTTTTAGTTTAGATATTACACCTTCACCCCACCCTGATGTCCCCCTTCATATGACTTTTCCTTTCTTCTCCACTTGTCTTTGTCATAACAATCCCTGTAGGTCTGGTTCAAGCCCTCCTTTCTTTATAAAATGCTCCTTGATCCTAGGCCACATCTGTTTCCTCCTCTGAACTCTGTAGCATAGCCTCTCTAGCATTTTTATTTACATTTTTACTTTCACATGTTGCCTCTCCAACTAAGCTACAAGCCACTCGAGTATAGGGGCTATACTTCATTCCTCAGTTTAGTCAGTAGTATACATATAATAGGCACTCAGTAAATAAATGAATGGAAAAACATTCATTAAGCACTTACCATGTGAAAAGTTGGTTGGTAATGATGATGATGGAAACGCTGAGTATTTGAGTTGGTAGAGCTGATGAAGGAGTAAGCAAAAACAGGGAGAAGGAGAATAAACTTGACAGTCTTCACAATTTTGTCGAGGGTTCACGTTTGACCCATACCTATGTATCACTAAATGTCCTAAAAAGTTACACATTCATTTCTGAGTATAATGTAGTCTTATCCTTAAAATAATAGTTTATAGCCATTCTAGGAGATTTAATTTTTTTCTCTATTTCCATAGGTTTTCAAGGGACAACACACAGGCCATAATAGATGACATTTTGGATGACTACCAGTTGTAATAATTAATTTACTTGTTAATTTATATATATAATCATTTGTTCACTTATCTACCCATTCATTCTTTTACTTACTCATTCATTCATTTGTTTGCTTGTTTATGCTATTGGCTTTGTAACCCTGAAGAGGCCTTGTCCGGTAAAAACCTTCAGATCTAAAAGTGACCTGGGCTGTGTTAGTACCTAGCCCATGATATTAGGAATTATTCTGAATCAGTTCTAGATTGGGCTGGCTGACTTATAGTTAAAATGGGTGGTTAGTCAATCCTAAGATCTGTTCAGTCTTTGAAATCCTACCATTTTTTTCTGAGGTATGTTGTCTAGGAGGCCTGGTACAATTAGCAGCTATCATGAACACCTTTGGGAGCTTGTGTCAGAATTTTTCCTCTCTCTGCCTCTGTTTTTGGAATATTTCCGTCAGTTAAGGAACTACTGGATGGACCATCATCATCGTTCCCATAGCTGACATTTAAGTACATTATAGTGCTTTAAGGTTTACAGAATGATTTATATGTGTTATCACATTAGATTCTTATTGCAACCCCAGAGTACTGGGGTCACAGTTCTTATTTCTCCAACTTTATAAATGAGGAGATTGAAGCACAGAGTGACCAAGTAATTCACACATGCTCATATAGCTAGTAAGTTATCAGACAAAACCTTCAAGCCCAGGCTCTAAGGATTTCAAATCCAGCATTATTTCTCTCCCACCAGACTCATCTGTGGGGGAAGGCAGCAAAACTGGATCAACCTGGTCTTCCTCAAATTTCAAAACCAGACTAGTTTTGGTCCTAATATGGGAACAAATAGGAGTTGGGGGATAATGTTGGAACCAGGTCAGTCACAGGAATACATTGAATCAGAGATGGAAGAGACTTCCATAAAGAGATGGAAGGGATTTTAGAGGTCATAAAATTCAAACCCTGCCATTTTACAGTTGAAGAAACCAAGGTTCAGAGAGGTTGAGTGGCTTGGCCTTTTAACCTAATTCATTTGACTCTTAGTGATGGATGCTTGGAATCTCCATTGGACAACCTCCATGACAGTTGGAAACATCTTTAGCAGGCACACCTATCCCTCTTGTCCCTGTTTTAGATGTTCTTGAAGTTATTGAACAAGGTTATCTCTGTTATTTCATTCAAAGTATCTTCTATGATTTTGACATATATATCTTTGTTGGAGGAAAGCCTTCAGGGCCAAGAAGACTTTTTTTCTTAAATAGTCAACACAGGATAAGCATTGTTTAGTCATTTTTTTCAGTTGTGTCCTACTCTTGATGACCCCATTTAGGGTTTTCTTGAAAGATGCTGAAATGGCTTGCCATTTCCTTCTCCAGCACTTTTATAGATGAGGAAGCTGAGGCAAACAGGGTTAAATGACTCGCCTGGGGTCACAGAGCTAGGAAGTGTGTGAGACTGGATTTGAACTAGGAAGTTGAATCTTTCTGACTCCAGGCCTGGCATTCTACCCACTGTACCACCTAGCTACCCTATAATAAGCACTGAGTGACTTTAAAGATGTGCTTCTCTACTGTAGAATATCACCTGTGAAAGTCTTCCTCTTTGATTCTAATTACCTCATTAAAGCTGCTCTTGTCAATTCCTGTTTGAATTCAACATTGTGGTACCGTGGAAAGAACATTGTGTTTGGAGCCAGAAATGATGGATTTAAATTCCAGCTCTCTGTAGCCTCCTAAATGAAGTCCATAATCACTCAGAAGACTTTGGCCTAACAATCCAAGCAGGAAAACAAAGCCAAACAAGTAGATGAAGAATATCTATTATCCAGACTCGGATATTCAATCAATGGACAGTTGATCGTATATGTCTCAGATAGACAACGAAAATGGATGATATGCCAGGCCTGTAATTGAATAGGAGGAGCAAAACATGTCAGATTGATTTAAGGAAATTGTCCATTACTTTTAGTGACTCCAAGCTTCTTCCTGAAACAAAGATGAGTCTTTTTTTTTTTTAGCAATATTATTTCAGTGATGTTGTATAGCTGAAAGTCATGGAACACTACAGTCTCCCCTCAAAATAAGGTTGAGGATCACCCGAAAGGTAATAATGAAATGCGTAGCGAGGTCGAGTAGACTGCAATGTCTTAGAGGAATCACATAGGAGAAGCGGGGGTAAAGATGTTATCAGATAATTCTATGGCTGGAAAATAAGATGGGTCAGTCACATAGTGAGAATGAGTGACAACTGATAGCCTGAATGCTCTATAAGTATCCATGCATTGTTAGAAGAATGACAGGAAGACTCCCAACATGATGAGTAGACCCCCTGTGACCATGGGAGAATATGGACAAGTTACCCAGGATGGAAAGGAATGGGTGGGCTGTGACCTACATCATTAGAGGAAAAATCCACATCAGTAAGATTGCAGATCCATTTGGTGACGATGATAATAATAGCTAACATTTTTATGTTAGAAATAGCTAGGTAGCTGCCAGTAATGGGATTAGGTCCTTGGATCAGGTTTATTAGGGGCAGTTGTACTTCCAGTCTGGGCAAGATGGAGAGATAGATAAGAAGGAAGGAGGGAAGGAAGGTAGGAAGGAAGGAAAAAAGGGAGGGAGGGAGGAAGGAAGGAAGAAGGGAAGGAGGGAGGAAAGGAGGAAGAAAGAAGGGAGGAAGGAAGGAAGGAAGAAAGAAAGGGATGATGGAAGGAAGGAAGGAAGGAAGGAAAGAAGGAAGGAAGGAAGGAAGGAAGGAAGGAAGGAAAGAAGAAAGGAAATCCATTCAGCTACTATACAGAATATCAATCTAAATGCTTCTGAGAGAGAAGCAATGCAGGAATAAGTAGACCTAAGCCTGTCCATCCCTCAACAACTCTTAGTGATGATACCTATTTATAGCATGGGACTGTCAGAGATGGGTTAAGGCAGGGGTGGGGAACCTGTGGGCTTGAGGGCACATGTGGCCCCCTAATCCTCAAGTATGACCCTTTGACTGAATCTAAACTTCACAGAATAAATCCCCTAAATAAAAAGGTTAAGGGAAGCAGCCCATAGTCTAAAATATCAAGTGTTCTTGCAAAATAACATTATTTTAGAAACTTTTCAGGCTCAGACTACCAGAGAAAAGATTTCTATCTTGACCTCTGCCAGGTCCTGTACCTCCTTATCCTAGAAGGGACTTTAGGCTTGAAAAGCTCAACTTCATATGGCAAGACTAGTAATGAACTTATCTACTTATCTACATGAGCCCCCAACAGGAATCTACAGAATATAATTGGCTGATCACCATAAGTGAACGTAAAGTCTCTCACTGAGGAAATTTGTACTCTGAACCAGGAAGAATTGTTGAAGAGGAGAGGCTAATCCTCTCCCACCTCCTTGCTCAAAGTGACAAACCTCATAGTTGATGCCCTGAGAAAATCAAAAAGGATAGAGTACTGCTAATTTTAGGCTAAGGGCAGTTGTCCTTGCAGAGAAAGTATAGTTGTATTCCGGCTGAAAAAAGCCCTGTAATACTCAGCTTAGTCAGAGTTTGGAGGCTGTAGATACTGCAGCTGTCCACAAGTGCAAGTCTAGGAAATCTAATGGATTAAATTATCCAGCAGAGATGCTTTGCCCTATGAAGAGCCCATTGCTCAGCTCTGTACCCAATGCAGCCCAAGCAACAGTAGCCTAGCAGCCAAATAACCAGCCTAGTCTAATCCAGCAGCCCATCAGCAAAGCAATCTGCCTTGCCTGCTTTGTCAAAAGCTGCCCAGCAGGACAGTGACTTGCCTCCCCCAGTCCAGCAGCAGTCAGTGGCTAAACAACCTGCCCAGTCCAAACTAGCAGCAACTGAGCCCTAAAAGAGACTACTCAACAGTCAGATAGTCTGCCCAGTCCATCCCAGAAGCTGAACCACCTGTTCAGAGCAATGCTGTTTTCTTTAGAGAGCCAACCCAGACTATGAATGGAGGGACACTGTCACCAATACTGGGCTCTGCAATGAATTTTATGAAGATGCTCCAGATAAAGGGCTCTAGGACTCTGCTGTTCCACAGTTGTGGGTTGTCTTGGCAACCAAAATTTCCTACATGTGGGCCTTACTACCACTGTGCTTTTAATATTGTGCCCATTCTTCTCTGGACATTGTGTGTCTTTGCAAGAGAGTATGCCCCAGGTTTTGGGGAAAGTGCTTTGTAACAACTGGTCTTATTATGCTATTTGAATAAATGCTTTTTCTAAATGGCTGATTATTAGTGGGAAGTACATTGTGGGGGGCTCATGAGAAATCGATGTTAACAGTAGTAATTCATAGGTTCACCCTCAGGACCTGAAGTGGGAGTCACCTTTTGGGGACCCTGACTACAAGTATTAGTGCGATTTGAGAAAATGAGACCCAAACTGTGCATGCAAATGCCTGCCTTTGCCTTTCTATTCAGCTCAATTAGTTCAGTAATCACCTATTAAGTGCCCACTATGCGTAATACACTGTGTCAAGCCATTAAGTGAAATATCAAGATTAATAAGTAACAGATCTTGACCCTCGTGGAGTACAAACAATGATGATACCATAAGGGACTTGGTATTCTTCCAGGCCATCGGCTCTCTTGTAACTTAATTTCCCTCCCTTCCCAACTGTGACCTCATAGCCAACTGGTTCACCTCTACTGGGAAGGAAGGGGATAAGCATTTATTAAGTACCTACAATGTGCCAGGCACTGAGATAAACACTTTACAAATATCTCATTTGATCCTCACAACAACCGTGGCAGGTAGGTGTTATTCTTCTTCTCCATTTTACAGTTAAGGAAACTGAAGAAGATGGAGGTTAAGTGACTTACTCGTGGTCACAGAGCTAGGAAGTGTCTGAGGCTGAATTTGAAGTCTTTCTGACTCCAAACCTGATATTCTATCCACTGCACCACATAGCTACCCTAGGATAAATAGGAAACACTTAATGGAGGGAAAGCACTAGAATTATGGGAGATTAGAAAAGGTTTCCTGCAGAATATTTTAGTTGGGACGTGAAGGAAGCCAGGGAAGCCAGGAGACAGAAGAGGAAGAAGAACAGTCCAGGCATGGGAGACAGCCAGGGAAAATGCCTGGAGCCAAGAGACGGAATGTCTTGTTCATGGAACATCAAGGAAGTATCACTGGAAGGAAGAATATGTAGCAGGATGACAGATAATAAGGTCTAGGAAGACTAGAAAAGTATGTGTGGAGGGGGAGGCCATAAATTATAAATGGCTTTGAACACCAAAAAGAGAATTTTGTATTTGATCCTGGAGGTGATAAGGAACCTGCTAGAGCTCATTGAGAGAGAGAGAGAGACATGGTTGGAGCTGTACTTTAGGTGGCTGAATGGAGGATGGAGAGGAATGGAGAGAGACTTGTGGCAGGCAGACCAACCAGTAGCCTATTGCAGTAGTCCAGGTGGGAGATGCTAAGGGTGTGCTCCAGGGTGGTGGCAAAATCAGGGTAAAGAAGGGGGTGTATTCAAGAGATGTTGCGAAGGTGAAATTGACAGGCCTTGGCAGCAGGTTGGATGGGGTGGGGGTGGGGGGGAGACAGTGATGAGTTGAGTATGTCACCTAGGTTGCAAGTTAAGGGACTGGAAGGATGAAGGTGTCCTAAATGTAGGACAGTTTAGTAGGGGGGAGGATTTAGAAGGAATGATAATGAATTTGATTTTGGACATAGGTTTAAGATATTTACTAGACATCTAGTTTGAGATATCTGAAAGGCAGTTGGAGATGTGAGAGTGGAGGTCAGTGGGGTAAGGGTTGGACAGGTAGATTTGAGAATCATTATGTACAGATGATAATTAAATCCATGGGGCTGATGAGGTCACCAAATGAAGTAGTATAGAGGGAAGAGAGAAGGTGGCTCTCTACAGAGTGAGGATCCACCAAAGGAGACTGAGGAGTGGCCACACAGATAGGAGGAGAACCAGGGGAGAATGGTGTCCCAAAAACCTAGAGAGAAGACAGTATCAGGCAGAAGAGGTTGGGTGATTGACAATGTTAAAGGCAGAGAGGTCAGGAAGAATGAGGACTGAGAAAAGGCTATTGGATCTGGCAGTTAGGAGATCATTGCTAACTTTGGAAAGACTGGTTTTAATGCAGGGCTGTCCAACCTTAGGTTTTTATTGAAACGATAGGCAATATATTTTGATTTGCCATTTTAGTGAAGCATTTATGTAAATTTCTATGCTTGTAGGTGGGCTGCATAAATCAAACTGCAGGTGGCCCACAGGCTGCATTTTGGACAGCCCTGGTTTTAATGGAATGGTAAGATCAAAAACCAAATTGTAGGGGTTTAAGAAGAGAATGAGAAGAGAGAAGTGGGGACACCTATTCTGGATGATCTTTTTGAGGGGTTTACCTGCAAAAGGCAGAAGAGATATAAGATGGTAGTTAGTAGGGATGGAAGGATCAAGTGAAGATTTTTTCAGGGTGAGGAAGACATGGACATGTTTGTAGGCAGTAGGAGATAAGCCGTTAGAGAGAGAGACATTGAAAATAAATAAGTTAACTTTTAATTACCAAATCTGATGATCAGTCCTCATCCTTCTTGACCTTTCTACTATATTATGCAGCTGACTGCTTTCTTCTGGGCATTCTCTTCTTTTTGTGTTTTGTGACACTACTCTATCCTCATTCTCGCCCTACCTATCTGACTGCCCCTTCTCAATCTCTTATGCTGGCTCATTATGTATTCAATGCTTCTTAAATTGTGGGTCATAACCCCATATGGGGTCATGAAAAATTTAGCAACAGTAAAAGGTTTCTGAATGCTCAATAACTAAAAATTAATTAAAAATCAAATGTATAATGAATCCGAGGTGTTTCTGACAGTGCTTGCCTGTGTTGCATCGTATAACTTCACTGCAGCCTTGGTTCTGAACACAAAGCATGTGCACTTTGCACCATGCGTGTTCCCAGGCCACACAATGCCAACGAACACTGCACTGAATAAAAAGGGGTCTTGAGTGGAAAAAGTTTGAGGAACCCTGATTTGTATATCACACCCTCTAACTGTGAGTATTCCCCAAGGCTCAGTCCTGAGCCCACTTCTCCATATATACTCCCTCACTTGATGACTCGTTAGCTGCAAAGGATTTAGTTATTATCACTACACAGACATATGCCATCTTGAGTCAACTAGGTTAGCACATTAGATAGAATTCTAGGCCTGGAGTCAGAAATTCCCAAGTTCAAATATGGCCTCAGATACTTATTAACTGTATGACTTTTGGCAAAACACTTCTGATTCAGTTTCCTTATTTGTAAAATGGGGATAAGAGGAGCACCTGTATCCCAGGGTTGTGAAGATCAAAAGAGATATTTGTAAAGCATGTTGCAAACCTTAAAGAGCTATATAAATTGTAGCCCTAATCGTCTTCATCACCACCATCACCACCACCACCGTCATCATCATCATCAGTGTCATTGTTATTTGTCCAGCCCTATTCTCTCCCTTGAGCTTTGCTTATTCATCTCCAGCTGCCTAGTGGACATGTCAAACCAGATGCCCTATAGACATCTCAAACTCAACAGGTCCACAGATGAACACATTATCCTTTCTCCAAAACCCACTTATTTTCAAATTTCCTTGTTTCTGTTGAGGGCATTTCTATTGTTCTGTCACCCAAGTTTGCAACCTCTGATCCTGACTTTCTCATCCCACAAATCCAGTCAATTGCCAAATATTGTCATTTTTACTTCCACGATATCTCTTGTATATGGCCCCTTCTCTCACACAGCTTCCACCCTAGTTCAAGCCTTAATCACCTTTTATCTGGACTACTGCAATAGTCTAGTCTCCCTGCCTCAAGTCCCTCCCTACTCCAATTCTTCCATACAGCTGTTAAAATAGTTTTCCTACAGCATAGATTTGACCAGATCCCTCCCATAGTCAGTAAACTCCAAAGGCACCCTACTACCTCTTGGTTCATATGTACAGTTATCCCTTCCATATCATAGGGGTTGGAATCAAGGCTTCCCTGTGATCTGGAAAAATTTTTGGCCCTCCCTTTGTACCAGAGAAGAAATCTGACTTTTTTTCTTTTTCTTTCATGGGATGTTTATAGTACCTTATTGTAAAATTTGGGTTAAGTATTTGGTCATAGGCTATATGTAGCTCAACATTAGGTAAAAATACTATACATATATTTTATGCATTTCTGAGTTTCTAAACTTTTTCTGTGTCATCTGCTGGCCTTTGAATATCATTCGCAACTTCTACAAAACTCCCCTCAACTTCCCATTTAATTTCTTATTCCAACCCATGATATATCAGAACCATCATGGGGAAAGATGCAATGTTGAAGGGATAACTGTAAATTCTTCTCTTTGACATTTAAGGCCCTTCAAAATCTGGCTACAAATGACTTATCTCACCATGTTATACATTATTTACCTTCTTGTGCTCTGTGGTTCTGCCAAACTAGCTGTCTTGCTGTTCTTTACATACAACACTTCACCCCCCATCTCTAGGCCTTTGTGTTGGCTGTCCCCCCGCCTATAAAGCACTTATTTTTCACCTATGACTTTTATTATCCTTTTAAAAATTCAAAACTCATTTCTCACTACATTTACATGAAGCCTTTCTGATCCTCTCAGCTGCTAAAGCCTTCCTCTATTATTTCGTATCTATTTTGTTGTTGTTGTTCAGTCATTTCAGTTGTGCCTGACACTTTATGACTTCATTTGGGGTTTTCTTGGCAAAGATACTGGAATGGGTTGCCATTTCCTTCTCCAGCTTATTCTACAGATGAGGAAACTGAGGCAAACAGGATTAAGTGACTTGCCCAGGGTCACACAACTAGTGTCTGAGGCCTGATTCCTGATTCCAGGCCAGACTCTACCCATTGTGTCACCTACCTGGCCCTATTTTGTATATGTCCTCCCCCCCGCCAGTTGTCATGCCTGGCTAGGTTGTGAGTTCCTTGAAGGCAGGAGCTATTTTATTTTTATTTTTGTATTCTCAGCACCTAGCACAGTGTTCAACATGTAGTAGATACTTGATTTCTCATTACTCAATTGATAGAATATAAGGCTTAAGAGAGGCATAAATGAGATTATATTATAATTCATAGGAAAGAAACATGCATTTCTGGATGGGGAAAACTAACAATGCTTTACTTTCCTAACCCCAGAATCCCAGCTGTGGCTACAGTGGGAAAAAGAATATAGTCACAGTTAAGAATTTGGGAGAATTGGCATATTTAAGGACACCATTGTCCCATCAAGAAATTTTCTTCCTTGAACTTAACTGAAATTTTTATATGTCCTATAGATATTTCCAAAGTTTTTTTAGCACAAAATTTCTGCTATCATCCTCCATGTAGGTCAAGAACAAATTTGGAGTTTTTAGAGGGTTTGTGGGTTTAGAAGTAGATTTAAGGAAGAAGCTGTGAAAAGAAGAAAAAAACTTGGGAGATATTACTCTGAGTGCAGATTCCTAGGCAAGATTGACCCACTTATATATTAACTCTTTGGCCCCCAAATATCTCCCTCTTTAATTGCCTGGATTTTTTCCATGTCATTTTTTTTACCATGACTCAAATTCTAGAAAATGAAGATTAATTTACATTACAAGTGTCCTCTTTTAAAAAGTGCAAAAATCTCTTGAGTAGACACTAGTGATTCATATATTAGTATGAATTAGTTCTGATTGCTTCCCTCCTAACAGCTCTTTGAGAAGCACTGAATTGAAAGAATGGAAGTTTTGGTAGTAGAGGTAGTGGAACATGGACAACCTTGGAGCCTGGAGCAATCTGGAGGAACTGGATGCTAGAGAGCTCAGGACAGTATGTCATTGGGCACTGGGAGGTAGAAGACAGCGCAGAAACAGAGGTAAGAGGATCTTAAAGACAAATCATTTATTTCAAGATTATGTTTAGGCCAGCCTTGTGAATAGGAAGGGAGGGGCTGAAGATGAAGAGGAAATTCTCTTCCTCTTCTTTCTCTGGCCTAATGAATCACTTGGCTCTCTGCTTCTAGGACCCAGAACATGGGATACCATCTAGTAATATTCTATTTCTGCTACATTATGGTTTAAGTAGGTTTTTTTGAGGGATGGCCTGTGACCCTAAAACTGCCATATATCACATTGTTTCAATGGGAACTTCCAACTTCCAAATAAATTAAAACATTTTTTGTGTGTGCAAATTGGTCCCTGTCTGTATAGCATTTACTATATGTAAAGAGGTAATGAGGGAAGAGTCACCAGGTCATGGTGGAAGAGAGTCACAGTTCAGAGTTGTAAGGACCATAGGTAAAAGTGATTAAAGAGGTTGGAGGGTAAGAAAACATACCTCCTTTGGCTCATGCGTACTTTCAAGTCCCAGGGGCACTAAAAACAATGTCTCTGCTCTTCTGGATTTGGGTATGAATAAAAGAAGTGATGACCTCATTCCACATCCTAGAGAAAAAGATGATGTTTGGTATAGTGAATATACCTGCCATCTTCAGGACCTTTTCTCCCCCTTCCAAATATACTTGAACAAAAGACAACGCACCTGCAACAGTAAGGCTTCCTGATTTCTTATTGGAAAAGAGCCACTTTGAGAACTGAAATGGTGAAACTAATGAGCTTTTTTCCCCATTGGTAGTAGACTTACAGACAGGCTGAAAAAAAAGATCTGTCCCCACTCTACATTTTCACCAGTTTAGAGGGCCAACACATAATCTGAAACAAGCTTCTAGGGCTCTTGTTCCTTCTTTGAATGTGGCTGTACAAAGTGAGTTGTTCTTAAAGTGGAATTTATTGCACAATATGGACCCTCAGTTCCTTTGGGATGAGTTTTTGGAAAGCATGCATTTAGCTGACAACCGCTAAGGCAGCCAGGCTCACTTGGAATCTGCTAGAGCCCCGTTCTATTTATTGATGGTATCAAATGCTTTTATTGCATAAAATCCATGAAGACAGGGAGTAGAAGCCTTCACATTCCTGGCCCCCTTCTGGGTTCACGGTGGTGCCAAGACCACAGTAATATTAATAATACTTCACATTTATATTGTTCTTTAGCTTTTCAAACATCATCTTCCTGAATCCTTACAAGACTGTAGGGTGTGGAACAGGAAGGAGTAAAGTAGGTCAGATGCCATTCTCTTCATTTGAAGAAAATGAGTTGATGGGAAATCAACTTGGGACCTTGTCCAAGGTCCCAAAATTAACTAATTAAGGACAGAGATGTACTCAGAAGGGTAGATAGGTGGTGCAATGGATAGAGCACCATAGAGCAAATGGATAGGAGTCAGGAAGACCTGAGTTCAAACCCAGCATCAGATGCTTACTAGCTGTGTCACCCTGAGCAAGTCACTTAACCCTGTTTGCCTCAGTTTCCTCATCTGTAAAAAGAACTGGAGAAGAAAGTGGCAAATCATCCCGGTATCTTTGCCAAGAAACCCCCAATCTGGGTCACTAAAAGTTGGACACAACTGAAATGTCACAACAACAATGTACCTAGAAGACTTATGTCTTCAGACTCTGTGTCTAAGGATCATTCTATCACATCATATATACTGCTTCCTAATGGCTTAAACTTGCTTTGAGATCTTTGTAGACATGTCTAATGATGTTACCTGCTCTACAAATACAAAAAGAAATTCAAGCAGGCCCCTGGAAAGTGCAAAGAGTTGTCCCAGATATGGCAGTATACTGTCACAATACTGACCAAGACAGACCAAAATCACCTTTCTTGTCTTTTTCCTTGAAGATGATAGTCAAGATAGAACTGGGCATTTTAAAGTGTCCCCTGCATTCAGGAGGAAGGTGAAGCCTATGGAGAAGGTTGGGCAGCTTTTTATCTCCCAGCCTGAAAATTTTGATTAGGATTTTTGCTGAGTCCTTACAAGGGTTATTATTAGTGAGTCTGATGGTCAAAGCTGCCACTGTCCCCCAAGTGTCTCAACCTTGAGCCCTCAGAAGCCTTTTTGACATCAAGTGACACATTGTGGGATCTTGGTATGTTCTTTATCCTTTGTAGGGACATTTCTTGGATGTGGGGTCCCTCACATAGCTGATGCTCAATGAATATTTGTTAAATTAATGAACCTTTGACTTCTTGCTCGCTTGCATCCAATTAATCACCAAGGCTTGCTGATTATTTCTTCAAGATAGCCCTTGGATTTGCTCCCGCCTCTTGGTTCCCACTGTCATAATATGAATCCAGAATCTTATTCATTCTTGTTCTATTGTAAGTCTCCCAGTTGGTCTCCCTGAGTCCAGGCTTTCCCCCACCCCAATTTAAATAAAACAACACTTCCATCTTGTCATTCTCTTGATCACAAATATACACTGGCTCCCTATTGCCCTGGGATCAGAACTCAATAGATCAGTAAAAAGAGTAGGTGGAGGGCTGGGTTTGGCATCTCAGGAACTGATGTCAACTTCTGGTTCTGACATTTATTATCTGTATGACCTTAGTCAAGTCATTTAACTTGAATCTCAGTGTCCTCCACTGTAAAATGAGAGAGTAGAACTAAATGACTTCTAAGGTCTCTTCTGGCTCTAGCTCTAGAGCCCTATGACCTTCATCCTGGAACCCAAGATCTTAAACAGCCTGACTACAATCTTTCTTGTTTCTACTACTACCTGAAAGGTGTCTTCTGCATTAATGCTAATATGGTGTCTTGACAGAAACACATCTGAAGGGAGAGGGAATGACTTTAGTAACATGGACTTAGCCATGCCACAAAGTTGAGCTTGTACTACTTTGCTCATCGTTGGCCTTTTTCCTACTGGCATAACACATTCTAGGACCACCAGCAACCTGCAAGTGCAATGGGAGGTACCCTAGATATTGAAGCATCATAGATATGGTTTCTTGGATCAGAGGATTTGGAGCTCAGCAGAAGAACTCAAACCCAGAGAGAAAATATGCTTCTGGGAACCCCATCTTGCTGCAGCTGAGGTGCTTTTTGCTTCATGTTCATCGTATTATTGGCATGGCTTTGGGTAAATCACTTTCACTTTTGAACAGTAGTTTTTTCATCTATCAAATCAAAGGGTTGGATTGGGTTAATGTCCCTTCCAGTTCTATACCTTGCTATCCTGTATTAGGGTTGGCCTATATTCAATACCAGCAATGGTTCCAGTGCTACCCCCACTTACATATATCAGATGTATTCATTTATGCTAGAATGTATTAATGGCATTCTTCTAACCTGGATGACCATACCTGCTCCATTCCTGCTTCTTTGTTTCTGCTCTGTAGCCTTCTCTTCTGCATTAACCAGTCAAGGCTTTCTCTTCTCTGTTCCCTACTCTCTTTATTTCTGACTCCAATTCTTTGTTTATTCTGTTTCCCCTCACCAGGAAGACCTTCCCTTTCCTATAACCCTAGCCAAAACTTATTCATCCTCCAGGACCCAAATCAAGTCCTTCCTGCACTGGGAATTGTTTCCCTATTCTAGCCCCTATTGATGTCTTTCTTTGAACCAATTCCTTTTTCATTTGTCATCTATACTAGAGTGTTTTGCACTTCATCACGGTATTTACTCCTTTGTACTGTTCTCCATTGGTTGTCTATGTATAATTCTTATCTCCATTAAGAGTATGAGGTCCTCTAGGGTAGGAATCATATCATATCCTTCCTTCCCTCCTCTTTCTCTCTCTTCTTTCCCTCCTTCCTCCCTCTCTCTCTCCCTTCTTTTTTTTCTTTCTTCTTTCCTCTCTCTATCCCTTCCTTCCTTTCTTTTTTCCTCCTTCCCTCCCTCCCTCCATTCCTTCCTTCCTTCTTTATTTCCTTCCTTCCCTTTTCTTCCTCCCTCTCTCCTTCTGTCTTTTCCTCCTTCCTTCTTTTCTTTCTTCCCCCCTTCCTCTGTCCCTTCCTTCCTTCCTTCCTCTCTTCCTCCCTCCCTCCTTCCCTCCCATCCTTCTTTCCTTTCTTCCTTCCTTCCTTCCCTCCTTCCTTCCTTCGTTCCTTCCTTCCCACAGTAAACACTATGGGCAGTAAATGCTTAAGACAGGCTTTGTGCAAATTCTTTACCTTTAGCAAGGCCTCTTTTATGATGGAGAACATACCTTGGTGCCTTGCACAGAGTAAGTGTTCAATAAATCTTTGTGGAGTAAATGAATGAATGAATGAATATATTATAACTTCTCATTACTATTAAATTACAAGTTTGCCATTTCATTGAATTATTAACAGTATTTCCATTATTTCTTATTTCAATGATCTATGATTATTGCTACTCTCTCCACCTATGCAGATTCCAATATCTCTATGCTTTAGGAGATGGTCTTAGAGAGTTATTGCAGCATAAAAGTTCATCATTTTGAAGCCAACACAATGAGGAATCCCTTTGAACTTAGGGTGGTTGTCAGACAACAGACTTACAGACTGTCTCTTGACCCTCTGTTAAACAAGACTAGGAAAATGATGGCCTCTGGATTGTTTTCCTAGTTGTTTCTGCATCTGAAATCAAAAGACCTTAGTTCAGATACTGACTTTATCACGTATTGTATATCATAGGCTAGTCATTTTATTTCTCTGATTGTTAATTTCCTTACCTGCAAAATGAGTAGAATGGACAAGATGATTTTCAAGTTCCCCCAACTGGAAACCAGAAAACCAAGATAGATTAATCTCCACCAATGAAGAGAGTCACATGCCAATGTACTTTGAAGCGTATTGTATTTACCACCTCTGTTGCCTTGGGACAAGTCAGTTAACTAACTTGGGCTTCAATTTCTTCATCTGTAAGAGAGGCTTTGATGGCTTCTGAGGTCCCTTTCTGCCTTAGGTCTATAATCCTATCATCTAAAGCCTCACACAACTTAGAGCAAATCATATCTATTTTTTTCCCTCCAGGATCCCAGGAAATCCTCATATCCACCCAAGATAATTACATTAGTTCTATAACCTGTGGAGCAAATGCACTCCAAATGCAGAATGAAATTTTCTCAAAGGACAAGTATAAAAAGACTATCTTACATTAATCACATTATACATTATCTCATCTGATGCTCTAATCATCCTCTGAGGTGGACAGATGTTTTGATTCTCATTATTTAGACAAGGAAACAGTGGTCCAGGGAAGTGAGGGGAGTTGTCCAAGACGCCATATAGTAAATCCAGATCTCCTGACTCCTAGCCTCTTCCTCTTTCCACTATTTACAGTCACAAGTTCATAGTTTCTGTTGAACATTGCACACATCCTTCATGACAAATTCAGTTTCATTTTCTACAAGAATTTATTAAATATCTGCTGTGTTTCAGGCACTGGGCTAGTCACTAGGGTTTAAAGACAGAATGAACAAAAAGTCCCTGGCCCTATTCTGCTTTCATTCTACTGAGTTTTTAATATACAATATGAAAAAGATGTGCCCTCCTTTGCTCGTGCAAAGACCCTGTTTTGTCAAACATAACACAGCCCTAGGCTCTTGGAATGCTATTCTTCAATTCACCAGGCTGAGCATGTGGGAGACATCAGCTCTTCCTCTTGCAGTCTGAAGCCTCAGCCTACGTGCCTAAATACTACCAGACACATTAGACACAAGGCCTCCAGAGCACATGATTGCTTGTGTTGCATTTTATGTCTCTGGGATTTTATTCAAATATTTCATAGTCTCTATACAGCAAAGTCCATTTTTAAGAGACTCTATTAAAGGGATAGACCTCCCTCAAGACATATTTCTGTGCCAAGACAGAGAAATAGCCCCAGTGAAGGCAGCCTGTTGAGTAAATGCTCAGTTTATAACAAAAAAGAAATATATTTTTTAAAAAGGAGAGGAAAATAGTACTTACTTTGTCTAAAACCAATTGTTAAATGAATTCATGTTCCAGTGAATTACTCATTCTAGGTGAATCAGTTACATAGACTTTTAATGTCATTTCTGGTGTATGTGTGTAGTAATTCTTTCAGACATATAGGCTGGAACAATCTGGCTTTTGTATTTGTATCTCTAGTGTTTAGCACATAGTAAGTGTTTTTTTTTTATTCATTCATTGTCTTCTCAATTACTCCTTCAGTGCCCTCACACGGAAGATTAGGATGCTTCCAGAAGTACTTGATTTGAGAGCTTTGCACGGAGCATGGCAAATATGGGCCAGTCACCAAATAGGTCTGGTGGGGAGCCTAGTGGTTTCATTGATGACTGGCATGGAGGGAAAGGTAAGATGCTAAGTGGGGATGTGTACTTAAGAGAACACGAAGCAGGCTGCTATCTGCTTGGTGGGATACTTGCCTTGCATGTAGTTGGCATTCAATCAATATTCGCTGAATAAATTAATTAAAGGGAGCAGGGTTCTTTGTCACTCAAAAAATATCATCCCTGAAATTCTATGATTATCACTTCCTTTCTTTGAGTCTTGAAGGCTACTGGATCTTCCAGCATTCCCTATTAAAATACAAATGCTCTTGAACCATTACCAAATAGCAGCAATTAATCAATTAGCAAGAATTTGTTAAATACCTACTATATGCCAGTTACAATTCTAGGAGCTATGGCTATAAAAACAAAACAAAAACAAATAGTCTCTACTCTTACGGAGCTTACACGTACTCACACATGTGTATACATAATAAATATATACAAAATACATAGAGAATAGTTAAATACAAAATAGCTTGCTCCTTATTTTCTGGGCAAGGAAACAGTGGTCCAGGGAAGTGAAGGGAGTTGTCCCAGATGCCACACAGCTAATGGCAAATCCAGATCTCCTGACTCTCAGTCTGTTCCTCTTCTCACTATTTACACAGTCGCCAGCTCATAGTTTCTGCTGAGCATTGCATCTATCCTCCATGAGGAATTTAGTTGCATTTTCAACAAGCATTTATTAAATATCCACTATGTTCCCGGCATTGTGCTAGTCATTGGGGTTTAAAGACAGAATGAACAAAAGATCTTTAGCTCCACAGAGTTTTCATTCTACTGAGGGAAGGCACTAGCTATTGGGGGAGATTAAGAAAGGCTTCATGTAGAAGGTAATGATTGAGCTGTGTCTTGAAGGAAGTGAGGGATTCTTTAAGCTGGAGGTGAGGCATGGGGGCTTTCCAGACATGGGGAATGTCTGGTGAAAGGTTAAGAGATGGGAAATGGAGTGCCACATGTTAGAAGCAGCAAGGAGACTAGTTTAGCTAGACCAGAGATATGGGAAGGGAAGTATAGTAATGTATATTGAGGCTGGAAAGAGAGGTCAGAGTTGATTGACACCCTAATTAGTTGAGGAAAAGAGAAGAAAAGTCTAGCACCAGACCAAGACCCTGGTGAGCTGGGATCTGTCCAGGGTACCATATGTCAGTGTGCACCATCTTAAAAAATTTTTTTCCTAAAAGTATGTATGTTCACTTTGCCCATGGTGCAAATAATCCTAGGGCAAGTTTAGGGCAATGCTTGGAAAGGGCATTATGATAGGGCAAATGGGCTAAAAGATCAATCTTTAATAATGCTGGGTTTCAAGAATACCTGCATAGAACCCTGTGCAACTTATAAGAAGGATATCTCTTATCTGACATGAAGTGGTTCTTAACCATAAGGACCACAGTGAAGCCCAGTGTCCTATGCTTGAGCATCACAGCTACATGGTTGGCAGAGGCTGGATATTTAATGTGTTTCTTGGATTTCGTGAAAATCATTATTTAATGTTCATTAGAATACATCTGTACCCCATGAATCAGGCCCAGTTGGATTTATTTAAAAGGATGCTTGGTGAAGAAAATGTCAGCAGAAGAGAAATAATGTCTGTCATGAGCAAACCTGCCAGGGGCTTCGGGCAAAAAGCCAAGGTAAAGATGCAGGCCTTGCCTCGTGCCATCACTGTGAAGGTCTGTCTATAAACTTGGGCCCTGCCAGCCCCCTGCTGTCAGCACCCTGGGGGCTGCTGCTGAGATCGTGGGCTTGAAGAAATTGTAATTCCTTCACGTACAGGGAGGGAGTATTGTCCAAATAAATAACATCAGTTAGGCAGGGGACAAATAATCAGCATGCATTTTTCCACCTTGTTCTCCTTTCTTGGTTTTACTGTTCCTACTTTTTTCCTTTTCTTTTTAGCAAGTAAGTCCACAAGGCAAGCCCCCCAAGTTAATTAATTCTGTTTTCCTATAGATTGCACTCAGGGAAGGGAGTTGAGCCAAAGACAGTTCCCACTGGATGCAGATGTCCAGAAAGCAACAAATGTGTCCTATGAAGTTGCCAAGGCAACTGTAGCTGCTGCTGACATCACTGGGAACAGAGGAAGGGGGGTTATGAGGAGGGAGACAAACAAATTCCAGGTGTGCCTCCCTTAAGAAAACCTCCCTTTAGGATAGTCATAAAATGGATAAATTAGGGGTGGCTTCTTTGTATGATAAAATGATCCTTCTCTTTTCCAAAATCCCTGCCTCAAGTTTTCTTGATATTGAAGCTTCCCTTATGTATTTTTAGGAGTTATCTCTTGGAGGGTCTCTGTGCTTTTCTCAGGCTCAGTGTGGATGAAAGGAAACACAGCCTTAGCCTGAGTCCCCATCCAGCGCAGACTCTATTCATGGATCTGGAAAATAACCAGAAACCAAATAAGAAGGTGCTTAATTAAACAATACTGACAAAATATAACTAACAGAACAGTCCATGCAGTAAACTTGTTCTTAACCTTTCACAAACTAGTTGAAAACAATTTCCCCTATAGACTTCTGTGCCAGTAGAGAAAAGGGAACAAATCCTTAAGACCATAGTGATAGTAGAGACACACCCTGAAGACAATACAACAGAGGTTCTTAAATGTGTGTGTGTGTGTGTGGGGGGTGTGATAGACCCCTTTGACAGTCTGGTGAAGCCTCTGGATCCATTTTCAGAATTTATTGTTGAGGGGTTTTTTTGGTTGTTGTGTCCAACTCTTCCTGACCCCATTTGGGGTTTTCTTGGCAGAGATACTGGAGGGGTTTGCCATTTCCTTCTACAGCTCATTTTACAGATGAGGAAACTGAGGCCAACAGGGTGAAGTGATTTGCTCAGGGTCACCCAGCTGGAGAGTGTGTGAGGCCAGATTTGAACTCAGGAAGATGAGCTTCCTGACTTCCGATCCAGCATTCTATCCACTGCTGCCTTCCCTTCCTTGAATTCTCAGAATAATGCTTGTTAAATACATTAAAAATACAAAGGAAAAGTTATTTTGGAATATATATATACATGTGTATACATATATGTGCATATATGCTTGTGTGTCTAAACATATATATCTTCACACATGTATGCATATGCATGTATGTCCATACATACATTTATATAGAGCTTGCTATGTGTCAGGCACTGTGTTAAATGCTTTATAATCATTATCTCATTTGATCCTTACAATAATCTCAGCAGGTAGTTACTATTATTATCCCTATTTTACAGATGAGGAAACTGAAGGAAACAGAGGTTAAGTGACTTGCCCAGAGTTACACAGCTAGGAATTATCAGGAGACAGATTTGAACTCAAGTCATCCTGACCCCACTGTACCACTTAGCTGCCAATCTCTCTCTCTCTCTCTCTCTCTCTCTCTCTCTCTCTCTCTCTCTCTCTCTCTCCCCCTCTCTGTCTCTCTCTCTCACACACATGCATGTACACACACTTCACATATATGTATACATGCATACATGTGCCTGTATACACATATGTGTATGTAGGTCTGTGTCTGTATGTGCATATTCAGGGACCTCAAGTTAGGAGCCCCAGCATTGGAGCAGCTCCCTTACCTTCTGAGCCATCCCGAGGTAAGATAGCATCTCTACCACTGTCAATCACAAGGAGCTCGGCTTCCTAGTTTCCAGCTTAGGTGTGTCAGCCCCACTGCTGCCTCAGTGGATCACAGCTAGCCCTGCTTTTGCAGGCATTGCTCTGTTCCAAAGCTGCCTTGTCATCACTACCTCTCACACCACTGCTTACCATAGCCATCTGATAAAGCTTGGTTTCATCTTTCATTTCAGCTCCTACAGATAAATGGTCTTTAGCTTCAGACCTCCCAGGTTGTCTAAACTCCATGAAATCAGGGAATATTTCATTCTTTGTATTTGTCTCCCTTGTGCTCTGCCCATGGTGGAAACTTAACAAATGCTCCTTGATTGATTGACATTCAATACAGTCTTTGATCTGTCTTTCACTTGCTGCAGGATCCACCGGGGTGGCACAGAAAACTCCCTTAGGTAGCTAACTTGAGATATTTTGCCTTACAGGGGTGGGGAACTTGCAGCCTTGAGGTCACATGTGGCCCTCTAGGTCCTCAAGTGCAGCCCTTTGACTGAATCCAAACTTCACAGAACAAATCCCCTTAATACAAGTATTTGTTCTGTTAAACTTAAACTCAGTCAAAAGGGTGCACCTGAGGATCCAGAAGGCCACATGTGGCCTCAAAGCCACAGGTTCCCCACCCCTGCATCTACAACATATATGTTCTTCAACCTAACCAAATGGCTTTCCCTTACCTCTTCCCCATCTGGGAGGGAGAGGGGCAGCCATCATCCCCCATGCAGTGGTTTCCTGGGGCTGTGGCTAAATATATACATGTTTCCTTTATCTGTCCTTTCCATTTCCATCATGCTATGCAAAATTGTCTCGCAGTTTTGAAAAGGATGCTCAATGAAGAAAATGTCACTGGAAGAAAAATAATGTCTGTCATGAGCACACTTGCCAAGGACTTTGCGGGATTCACCTTGTGCCATCATTGTGACAGTCTGTCTATACAGTTGGATCTTGCTGTCAGCACCTAGGGGCTGGTGCTGAGATCTTGAGCACCTCTTAAAGAGGAAAGCAACCATCACTATGGAGGAAGGACAGAGTCAGTCCCTGGCTGCCATTCTAAAGAGCTTTTGTCTTTTTAATGTCAATTTATATAAATCATCAGTTATCAAAGAGTTTGGGTACAAAGGTACTTAAAATTCTAATGTTAGGAACCCCCTCACTGCTCACTGAAGATCAGTTGGAGTCCTGTTTAACCTGACCCTTCTGCCAAGACATGAGAGCTTTGTCCATGATGGCTGAAGCCCTGACCAAGAAAAATCACCAGGCCTACAAGAAGCCTTCCTGCTTCTTGAATGTGAGTTGGGTGGAAGCAGAGCTGCTTTTGGAGAAATACCTGGACTGTGGGAACATGTTCCTATGGCCTGGAGGCCTCTGGAGCTTTTTCTGTCACTACTTTCCACATGTTCAATGGGGTGGAGGTGGTGAAGCATGAGGGGCAATCTATGACATCAATGTGGAGGAGCCCTTCTCCTGCTCCTCTCTCCATGACATAGTGAACTATTTTGTCTCTAATACCAAGAAGGCTTTGTTTCCCTTCCACCCAGAGAAAAAACTAGGAGAAGGTCTTGGGGTTTGTGGAGGCCAACCAGGAGAATGGAGAAAGCACATGGAGAGTCCCAAGCCTCTAGCCAGGGGAGGCTGAGTGAATACAGCAGCTCCTGGACCAGGCAAGCCCTACCCTGGTTGCCCATACCTCTGCCACCTGTGCTTGCTCAGAATGAGAACTACATTAAGCCTATCAGTGATGAGCCCACAACCCAATATGTAGATGAATAGGTAATGTCCCCAAGCTTCTTGGCTGGCTCCAAACCCAAGAGACAAGGGAAGCCTCTGCTCAAAGTGCCACCCATGCCCACTAAGCCAAGAATCTCATCAGCTCCAAGAAAGTTGCCCCAGGGTCTTTCCAGACCAAGATTTCCTTCATCATATCCATTTCCACAGATATTACTGAGGATCTGGAAAGGAAGCTATAGCAGAGGAGGACCAGCCTGGATTTGGGGAAAAGGCCTTAGGATCAATGGAATCATCCCTTTTTCAGACCCTGCCCCAGTGGTGGGATTCAGCTGGTTTGCATGGGTTGGTAGAACAGTACCTAATCTTAGGTTGAGTTCTGCCAACCAGTTGTTAGCGGAGCAGGGCCTGTACCTGTCAACAGCAGGGGTGGAGCCTGGTCTGGGTTCAGAGGAGGAGAACTGGTTGTTAATTCATTTGAAACCTGCCCCCAAGGGATGCTGCCCATCACTCTTCTTCCTCTTTGTGTTCCCTCTAGCTTTAGTCCTTTAGCAGGTAGGACACACATTAAGCTACCCACTCCCTTAGGGACACCTTAATCCTTCCCCCCCATTAGATATTAAAGCTAAAGGAAGATGAAAAAAAGATCAATCAGAGATGAAGATAAATACCTTTGAAAGTGTAATCGTAGAAAATTGGAACTGTAAGGGACCTCAGAGATCAGCTGATCCAACAGCCTCATTTCAGAGGTAGGAGGGGCTCAATAAATCTTGGTTGATGAGAAAGTAGTGAGTGTGACTGTGATGAATATGGAAATATGCTTTACATGACAGCACATGTATAGACTATATCAAACTGCCTTCCATTTTCAGAAGGGGAATGGGGAGGGGAGGGAGGGAGAAAAATTTGGAGCTCAAAATCTTGTAAAAATGAATGCCAAAATATTCTCTTAATATGTATTTTGGGGAAAAATAAAATACTATTTAAATTTAAAAAACAAAACAAAACTGGATGGAATTTGGATGGACACAAATAAAATATCTGTGGAATTAGCTAATTTATATTCACTTTAAAAATTATATTTGTATTTCTAATATTTTAAGTTCTGTATCATCTGAACTTTGCTTATTGGAGCAAATGTACCAAATGTTCTTTTAAAATAGTGAGTGAAAAAAATAGACCTTGAGAGGTGAGATGACTTGTGTAGGGTAATACAACACCAAGACCCAAACATAAGTCTTCTGACTTCCGGTCCACTGCACCCATTCACTGAAATAGAGACAAGGACAGTTTGTACGAAAGATAGATAACTTGAGAAAACAGGATTTAATTGACAAAATAGCAATGTATAACCAGCTTTTCAGGAACACATTTACTGTGTAAAGAGGAAGATTCATGTAGGGATTTTCCTTTCTTCCTTCCACCTTTTGCTCTTTAATAAAAATTATTCAATTATTCAACAAGCTCTATGCCAGGCATTGTGCTAGGGATACAAAACCAAATTGAATTAGTTCTTGCCTTTAAAGAGTTTATATTCTATTGGAGTTTATGTTCTAATTTCTAATTAACTAGAGCAGGAAAATGTTAGGAAGTAAGAAATGTCTGTCCTTTTAAATGATATGATGAGAAACTATGATTTAGTTATTTTTTAATGGAAATAAATTTATTTTCTTTCTCTCTCACTTTCCCACTCTCACTGAATATATTTTATATGTAATATGAATTATATATGTATGTATGGGTATGTGGGTGTATATGTTTATGTATGTAATATGTTATATATATATTATATATGTTACATATTATGTAATATATTACAGCAGTCACCAATAAGGCACCCTGGCATTCCCAGAGGGACAAACTGATCATCTGAGCTGATAGGATTGGAATATCTGTCTTCATGATTCCAATCTCTCCAATCACTAATTCATGCTTCCTAAGTTTGATAAATTTAATACTTTCTTTCTGAAAATAGCATTTTATTTTTTCCAATTACATATAAAGACAATTTTTGACATTCATTTAAAAATTTTTTTGTTTCAAATTTTTGTCCCTCCTCCTTTCCCCTTTTGTCTCTCCCTTCCCCTTTCCCTAAAATGGTAAGCAAGACGAATATTTCTGAAGCAAGTTCAGACACTCCTGTTGAAGAAGCTTCAGGGGGTCCCTATTACCTCTTCTGTTTGACATTAGAAAGCTATTTAACAATGGGGCTCCAGCCTTCCCTTTCAGACAGATTTCACATTCTTCCTCCTCAAATACTCTCTGGTTTAGTCAGACTGGCCAACTGTTTTCATATATGACATTCCACTACTTTCATCCATGCCTAGAATTCACTCATCTTCACCCCTGCTTTAGCTTCCTACAAGGCTCAGCCTAAGCTTCCACAAAGGAAGAAAATAAAGAGCCCAAGAAGACCCTTTTGTGGAAGAGCAATTTGGACCAGAAAGGCGGTGACTGGTATTCCTGTCTGGATTTTCCTCTTGGTCTATTTTCCCCTGCCTGTGTTATGCATGACATGCTGTGCTGTGGGGCACTGAAGATCTTAGGAACAGAAAATGCCAAAGTGTTTGAGTGATGATGTCTCTGTGTCACAAGGTCAATGAGAGCTCTGCCCTTGACAATACCTTCTATTACTAGAAAGGATAGGTGTGAAGTGGCCTAAAGCTGAATTGTTAAGGGCCCACTTGTTCATTGAAGATAGGTCTGAAATGAAGATAAACTATCTCTCAGATTCCCTTATTCTCTTGGGTGTGCCTATATCAGAGATTATGGGAACCGTGACAATCAGAGGTCACAAAAGTCCTTGGCATTGTCAAATGATACATCAAAAACAGATATGATTTTGTAGTGGAAAAGACACTAAAGAAGATATATTACCATTTGCTTTGCCAATGTACCTTAAGGACCATGGAGCCTTTCCATGTGGCTTGCTGCTGAAATCACTTGCATGTGTTGTCTCTATTAGAAAGTGAACTTCTAGAGAACAGGAATTGTCTTGCTTTTTCTATTTGTTTCCCCATCATTTAGCAGAGTGCTCGGCACATAGTAAGAACTTAATAAATGCTTTTTCATTCATTCATTCATTCTTACTCCTGCATTATTATAAGAATATTCTACTTGAAATTGTCACCACCCATATTTTCCCCTTTCTAATCCATTCTGCACACAGTAGCATTTTCATTGTATCACTTTGTTTAAAAAAGAAAAGAAGACAAATCTTAAAAGGGCTCCCCATTGCCCACAACATAAAGTCTAAATTGCAATGGGCTAAAGAATGAATCAGTGGTACGAGAGTAGATTTCAACAGAGATTAAGTTTTTAAAATTTAGCAATAAAAGCAAGGCAAATATAGTAGCAGATTGAGGGGCATCGTGTTCAAGAAAAGGTATTTTATTTTATTTTAAATTTATTTTAAACTTAAATACAAAATAAGGAAAGAAAAAAAAAACATTGCCACACACAGCAGAATATAGGAGAAGATTCAATATAAAGCAATAAATTTCTCTTTTTAAGAAAACCTATATAATGAATACCACACATTAATTTCAAAGCTGTCCATCTTTTCTTTGCTTCCTTGTATGTTTTCTTTTGTCCTCTGCTGTGTACTTTTTACTTAATTATTTCCCTTTCCTCCCTCCACCCCCGAAGGTTACAATTAAGCACAGATACACACATGCATGCATGCATACGTATATACATATACATACATAGATATCCATAAACATACATATACACACATATATACATATGTATGTTACTATATATTTAAGACTGTATTATGCTTATTTCCATTTATCTTCTGTTTCTCTAAAGGTGGATAGCATCTTCTGTCATAGGTCCAAATCTTTCCATATTTTTCTAAATCCACCAGCTCATCATTTTCTACACCACAACAATATTCTGACCCAATCACATTCTCTCTGGGAGATTGTCTTTGAGAGTTCCCCCCCTCCCCAATTTTCTGTATTCTAAGAAAAGTCCTGTATTCTAAGAAAAGTCCTAGAGGGGACTTGATAATGTTTCCAGGCAGAAGGCTGCCTAGTGCAGTAGAAAAATGCTAGACTTGCTCTCCTAAGATTTTGATCTGATTCCTGTCTGCCACTTACTATGCAACTTTGGGCAAACCCACTGAGTCCTTGGGCCTTAGTTTCATTATTTGTAAAATGAGGGGCTTAGAAAGGATGAGTCATAGCATCTTTTCAGTTTCTAACATTTTTATAATTTTAAAAATATATATACTTTTAACATTTATTTTTTACAATTTTGAATTCCAAATTCTCTCCCTTGCACAACCCCTCCCCCACCCATTGAGATGGCAAGCAATATGATACCCATTTTACATGTGAAGTCATGCAAAACATATTTCCATATTAGCCATTTGCAAAACATGGACCCATTTTGACTTTATCTTGGTATATAGTGTGAGATGTTGGTCTATGCCTAGTTTTTGGCCAATCTCTTTTCCAGTTTTCCTAACAATTTTTGTAAAATAGTGAGATCTTGCCCCCAAAACTTGAATCTTTGTTTTTTTTCCCAAACATTAGATTACTATGGTCATTTACTACTGTATATTGTGTACCTAACCTATTCCATTTACTCACCACTCTATTTCTTAATCCATACCAGATTGTTTTGATGATTACTACTTTGCAATATAGTTTGAAATCTGGTACTGCTAGACCACTTTCCTTTATATTTTTTTTCACTGATTCCCTTGATGTATTTGACCCTTTGTTCTTCCAAATGAATTTTGTTTTTAACTTTTCCAGCCCTATAAAACAATTTCTTGGTAGTCTGATTGGCGTGGCACTGAATAAATATATTAATTTAGGTAGAATTGTTATTTTTATCGCATTGGTTCAGCCTACCCATGAGCAATGAATATTTCTCCAATTGTGTGAAGTGTTTTGTAATTGTGTTCATATAGTTCTTGGGTTTGTCTTGGCAGGTAGACTCCCAGTTATTTTATATTGTCTGCAGTTAATTTAAATGGAATTCCTTGTTCTTTCACTTCCTGCTGGGTTTTATTGGTAATATATAGAAATGGTTAATGATTTATGTGACTTTATTTTATATCTTGTAACTTCACTAAAGTTGTTCATTGTTTCAAGTAGTTTTTTAGTTGATTCTCCAGCATTCTCTAAGTATACCACCATCATATCATCTGCAAAGATCCATAGTTTTGCTTCCATATTGCCTATTTTTATTCCTTCAATTTATTTTCTTGTCTTATTGTTACAGTTAGCATTTCTAGAATAATATTTTAAAATAGCATTTTTATTTTTTCCAGTTACATGTAAAGAAAACTTTAACATTTGTTTAAAAAAAATTTTGAGTTCCAAATTTTTTCCCTCTTTCCCTCTCTTCCCCCTCCCTAAATTGTAAGCAATTTGATAAAGGTTATATGTGTGCAACTATGTAAAATATATTTCCATATTAGTCATGTTGGGAAAAAAGAAACAGATCAAACAGAAAAAATATGAAAAAATAAAGTGAAAATAGTATGCTTAATTGTTCAGACTTTGTCAGTTCTTTCTCTAGATGTGGATAGCATTTTCCATCTTGAGTCCTTTGGAATTGTCTTGCATCATTGTACTGACTAGATTAGCTTAGTCTTTCAGAGTTGATCATCACACAACATTTCTGTTACTATGTACAATGTTCTCCTGGTTCTACTCACTTCACTTTGAATTAATTCATCTAAGTCTTTCCAGGTTTTTCTCAAATCCTTCTATTCATCATTTATTATAGCAGTATTTCATTACATTTACACAAATAAAACCAATTCAATCAAGATTAGAAGGAAAACAGAAAGCTGGGAAATAATTTTTATAGCAAGTGTCTCTGATAAAAATCTCATTTCTCAAATATATAGAGAACTGAGTCAAATTTATAAATTACAAGTCATTCCCCAATTGATAAATGGTCAAAGGATATGAATGGGTAGTTTTCAGGTGAAGAAATCAAAGTTATCTGTAGTCATATGAAAAAATGCTCTAATTCACTATTGATTAGAGAAATGCAAATTAAAACAACTCTGAGATACAACCTCACACTTATCAGATTGACTAATATGACAGGGAAAAATGATAAATATTGGAGAGGATATGGAAAAATTGGGACACCAAATGTGAACTGATCCAACCATTCTGGAAGAAACTTGGAACTATGTCCAAAGGGCAATCAAACTGTGCATAACCTTTGATGCAGCAATACCACTACTTGGTCTGTATCCCCAAAAGATCATAAAAAAAGGAAAGGACCTACCTGTACAAAAAATATTTACAATAGCTCTTTTTGTGTTGAGAATTAAATTGGAATTTGAAGGAATGCCCATCAATTGAGGAATGACTGAACAAGTTGTGGTATATGAATGTAATTTGTTTCATAAATTTGACTTAGTTCTCTATATATTTGAGAAATGAGGCCTTTATCAGAGACATTTGTTGCAAAAATTGTTTCCCAGTTTTCTGCTTTCCTTCCAATCTCAATTGTATTGGTTTTGTTTGTGTAGAACCATTTTAATTTAATGTAATCAAAATTATCCACTTTACATCTCTTGTTTGGTCAAAAATTCCTCCCTTCTCCACAGAACTGACAAATAAACTATTCCTTGCTTTCCTAATTTGCTTATGGTATCACCTTTTTTGTTTAAATCGTGCACCTATTTTCACCTTATCTTGGTATATGGTATAAGATATTGGTCTATACCTGGTTTCTGCCATACTGTTTTCCAGTTTTCCCACAAGTTTTTGTCAAATAGGGAGTTCTTATCCCAGAAACTGGGGTCTTTGGGTTTTATCAAACTATTTCTAATATAATATTGAATAGATAATGGACATCCTTGCTTTACCCCTACTGTTGTTGGGAAGATTTCAAGTTTATCCCTGTTATAGATAACACCTATTCTTGGTTTTAGATAGATGCTACTTTTCATTTTAAGAAAGGTTCCATTGATTCTTATGCTTTCTAGTATTTTTAATAGAAACAGTTATTATACTTTGTCAAAATCTTTTTCTGTGCTTTTTGATAGGATAATTTTTTTGTTTTTGTTATCGAAATGGTCAATTAGGCATATCATTTTCCTAATATTAAAGCAGTTCCGTATTCCTGATATAAATTCCACCAGGTCATAGTCTATGATCTTTTCTGATATATTGCTGTAATCTCATTACAAGTATTTTATTTAAAAATATTGCATCAGTATTCATTAGGGAAATTGGTCTATAGTTTTCTTTTTCTGTTTTTGTTCTCCTTGGTTTAGGTATCAAAATGTATTTTGTCATAAAAGGAATTTGGTAGGACTCCTTTTTCTATTTTTTCAAATAGTTTATGCAGTATTGGAATTAATTGTTCTACAATTGTTTGGTAGAATTCACTTGTAAATCCATCTGGTCCTGGGGATTTTTTTCTTAGGGAGCTCATTTGCAGCTTGTTCATTTGTGTGTGTGTGTGTGTGTGTGTGTGTGTGTGTGTGTGTGTATGTTTCTTGGTCCAGGATAGGGTTAAGTATTTCATTCCCTCTTCTGTTAAACTGGGCAATTTATATTTTTGTAAATATTCATCCATTTCACTTAGATTGTCAGTTTTACTGGCATATAATTGGGCAAAATAGCTCCTAATTGTTGCTTTGATTTCATCTTCATTGGTGGTTCATTCCCCCTTATTATTTTTGATACTGATAATTTGTTTTTCTTTTCTTAAGTAACAGTAACTAATCATTTATCTAATCTATTTTATTATTATTTTTTCTTCATAAAGCCAGCTCCTAGTTTTATTTATTAGTTCAATGGGTTTTTTACTTTCAATTTTTATTAGCCTCTCCTTTGATTTTCAGGATTTCTATTTTGGTGTTTAATTGGGGGTTTTAAATTTGTTCTTTTTCTAGTTTTTTTTAGTTGCTTGGAAAATTTATTGATCTGCCCTTTCTTCTTTTTATTATGTAAGCGTTAGGTTGATGGTAATGCTACCTTTTTGTACTGCTCAAATGACTAGATGATGTGGCTCCTATTCTTGTCAGAACTTTACATTGAGCCTTGAAGCTCAAAGGGACATTCACATTTTCTCCCACATTGTCTTTCAATTCTACTCCTTTCTCTGGGGCAGCTGGTCTGAGTGATTCAAATTACCAATCTGATTCCCAACATAGTCACAAAAGAGGATAGAGGAGTATAACCTAACCTACCTCAGGCACCCACTCTGAGGGAAAAAGAGATTCATACCCCTTATTACAGCTATATATCTGCAATACTCCCTTGGGGATGCATGAAGGGAATGACCTTTCAGATACCCATTTCAAAGCTGGTCCAGCTATCCCTTAATTATTTCCTATCAGCCATGATAACACTTTTAATTGCCTGTTGAGTCACAATTGTCTGTTGAGAATTCCATGGGTATACTAAAGAGGCAATTCTTTACTATTGTGTTATAAGATGAGTAAGATGGTTTCAGAAACATTGGGGGAGTCTTATATGAATCCCACCCCCATACTACTTTGCTTGCATCTCACAAATTTTTATTATTGTCTCCTTATTATCTTTAATGAAATTATTGATTGTTTCTGTGATTTGTTCTTTGACCCACTCATTCTTTAGGATTAGATTATGTAGTTTCCAATTACTTTTTAATCTATGCTTCCAAGGCCCTTTATTGAATGTATTATGCTTTATGGTCTGAAAAGAGTTCATTTACTGTTTCTGCTTTTCTGCCTTTGTTTTTAAGGTTTTTATGTCCTGATATATAGTCAGTTTTTGTGAAGGTGTCATGTACAGTTGAGAAAAAGATGTACTTCTTTCTATTCTCATTCAGTTTTCTCCAGAGGTCTATCATATCTTATTTTTCCAAAATTCTATTATCTTCTTAATTTCTCTTTTATTTATCTTATGGTTAGATTTATCTAATTCTGAGAGGGGGAAATTGAAGACCCACACTAACATAGTTTTGCTGTCTATTTTCTTGCATAACTCATTTAACTTAGAGAATTTGGATGCTAGGCCATTTGGTTCATATATGTTTAGTATTGATATTACTTCATTGCCTATGGTAACTTTTAGCAAGATATAGTTCCCCTGCTTATCTCTTTTAATTAGGTCTATTTTTGCTTTTCTGATATCATGACTGCTACCTCTACCTTTTTTACTTCAGCTGAAGTATAAGAGAGTCTGTGCCAGTCCCATATTTTAACATTACGTATGTCTTTCTGTTTCAAGTCTGTTTCTTGTAAACAAGATGTTGTTGGTTTCTGGTTTCTAATCTATTCTTCTATCCACTGCCATTTTATGGGTGAGTTCATCCCATTCAATTCTTAACTAACTGTGTATTTCCCTTCATCCTATTTTCTTCTGTTTATCCTCTCTCTCCCTCTCTCTCTCTCTCTCTCTCTCTCTCTCTCTCTCTCTCTCTCTCCCTCTCTCTCTTTCTCTCTCTCTCTCTCTCTCTCTCTCTCTCTCTCTCCCTCTCTCTCTTTCTCTCTCTCTCTCTCTCTCTCTCTCTCTCTCTCTCTCTCTCTCTCTCTCTTTCTCTCTCTCTCTCTTTCTACTCCCTCTTATCACCCCCCTGATTTCTTTTATTCCCTTCCACTCCTACTTCCCCATTGAGTAAAATAGATTTCTATACGCAACTCACTTTTTATGTATATATATTGTCCCCTCATTGAACCAGTTCAAACGAGAGTTAGGTTCAAGTACTGCCCATTCTTTCTCCATTTCCCCTTACACTGTAAAACTTTTCCTCATGCATCTCTTTTTTGTGAGATAATTTCCTCCATTCTTTCTGTCCCTTCCCCTTTATCCCAGTATATCCTTCTTTATCACCACTCCCTTTTTTAGAGATCATAACAATATAATCGACTTGTGCCTGTGCCCTCTGCCCATGTAGAGTCCTTTTAACTGCCTTAATATTAATATCATGATTTTTCTTTCATGTTTACCTTTTTATGCTTCTCTTGAGTCTTGTGTTTAAATGTCCAATTTTCTATTCAGCTCTGGTCTTTTCATCAGGAATGTTTGATGTCCTCTATTTCTTAACTGTCTATTTTTTACCCTACAGGTTTATACTCAGTTTTGATGGGTAGGCTATCTTGGTTGTAATCCTAGCTTTTTTGCTTTCTAGAATATCATATTCCAAACCCTTCACTCTGTTAATGTGGTAGCTGCTAAATCTTGCATGACCCTGTCTGTGACTCCATGGCATTTGAATGATTTCTTTGTGACTGCTTTCAGTATTCTTTCCTTGACCTGGAAGCTCTGAAATATGGTTATAATATTCCCTGGAGTTTTCATTTGGGGATCTCTTTCAGGACATGATCAGCGGATGTAGCCATAATGGCTTTTGTTTTCTTTGAATGGCTCAGCTTGCCTCATTGAGCCTCTGGACACTGTGGCTTGCTCTTCCGGGGCAGGAGGCCCGGGGAGCATGCCGGGAAGCAGACAGCTTCCTGTGTGAGGAGTCATGGGGCTGGCTGAGGGGAGGTGTTAACGGCTATGCTAGGGGGAGGGGCCAACTCGGGAACCAATCGGCCCTGGTCATTTGGGCGGAGCTTGATGATGTCAGAAACCCTATAAGAGGGGAGAGGACAGCTTGAAGATTCTTCTCTCTTTCCTTTTTCGGTTGGAGCCAGCGACAGTTACGACAGTTACGTCAGTTACAGCGACCGTTACATCGTCAGTTACAGTTGCAGCTTGAGTTACAGACACAGACGCAGCTGAGGCAGGAGCTGCCAGTAGCAGAGCTGATCTACGAGAGGAAGCTGAACAAAGACTTCAGTCCAGTGGGTAATCTTATTACCATAAAAGGGGGAAACATGATTTTGCTTTACGCAATCATGTTTCTCTGTAGCCTCCTGGTTACTCTTTCAAGGCGTACTTATTGGGCCTGGAAGATTATGATCAACATATCAAAATGGGGTTGCTGGTTCATGGGTTGGTTACTGTTGAGCCTAAATAAATGTTTTGATTCTTCTGCCTTCTACTTTGAGAGTTTCTTCTATCCGGCGATTCCGAACCTTTCAGACATGTTTATGATCCTCTTTGAGATTATAAACTCTGCCCTCCTGATACAGCGGATTCTTTCAATTTCTGTTTTGCCCTGTGGTTCTAAGATATCGGGGCAGTTTTCCTTTATACCTTTTTGAAAGATGATGTGTAGGCTCCTTTTTTTACTTATGGATTTCAGGTAATACAATAATTCTTAAATTATCTCTCCTTGAACTATTTTCCAGATCAGTTATTCCTGGTAAGATATTTCACATTTTCTTCTACTTTTTCTCTTTTGACTTTATTTTATTGTTTCTTATTGTCTCATTATCATCACTTGTCCAATTCTAATTTTTAAGGGATTGTTTTCTTTAGTGAGCTCTTGTACCTCTTTTTCCATTTGTCCAATACTACTGCTTAAGGTGTTATTTTCATCAGCGAAGCTGTTCATTCTCTTTTCATAATTTTCTTGCTTTGCTCTCATTTCTTTTCCCATTTTTTCCTCTACCACTCTCATATGATTCTTTAAAAAATCATGTTTATGCTCTTTCTTTAGCGCTTCTAGGAATTCTTTTAGGGCTTGCGTTCAACTTGCATTTTTCTTTGAAGCTTTGCTTGTATCTATGTTCGTGTCATTGTCTTTTTCTGAGTTTGTGTCTTGATCTTCCCTGTCACTATAGTAGCTTTTTCTGCTCAGGCCTTTTGTTGTTGTCCTTTGCTCATTTTCCCATCCTATTTCTTGACTTATTTGGAGAGGAATGTTGGCAGAGTTGGGCCATAATGCCTCCTTTACTCTGCCATCTTAGCTCTGACTTGTTCACATTTTTATAATTTAAAAAAAATGGTCAATGACTAGGTGCAGATTGAAGATGCCGGGATGGGTTGGAAATAATTGGTAGAACAAGATCCTGAAGGGAGTTGGAAGGGAGGAAATCAAGATCACAAATAAGAGTTATCCTTGGAAAGGAAAAGAAACATACTCTTAAAGAGAAACTGGTTGGAGATACAGAAAAAATTGGGGAATGGAGAACAGGTAACATGGGGCTCTTCTGATGGCTTGCTTTGTTTTTCTCAGTAAAACTAAGAGGGTTTCATTTTATTGGGGTGAAGGTGGCAGGCATGAGGTCTTTCAAGATTTCTTTACATTGAAAAGAAACCTTTATAGACTCTGTTGTTTACTGCAAAATGGAAGGAAACCATTTTTTGACCAAAGCTGCCTTCTGTTGGCCTTACGTTGGAATTTTTCTACATCCTTTGAATTTCTCCAACAGCCAGATCCTTTGAATTTCCCTCCAGGATGACAAGCACCATGTGATCACATCATTTTCTTTGGAAAGGAGAATGCTGATGAAGCTATTACTCTCCGTCCTAAATTTGGAAGTCTTTGCCAGGGACATGGAGATTGTCATCTGGGAGTTGTCTCAAATTCCTGGCCCCAAAAATGAGCTAGACAGAACTGTCTGATATTTACAGACTAATATTCCTGGTGGCCAGAAATAAGTTGTCTCTCTGGATTTAAAGTTCAGAGTGGAATCTCTTTAGTAGTTAGGTGGTGGAACTAAAACTATAATGTGTACCTTGCTTATGTAATCATTGTGCAACTATGGGCAAATCTCATAACCTGTTTGAGCTTCAGTTTCCTCGGCTGCAATATGGGAACAGCAATACTTGTATCTCCTCTCTCGGGCAGCTAGGTGGCACAGTGGATAGAGTGCTCAGCCTGGAGTCAGGAAGACTCATCTTCCTAAGTTCAAATTTGGCCTTAGACACTTACTAGCTGTGTGATCCTGGGCAAATCAGTTAACCCTGTTTGCCTCAGTTTCCTTATCTGTAAAATGAGCTGCAGAAGGAACTGGCAAACGACTCTAGTATCTTTGCCAGGAAAACCTCAAATGGGGCCATAAAGAGTCAGACATGACTGAAAAACAACAACAAACCACCAACCTCTTACCTCAGAGAACTATTACAAGGAAAGATTTTGGTAAAACTTGACACACAATATACAGTACTTTAATACTCCCTTAAAATTGCATGTAAAGACTAATTGTTGGGGGTGGAGCCAAGATGGTGCCTGGAAGGCAGGGACCTGCTTAAGCTTTCCCCCAAATCCCTCCAAAATCCTGTAAAAAATGGCTCTGAACAAATTCTAGAGCTGCAGAACCCACAAAATAGCAGAGGAAAGCAGATCTCCAGCATAGGAGAGCCTGGATGGTCGCTGGGAAGGGTCTATCACATGGTGCTGGGAGCAGAGCACAGCCCAGCGTGGGCTGCGCCAGCACGAACCAGACCAGGAGTAGGGCAGAGCATGCCTGAGGGCCATGAATTATTGAGCTGTGGCAGTTACCAGACTTCTCAACCCACAAACGCCAAAGACCACAGAGCAGGTTAGTGGGAAAATGACTGGATAGAGGTGAGAGTAGTCCAGCGGCAGCAGCAGGAAGTTCCTGCAGCTGCTTCCAGAGCTCCAGCATCAGCTGCTTCCAGAGTTCCTGGCTAACATGGTGGGAGGAATCAAGCAGCCAGCAGATAGGAGCGGGAGTGCAAGGAGCACTTTGCTGGCACAGAGGCAGGTTCTCTTGCTCTGCCCTGCTTGGATCTGGGTCACTATCCTGGTTGGCAGTTCTTGGGGGAGGAAGAGCAGTCATACCCTGACAAAAAGCTCAAAGGTCGAGTAGTTGGCTGGGAACATGAACAGGCAGTGAAAAAGGACTCAGACTTAGACTCTAGATTCCTTTTTTTGGTGATAAAGAAGATCAAAACATACAGCCAGAAGAAGTCAACAAAGACAAAGAGCCTACATCAAAAGCCTCCAAGAAAAATATGAATTGGTCTCAGACCATGGAAGAGCTCAAAAAGGATTTGGAAAAGCAAGTAAGAGAATTAGGGGAAAATTGGGAAAAGAAATGAGAGTGATGCAAGAAAACCATGAAAAAAAAAAGTCAATGACTTGCTAAAGGAGACCCAAAAAAATGCTGAAGAAAATAACACTTTAAAAAATAGACTAACCCAAATATCAAAAGAGCTCCAAAAAGCCAATGAGGAAAAGAATGCCTTGAAAGGCAGAATTAGCCAAATGGAAAAGGAGGTACAAAAGACCACTGAAGAAAATACTACCTTAAAAATTAGATTGGAGCAAGTGGGAAAGCTAGTGACTTTATGAGAAATCAAGATATAAACAGAACCAAAGAAATGAAAAAATGGAGGACAATGTGAAATATCTCAATGGAAAAACCACTGGAAAATAGATCCAGGAGAGATAATTTAAAGATTATTGGACTACCTGAAAGCCATGATCAAAAAAAGAGCCTAGATATCATCTTTCAAGAAATTATCAAGGAAACTGCCCTGATATTCTAGAGCCAGAGGGTAAAATAGAAATTGAAAGAATCCACTGATCGCCTCTGAAAAAGATCCCCCAAAGAAAACTCCTAGGAATATTGTTGCCAAATTCCAGAGTTCCTAGGTTAAGGAGAAAATACTGGAAGCAGTCAGAAAGAAACAATTTGAATATTGTGGAAACACAATCAGGAAAATTGCATGTAAATTAAATTTATTTTAAGTGCAGCAGGAAAGCGATATATTTAAAGGTGTCCCCTTGGTCTTATAACATCTGGGGTATTGTGTTCAGTTATGCTGTATTTTTATAGGAGTTATTTTCAAACTGGAGCAATTTCAGAGGGGGACAAACAGGATGGTGAAGAATCTCTACTCAGTGTTACATGAGGAACAATTGAAATAGCTGAGGATTTTTAGATCGGAGAAGGCTAAGAGTAAATATTAGGGAAAACATGATATCTTCAAATATTTGAACAGCTATAACGTGAAGGAGGTAGTAGATTTATTCTGTATTGTAGGCTTAGAATCAATGAAAATGTATGAAAATTACAGGAGGCAGATTTTGGCTTAGTATAGGGAAGAACTTTACATTGAACAATGGAATAGTTTGTATAACAAGATGGTAGAGAATGGCTGTTTGTCAGGGATATTGTAGAAGGCCCTGTTTTATTGGGTGGAAGGATGAATTAGATGATCTTAAAGTTTCTTCCAACTCTTAAGATGCTATGATTCCACTTATTTTATCATGAATTCTTTTGTAAAATAAAATGAAGCTCCATAAAAACCCAATAATCGCTTATATATATATATATATATATACACATATTGTATATACATGCATATATATCTATACATATATATAAATATGTTTATAAGTATAGGTTTTTCACATGCTAGGATTTTTTAAAACAGGGTATGCCTGTGGAAGCATACCAAGGAAGGTTAGGTATACTATTAAATCTGAGTGAAAGTAATTTAATTTCAAAAATATACAAAATTCTGTGTATGTTTGGAAGTTATCTTGGGAAATCAGTAATAAGATCCTGCACTTGCATAGCCAAGAGCAGAGGAGATTTAGGGAAGATATCATCATTATTATCTTCAAATATCCATCATATGAAACAATTCTGTGAGGTTAATAGGACCAAGTATCATTATACCCATTTTTACAGAAGAAGAAACTGATACTCAGAGAAGAAATGATATGCCTAAGGCCACAAAGCTATCTGGTGCCAGAGCTAGGACTAGGATCTATGTCTCCTAAGTCAATGTCTTCTCCACCATACCTGCAACATTGCAATGGCAGTGAACCTTTGCAGGCTGGCTTTGGTTCTTCCATGATTAGCATGTGGATCAGCTACTTGACATCTATAATAGGTTACATTTCATGCTACATTTTCCAATACTATAAAATAGAGATGACAGGGCCACTAAGCACTTTGGTATATCATGACATGTATTAGAGACACTGTGCCTGAAAGAGTTTGGGAGCTCCTCAGGGGAGATGGAAATCAACAAAGTGACAGTGGTGCCTAGCTCCAAAAGCATCTTGGGGTCCATAGCACAAGGTTGGAATGAGGTCCTTCTGATGTTGCCAGTAGTAAAGCACCCAGTGATTGAAGGCAGACTCCCTTTGGATCAAACTGCTGAGGGTGGTGAGGACTAGAGTAAAGCCTGAATATCACATAATCAGTGAAAAAACTCATCTCCTCTCCAAGCCGAGTGTGGTGACAGGCTGCAAATGAAAGAACTCCATTTCCTTCATGGGGGGAAACCTTCTGGTGCCTGATGAGGTCCCTGTGGTTACATTAATGCTCCATCTGCTCAAGTGGAGAGATGAGAGCTCCTCTGGCAGGATTTGTTTCCTTTAGGTTGAACACCTTTCTCCCACTTGGCAACCAACCCTATAGTTTCCGAAACAAATCTGTGCATAGGCGTGCTAAAGCAGAAGGTTTCTGGAACAAACCCATGCATCCATCAGGACCTCAGGTCTGGGCCAGACAAGTGAAGTAGACACACTGGCCTTGGGGATGGGGGTGTGGGGAGGGAGCAGATGGGCAAAAGGGATACTGCCAGAAGAAACACCTGCCTGAGATTTCAGCTGTGGGATTCCCTACAATCTGATTTTCAGCCAGAAACTGTGTCAGACATGATGATTAGGCACACCCCATAGACAAGCATCCCTTGTTAAAGAAAGCCTAAATGTGGACATTTTTCTTGAGTCCATATTAGTTTTTTGGCCACCAGTCTACTCATTCCCAGTCCTCCAAGGCCCATCTAGAGTCCCACATCCTCTATAACATTGTCCTTGTCTCCTCCAACGCTAGTCTCTAGACCTAGTAAGGGGATGTTAATGTTAATAGGGATGAATGACCTTAATGGTCACCTAGTCCAACTCTCTTACTTTACAGACAAAGAAATGAAACCTGAAAACATTAAATGACTTGCCCAAGGTCATACATGTATTAAGTGGAAGAGCTAGGATTCAGATTCCAATCGTGTGATTCCAAGTTCAGTGTTGTTTCCATGACCTCATGCTACCCTGGTGATTGATTCCAAAAGCGGGTTGCCAAAATTCCCCAGTCCCTTCATGCTTCAGCATCATGGAGGATGTGTTATTAAAACTATGTACCATAACCATTACATAGTAAAGGCTTAATAAATTTGATTGTTAAGTATTAGGGAATATTTTGTTTTGTTTTTGTTTTTGTTTTTTATGTGGGGAGATTTAAAGCAGAGATTGTCAGTCTTTTTTTTCTCCTGAAGTTTCTTCCAACTGATGACTAGGTAGAGTAGTAGTTCCAGTGATCAAGTGCCTGCAGGCTGTAACAGAGTGGGATTGGGTGAGGTGGGGTTGGGGGGTGAAGAGGAAGAGGAGAAGATGAGAGTGAAGATAATCCAAATACTGCCAGGTCAGGGAATGATCACACCAAGATCCACAAGTAACGAGCTACTGCTATTTATCCTGTTTGGTACTCCAGATGGACCATAGGTGGGCCGAATGAAATAGTTGCGGGCAGTTTCTGGTCTAAAGGAAGGCAGCAATCTGAGAGGTCAGTGGCACCAGGCACCAACTTACTGTGTGGTTCTGGCCGAGGATAGATCTCTACCATCTTTTCCCCCAAGTCAGCAGAACTATTATTAGGCTGAAGTAGAATAAATCTGTGAAATTAATTACACTCCTCATTGCTATGTTTGTTTCTGCTATAATATGAATGAAGGAAAAGCATTTATTAAGCGTTTTTATGTACCAGTTCACTTGGGATGTAGGAGAAAAGAGAGACAGTCCTGTCCTCAAAGAGCTTATATTCTAATAGGAGAATTAACACATGGGAAGGGAATTTTGGTCTGCAGAGTCACTATGATGATGAGCTGATCCATTGAGTGACTGATTCACATGACCTTTCTGAAATCAGTGGCTATATTGACTTGATTAATGTGCCCAGAGGGAAAGGTGGAAGGGTGGGACATACACAATAGTAAAGCAGAGTGATGGTGGTTGGAGTGGGCTGGAGTATAACGGCATGGTCTCAGGGCAGTCCTGAATCCCTAAAAGATAGGTAGATAAAGTGGTTATTGGCATCCCCCTCTCCAATAGGCAGCTACCTGTGAATTCTTTCTTTTGTGCTTTTGATGACTGAAGAACAAAGGAAAGCACCTTCCTAAGAATTGCTGTCCTAGAGTTACAGGAAGTGGGGATCATTGGGTCTTAGAGCATTTCTTTGGGCACTGAGAGTGTCTTGCTCAGGGTCACACAGCCAATATGGTCAGAGGCAGAACTTGAATGCAGGTCTTCCTGACCCCAGAACCTACTCTCTATCTGTTTCTCCACATTGCCTCTCAGATATATGTATGTATTCCATTGTGCTAGAAGGTCCTACATAAATCTATTTATACTAGGGAAAAGAAGAGATAGAAGGAGGGAGGTTTCTGTCTCTGTGTTCAGCGGCTGAAGAAAGCAGCTCTACATATTCTGTGTTGGTCATGGGTGACGTGTAAATGATGGATGGCTCGGTCCAAAGAAGGCTGCCAGGTGTATAGTATAAGTTAGAGAGACTTCCACTCCAATTTGGAATCCATGACCTCTATGCAGGACAGAGTCTGCCATGAACATGCTGTACCATCTTGGACAAGTCACTTTTCTAGGTGTCAATTTTAAACAAAAAGGGTTGGACTTGGTATCTTCCAGCCTGAAATATTTGAACTTGTTCTTTTTTGTTTTTGTTTTTGCTCATATCATCCTCATAAGCTTGCTGTTGGAGGTCAATAAAACTAATCGTAGGACTCAGAATATTTCTTCAAAACTTGGTCTTTACAATATAAGAGCCTTTTATCTGATGGTCTCAAGGGTACTCCCAAAATGTGAATTGTAATAAAGCCAAACATTCAGGTGACAGAAGGTATTATAAAATGCAGCTTAAGTGTCTGGTTTTTTTCCATCTTAGTATCTTAAATAGAGTTCATTTTATTTTATTTGAAAAACCATGCTTTCTTAGTGAGAGACATCTGGCAACTAGAATAGATTTCATGTATAAGCAGAGTAGGTGGTTTCCTAGGTGACATCATTTGAAGCATTATGTCTGGAAGACTCCATGCCCAAGAATGTATCCTTTACTGTCTTGCTATTATGCCTAAAATCTACTATCAGAGAAGCATTTCTTTGGGTTAAGACTGCACCTCCAATAGTGCCCTTTCAAAATGTAAACATTCCTGGGAATGTGTAAGTGTAAGGAGTTTGGTTTTCCAGAATTCATGGCCATAACAATCTCATTCCCAGGTGTTAGATATGAGTTCTGTTCAAAACATCTCCACTATGACCCGTGTAGATTGTAAGGGTCAGGTGTTGCCTGTTTAGATTGTAACGGTCAAGACTCTGGAGGAGTGGAGTATAAGTATAAAGCAAGTGGGCACTGGTCAGTGAGTGGGGAACATTTAGGGTTGAAATGCACAAGCTAGGATGCTGTGTGTGCCTTGATCAGCCCCCATCAAGGCGTAGGGGGAATCTGTGTTTGCCTCAACTGGCCCCCAATGAGGCTTGAGGGGATTTAGGGGAATGTACAAGTTGTGCCTGTCTCGATTGACCTCATGGAGACATAAGGGGTGTTGCACCCCGGCCCCTGTGAGAAGGGTTACTAGGGAATTCTGTAGGAGCTGGTGCTCAGCAACCCTTGTGAGAAGGTTAGATAGAATAAAATAAGATTGTTAACCCCTTTGAAGCTGTTTTTCTTTTATAAAAGCAGATCAAAGAACCTGTGCTAGTGTGCCATCCTGGGTGTGCTAGGGTGCTTGCTAATAAAGAATGTTAAGATATTAAATAATTATCATCCATTAACACCTGAATGCAAATTAATTTATTAGATAACCCAGCAAATGAAGAGTGAATGGGCCGTTGGATAGGTAGTGAGAAAGATTAGAGAAGTTGGACCCTGTCTGGAAAGGTAGATGGGGGTGAGAGGGAACCATGGTAGGTGATGCTAGGGAACCAGAGGTGTTTGATGTTGTTTGTCCTTCGTTCTCAAAGAGGACCCAGGGGCAAATGAAGGCACTAAGAAATAAGAGGGCACTCAAGACAATTACTTTATTTCCAAAACATGGAGAAGTATGGACTTTCATACAGTGGATACCATAAATACTTGCTCAATCATATCTGTTCATGTATAATTGCTCCCAAGCATTGTTAGTCACCTTGGGAGGGCTCCATTCACTCTTTGTTTTGTGTTTGTTTTTTTTTTTTTGCAGGGGGGAAGGGAGGGCAATTGGGGTTAAGTGACTTGCTCAAGGTCACACAGCCAGTAAGTGTGTCAAGTATGTGAGGCCAGATTTGAACTCAGGTCCTCCCGACCCCAGAGCTGGTGCTCTACTCACTGTGCCACCTAGCTGCCCCCCATTCACTCTTTTTCAGATTACATTTAGTGCCATTTGCATGCATGCATGCATGCAAAAAAAAAAAGACTTAGATAACTATTAGTCTCTCACGCAGTTTTTTACCATATATTATGTGTGTTTCAATTAAATACCTATTTATCAGGTACCCACTGTGTGCAAGGCATTGGTTAAATAAAAAGTAACATTTAGTACCTTTTGACCCTTATGACTTGATGGCGCAGTGCACAATTTGGGGGTATCTCTCACAAAAACTGTTTGGCTCATGCCTCCATCTTGGAAGCATTTGCCTATGACGTGTTTCTCATGAAAAATAGCTGGCTCATTTTTCTCTCAAAAAATGGGCATTCCTTTCATCATTCAGTCAATTAAGACAGTGCACTTACGTAAGTACAGGATTTATTTAGCTTTATACCACCACCGCCACCACCATCAACAAACCCATCTAATAGACTCATATTATAGCCCAGAAATAGTCAGGAAAAGCTTCTCCCCATTTCCACAGCGAATATACAATCCTTCTGACTTCTATTACTACCCTTTGTAGATGAGTATTGCTAGGGAGTCAATCAGTAGTCTAGTCTTGGTGGGTCCTACTTTCTCCATGGGAAACAAAGTCAGAATTGGATTGTGAGAGTCAACCTTCCCCAAAAAGTTGCGTAGCCCACATAGTTCACAGTCTTGTCGTTATTCAGTTGCTTTTAGTTGTGTCTGACTCTGTGTGACTCCATTTGGGGTTTTCTTGGCAAAGATCCTTGGAGTGGTTTGCCATTTCCTTCTCCAACTCATTTTACAGATGAGGAAACTGAGGCAAACAGGGTTAAGTGACTTGCCCAGAGTCACACAGCTAGTGTCTGAGGCCATATTTGCACTCAGGAAGGTGAGTCTTCCTTACTCAAGGCCCAGTGTTGTATCCACTGTGCCACAGAGCTGCCCCCCAGCTCATAGCACTAGCCAAGAAAAGTCTCAGGTCTTTTCTTCCACATTGAAACTCTGTCTTATTGCTCTTCATTGTACAATGTTCCTTAATGCACCTCTCTATCTCTCTGTCTCCCTTTATCTCTGCTGTGATGCTGCTTGTGATGTATGTGCTGAAAATATTATTATACCCACTTAACAGATGTAGAAATAGAGGCTTAACAAGGTTAAGAGACTTGCCCAAAGACATAAGCTAGTTAGTGGCAGAACTGGGTCTCAAACACCTGTCTTTTGACTCCAAGTCCAGTTGCTCTTAAATTTGGGATGGATTGATGGACCTAGAATCAGGAAGCTCTAAGTTCAAATCCAGTCTCAGATATTACTAGCTGTATGACTGTGGGCAAGTCATTTAACCTCTGATTGCTTCAGTTTACTCACCTACAAAATGGAGATAATAGCAACACCTACCTCATAGGGGTTGTTTTGAGGATGAAATGAGAATATTTGTAAAATTCTTTGCAAACTGGCAAGCAGTAATACATACTTCTTCTTCCTCATCTTCTTCTTCTTCTCCTCTCCTCCTGTCTTCTCCTCTTTCTTCCTCCTTGCTCTGTCTTCTTTTCTCTTCTTCTCTTCTCCTTCTCTTCCTTCTTTTCTTTCCTCTTTTCTTCTTTCTTTTCTCTTCTCTTCCTTTTCTCTTCCTCTTCCTTCTTCTTCTTCTTCTTCTTCTTCTTCTTCTTCTTCTTTCTTCTTCTTCTTCTTTCTTCTTCTTCTTTCTTCTTCTTCTTCTTCTTCCTCTTCTCGGTGACCTTGGGCAGTTGAAGACTATGGCTGTGGAGCAGTTTTATCAAGTGGAAAGTCTTTGGGCAGAAGCCTAGGAATTGATGGTGTCTTTTGTCTTGGGCTTAGCCTAGTTAAACTGAGAGGCACTCATGAGCAGCAGGTGAGCTATTAAGTGAGGAAGTGTTTGACCATGGTAACTCATGACACCATTTATTAAGTTGTGCAACCTGCATCGATGGAGAGGATGCCCTCACCAAGGAAACTAAGCACATTCTTGAAGTATCGGTGCCTACACTACTTAGATCAGATTTCTTGGCCTTTTTTGTGTTGTGTCCCCCTTGACTGTCCAATGAAGCCTAGCCTGAATAGTGTTCTTAAACGCATAAAATAAAAACACTAGAATCCAGAGGAAAGCTTATTTTGAAATATACTTAGCAAATTTTTTTTAAAACAAGTTCACGGAGCCCAGGTTAAGAATGCCTGATTTAGACCATTGATGTGCAGTGTGGTCTTTGTACTATATGTATTTCTAAGTGTGCTTGGGACTGCAACAATCTGTTTGATTTTACTCTCATTATACTATTTTTCTTTTAAAATTAAAGTGAATTAAAATGAATTCTCATTTGGAAAAGATGTTGGAAAATTTCCCAACACCTCTTGACATCAGTAGAAACACCCTTGGGTATTGCAAAACCCAAGGTGGTAATTACCACTGTGAAGTTCGCCACAAACCTTCAGCTAAAGTGCTTGACTGAGTTCCCTCAGAATTGGAGAATCAAAGTAAAATGACTACTCATTCAGCAGAACCATGTAACCTAACAATGTCCTGGCCAGGCTATCCCCTAGTTAAACAGTTTTGGAAGGAGCCATCTCTTTCTTCTGGTCACCAGGGAATCAATCCAGTAAGTACTGGATTCTATTCCTCATTTTAACATCTGCCTGAAGCATATTTACTCAGAACTCCTCCACTGACCCAGATTTCCCCTGAAAATCAAACAAGAAGAGTACAGAAAATTGTAGTCTAAAAAATTTTTCCTGAAGTCCATTGCCTAATTTTTCATTTTCGCTCCTGTCTTTTGGGCCCTAGGTCCATGGACCACTGAGCTAGCAGATAAATAAAATCCAGTAAGATTCTTTGACTTCAAAGTCAATCTCTTCCATGTGTGGAAAAGATAGGGTAGGGTGTGGGAAGGGGATGGGAATTGGGGATAGAGAATAATTTTTTTTTTTTTGCTGGCAAGGGGGAGACTATATGACCTAATGGATTTTTTTTTCCATTCCTAGCTTCAGGGATTCCATGATTAATTCAGACATCTGGTTTACCTCTCCAGTGAGATACCATTTTATTAACTACCGTGTAGGAAACTGTCTTGTTATCCCAGACAGAGAAATAGTCACTCCCTGCTTCCTCAAAATGTGTAATTTAGCCAAGCTAATAACTTTCCATAATCTTTTTTAACTGGCCTAATTCTGACTTCTTTGGATAGAACCCAATAAGGACCCGTCAAAAAGACCTGAAAAATGGTGTGTGCGTTTGAAACAAGAACAAAAATTTATGAGGAAAACTCTTCTTGTAGATACTGGAAATTTCTGGGCACACAACCAAGCACATATCCATGCTTGTAAACAGTATTGTTTTACCATTATTGATATAACAAACAAGCACTTTCATGTTTGCCACAAGCTATGTGTTATTTGTGCGCTTTTGAGACAGCTTGTTCTGATAGGTCTGAGGATCGCTAAGGGGTGAAGAGACGTAATTTAATATCCAAGCCAATCTACTTCAAATCAATCCAACAAACATCTATCAAGTGCCTAAAATATATCAGGCAATATGCTAGGCACTGGGGATACAAATACAGAGATGAAAAAAAAAACCCAAACACAGTCCCTGCCCACAAGGAATTTACATCTTTACTGAGAATAACTGTTCTGGAAATAATGGTGGAGAGTGTGACCACGGAAGTCGTGTCCTCTAAAGATACAGTATTTTCAGGGAGTGGGGGTGGGGTTGAAGTACGGGATGATCTAACTGCTGACAGCCTCCTTCCTAGCAGGGATGGTTTGCAAAATCCTGAAAAACCCTAGAGCATAATGGGGCTCTAGGGGAAAGCTTTACTCCCAGAGTTGCCTCATTTTCCTTGCTTCTAGGAAGTGGAGTTATATAACTTAGGAAGTAATTGTTTCTCAATCAGGAACAAGCTATGCTTTGACCTTGGGATTTAGGGGGAGGGGGTGGCGTGTGTGGTGTGTGTGGTGTGGTGTGTGTGTGTGTGTGTGTGTGTGTGTGTGTGTGACTCAGGCCAAAGCTAAACCAGGAAGGGACATTTCAGGAGCTAGGTAGAGTACCTCTGATACCAGGTGTGCTTCCTCATTGCAGCTCAAACACCTACATCAGCCCACACCGAAGGTCTGGGGAAGGGTGAGAGGAGGGATAGGATAATTTCTTCTTCTATACCCAGAGTGACTGATTCCCTGGTCACATTCTTGGCATGCCCTAGGATTTGAAACCTAGAGATCTGGACGATGCACTGGTTTGTGGAACAACCTGTGTCTAAATTCTTTTTTTAAAAAAAAAATATATTCTACCCACCCCAGTTACATGTAAAAACAATTTTTAACATTCATTTAAAAAATTTTTGAGTTCCAAATTTTCTCCCCCTCCTCACCTCCTCTCCCTGAGACAGTAAACAATTTATATAGGTTAAGCATGTTCAGTCATGCAAAACATATTACCATATTAGTCATGTTGTGAAAGAGACTGTGTCTAAGCTCTGTTAAACAGATGCAATAGGTTGTCATACAAATACAACGAAGTGATGCAGAGGCTATACTTAGTTGCCTTTTTGGTCTTTTCCTAACTATTCCCTCTCCTTTCTAATTCTTATTTAAGATTTTTATCTTCACTCAGTCCAGTTGACTTCCTCTTTTGCAACTGTGGATATAATACATGTACAGAATTCACACGGAAGAGATCCCCTCTAAATGAGCAAGTTCTCCAGATGCCCCAGGTTGTGGCTGATATCGCATTGATTATATTAAGCTTTGACCCATTTCAGATGGCATCTGTAACTATTCAAAAGAATTTGATCACATCATCCACATATGAAAAACCAAGTGGATAAAGAATGCCTTTTGTCTAGACTAGTGGTCCTATTGCCATCAGGCTGAATGCAGCCCTATTTTATTTAAAAATGTAAAAACTATTCTTTGTTGATCTTTGGTCTAGACCAGGGGTGGGGAATCTGTGGCCTCAAGGCCGCATGTAGCCTTCTAGGTCTTTGGTTGCAGCCTTTTGACTGAGTTCAAGTTTTACAGAACAAATCCTTTTGTTACGGGGATTTGTTCTGTGAAGTTTGGGTTCAGTCAAAAGGCTGCACTTGAGGACCTAGAGGGCCACGTGTGACCTCAAGGCTGCAGATTCCCCACCCCGTTCTAGACAATGATATAAGGGAAGAGAATAAACATTTACTAAGCACCTACTATGTGCCAGGCACTGAGCTAAGTGTTTTACAAGTATTATTTTATTTGATTATTTGTTACAGTATTCGTCTAGTCATGTCCAACTCTTTGTGACCCCATTTGGGTTCTTGGTGAAGATACTAGAGTGGTTTGCCATTTCTTTCTCCAGCTCATTTTACAGATGATGAAACTGAGGCAAAGTTAAGTGACATCCCCACAGTCACACAGATGGCAAGTCTCTGAGGCCAGATTTGAATTCGGGTTTTCCTGACTCCAGGCCTGGCTCTTTAGCCACCTAGCTGCCCCATTATGCTATTAATAGTTCATATAGTTGTTTAATCAAAACATACCTGACACAAACACTGTAAGTTGATAAGTACTAGTCCAGGAATTAAATAAGAGGAAAAGAGCTGATTGGATTGCCTGGAAATTGTGCCATGCTTTAAATCAAACTCAGATAGCATCCTTTCATGAGGATTGCTATAGGATCCCTATTGACTTAGTTTTAAAATGTAATGTTTATCTTTGTCTTCTTGTAATTTTATTTATTTTGTTAAGTATTCCCCCAATTACATTTTAATCTGATTCAGGCATACTCAGGCCCAATGCTTGATATTTCTGCTTTAAATGACCCCAAATGTCTCCTTGAAACAAAGACCCATATTTTTAACACCAATTTTCTTCCAGCAATGCTATATAGCTTACAAACACAAGAATACTGCAGTCTCCCAAGAATTAAAGCTGTGGGTCATGAAAAGGGCAATGCAGAGATGCACAGAGGGAAACAGAGTAAGTTTAAATAGATTTTAGCATATTATTAGTGAAAAATGGATTACACCGGAACCAGTATAAATGATATAATTGAGGAAATGTGGGACTGGTGAAGGAGGGGGATTGGTCATTTGGAGAGAGTGCACTAGAACCACTAGCCAACTTTTGGGCTCCACTGCACAATGTCAAGAGACCCAGGAAAGGGCCCTCAGATGATTGTAGATGATCTGCTGTAGAAGACATAGGTGGGCATGGGCATGGGCATGGGCATATATCCCATGGGAGAAGAAGGTGAGGATGGATCCCAGAGTTATAGGTTTAGAGTTGGGACTTTAGAGAGCCTTAGATTCAACTCCTTTATTTTACCAATGAGGGAACTGAAGCCCAGGAAGTTTAAGTGACTTGCCCAGAGTCACAGAGCTTGGGAGGCTCAGAAGCTGGGTGTTTTTTAATAGAGATCTTTGTGACTCTGAATATAGTGCCCTAACCATTTATACCACACTGTCCTCATTTACTTGAATTATTGCATCAACGAGACCCCAGATCCATAGAAGTAATGAAATATCTCAAAGTTGTTATGAGGACAGTGCCTGGTAAACCTTAAAACATGCTGTGAATGTGGCAGATTACCACACTGTGGTCAGACATGCTATTTTGGGGAGCAGCTAGGTGGTACAGTGCATAGAGCATGGGCCCTGGAGTCAGGAGGACCTGAGTTCAAACCCAGACTCAGACTGTGTGACCCTGGCCAAGTCACTTAACCCCAATTATTCCAAAAGATGCTTTTTTTTTTCAGACGAGATGCAAAATTTTGAATCCCCAAAGATTCTGCCTCAAAAATTCATTAATACTAACAGCTCATATTTCCCCGGTATTTGTGGCTTAGAAAGTGCTTTCCTTACAACAACACTGTTAGGATTGTATTTAGAAGAAGTATTTGTTTCAGTTTTTAGTTGAGGAACCTGAGTGAAGTGATTTTCCTAAGTAACAGTCTTTCTTCCCCCAGGACAGAATGTGCCAAGGTCTCCCTACGTTGGGATGGCCCATTTCACATTCCCCACCTGACATCATGTAAGTCCTGCCCAGCAATCTAACCTGGGACCCCATGCTTTCCATGCCCTCCTCCACATGGCCACAGCATGCAGATTTTATTCAGTGTCCTGATTGGTTTATGTCAGAGACATTTACATTCATAAGGACAATAATAACAAAAATGGCACCAGTCAGAAGCAAGTCTACTCAAGCCCAATATTCTTTTTTGGGAGCAACTTGGTGGTGCAGTGGATAGGGTGCCAGGCCTGGAGTCAAGAAGAGTTCAAATCTGGCCTCAGACATTTACTAGCTGTGTGACGCTGGGCAAATCATTTAACCTTGTTTGCCTCAATTTCCTCATCGATCAAATGAGCTAGAGAAGGAAATGGCAAGCCAATGCAGTATGTCTGTCAAGGAAGGGGATCACAAAGAGTCAGACACGACTGAAATAATACAATAATATTCTTTCTGTCACTAAACCCAAGCATGTATTTACAATATGCATGGTTGTTATGTCTAGTATACATCAGAATAGCCTGGTTTTCTTTAATGTTCAGAATAGTGGAAAGAATACTGAACTGGGCTTCATAAAGCCTGGCTTCTAATCCAGGATGGCTACCTATTAGCTATGTGGCCGTGGGTCAGTCACTTAACATTCTGAGCTTCAATTTTCTCATCCATAAAAATGGGAACTAATACTACCTGCCCTATGTACCTCACAGACATATTGTAAGGATCAAATGAGATAATACAAGAAAGTACTGCAAATTGAAAATCGTAGAGAACTCTTGCACCATATTCTACAATAAATTCAAAATAGATATATGATCCAAATATTAAGGATCACACCACAAAAAGCTAGAATAGAAAACATTGTATATCTTTCAAAGCTATGTATAGATGAATTCTTGACTAAACGAGATAGAGGCAGTTAAAAGATAAAACAGATAATTTGATTACATGAAATTGGAAAGCTTTCATATAAACAAACAAACACATCTAGCATAAGAAGGGGAAACTGGGGGAAAAATCTTATATCATATATCTCATAAGAGTTTGTGATCTAAGACATATAGGCAACTACACACACATACATGTATATACACAAACATATATGTATAAATGCATGGACACATAGATTTGTGAATACATAAATGTGTGTTTACACTCACATATGCACACACACATATATGTATGTACTAATACATACATGTAGAGACATGCATACACTTGTAAAAACCAAGTATCATACCCCAATAGAGAAGTGGTCAAAGGATACGAACAAAGAGTTCTCAAAAAGAAGAATTGAAAACTAATAAAACAAACCATAAAATAATAAGAAAAATGAAAATCAATGCAATTCTAAAACTTCACCTTATACTTAGCAAATTGACAAACATTGACAAAAATGATGACTCATCAATGTTGCAAGTGTTGTGGGAAGACAGGTACACTAATCATTGTGGGTAGAGCTGTGAATTAGTACAATTATTCTGGAAAGAAAATTAGCATTATGCAAATAGAATAGCTAGACTTTCTATAACCTCTGATTTAATATTTACACTGCTAGGCATGTATACTAAAGTGGCCATTGGCAAAATGAAAGATTCCATAGTCACCAAAATATTTATAACAGCACTTTTATTGGTAGCAAAGAAATGGAAACCCAATGGAATTACTTTTATTGGAAAATGACTAAATAAATTGTAGTTTGTGAATGTTACAGAATATTGATGTGCCGTAAGAAATAAGCACAATGAATTACTAAAAGCAAGGGAAGACTTAGATGAACTGATGCAAAATGGATTAGGCTGACCCAAGAAAACAATATGTATGACTACAACAATGTAAATGAAAAGAACCATGACCTCAAAGTAATATAAACTGAATATTGCAAAAGTATAAAAAACAAGTTTAGCCCCAGAGAAAAGATGTGAGAAAATACCTTCATTTAAATTCTACTGCTTTACAGAGATGGGACCCCTTTGGTGTGGATTTTTTCAATGCATTGATGAGTTTTGCTGAATTTTTGTTTTTCTTCTTCCCCTTTAAGAAGTTGTTTGTTGTTAAGCAGGGGTTAGTACAGCTCCTGAGCTAAGAATAATTTTTATATTTTTAAATAAAGTTTTATTGTATTTAAAATATATTTAAAACACTTATCTCCTAATAAGGGATGGTTCTCTGAGATGAGGGGTGGAGGAAGAGGGTGGTATACAGGATGAGATTTGAGTTATTTAAAAACAAAACACATACATTCAAAATCTGTAATTCAAAAAAGAAATTGTACAGTACTATATGCAGAATAGCTCATTTTGTACCATCTAAACATCTTTCTTCCATTAATTTATCTAAATCCTTCTTGAACTTGTTATTTTCACTCTGTATTATGTTTCAGAGCTCCAGCTGAGAAGCTTCCTTAAATAAGGGTGATCTTAGAAGCAAGTAGAGTGGTGGTAGTCTAACTAGTATGATTTAAAGAAGTGCTAGAAAAGTCCTCTTAACCACAAATACTTCCCCCATCAACCATTCAACAATTACAAGTAGGAATTTCACCATTATGGATTCATTCCTTTTGAGGAATGCTTTATCCCTTTTTACAATGCAAACATTTCTGCAAGCCACCATTGGCCATTAAGATTTAAATAGTTAAGTTATAAGATCTTGTAGAATAAAGGATGATAAAATTTCACATGTTATTTGTGTTGGTAAAAAAGAGAGATGTAGCCTAGATAACATCACATTAAGGCAGATTAAGATCTGGTTTAATGACTTGACCCTAAGGGTAGTCATTAATGGATCAATGTCAGCATGGAAGGAGGTCTCTAATAAAGTTTCCCAGAGATATGCCCTTGACCCTGTTCTATTCAACATTTTTATCAATGACTTGGATGAAGGCAAAGATAGAATGCTTATTAAAGTTGCAAATTTTAGGGGTGGAATGTGGAAGCAAGCTGGGGGAGACTTTTTGTTGTCTTTTGTTTTGGAGTGCTTTTCAGCACTAAAGCAATCAAGTGCCTTTGAGTCTTGCCTTTGTTTCAATAAAGAGTCTGATTGAATTGCAGAGTCTTTGATGACCTGCTTAAGTCACTGGAAGGCCTAGGTCACATGGGTTTGAGTCACATGGTTGTGACACCTTCTGACCCTGAAGAAGTGTATACATACTCTGAGGTTAGCGTTTTGCTTTGGGGGCTCACTCATTGAAGGAGTATCCTGTGGAGACTCTGGGGTAGTCATTAAGGACCACCCCCCCCACCCCCCCTGCTTTTAAAAACCCAGATGTTGGTGCTTCTTTTTCTGGTAACTATGTTTGTAATGTCTTGGACAGACAGCTAGAAGCCTATCTGCTGATTGTGTTATTTTGCTCTGTTTATATAATTTCTGCTTGTAATTTCTGTTTGTGTTTTCTCTGAAGTTCGGGGTGCTGACTTTTTCCCCTGAACTAAGTGAATGATACATGTATGTTTAGTTAAAGTGAGATTGTATACCCCTTAAAGTTGCTTTCCTTAGAAAAGCAGATCAAAGACCCTGGGCTAGCAGCCCTCCAGTATGCCAGTGTTGTTGGTCTTCCACAGCCACAGTAGTGCCAAGTAGGTTGTTGTTCCGTTGTTCTGAATGATTTGCAAACATCTCATTTGATTCTTACAAAAGCCTGGGAGACAGATGCTATCATTATCCCCATTTAACAAATGAGGAAATGGACCCAAACTGTGGTTAAGTGATTTGCCCAAGATCATAAAGCTAAATAAGTACCTGAAGCCAGATTTGAATTCAGATCTTCCTGACTCCAGGCCCAGCATTCTATCCACTGATCCACCTAGCTGCCTTCTAGGCAAACAGAGGTTAAATGACTTGCCCAAGGTCATACATCTAGTAAGTATCTGAGGATAGATTTGAACTCAGGTCTATCCTTATTCCAGACCCAGTACTCTATCCACTGAGCCATGTAGATACCTCACTAGAATTATAGATCTAGTCAAATAAGATGAAATTTAATAAAGTCCAAAACTTGAATTTAAAAAATCTAACAATGTAGGAGTAAAAGGTGGAGTCATGTCAAGACAATAATTTATATGAAAATTATCTAGGGGATTTAGAGGGCTGCAAGTCCAATATTGACTAACAATGTAATATGGCAGAAAACAACCTAAGGAGATTTTAGGCTGCAGGTATAAATGAGAGGCAGGATGGTCCAGTGGTTAGAGAGCTGGCTTCAGGCTGAGACAGCTTGGATTCAAGACCTACTTTTTTACACATCCTGGTTGTGTGATTATGCCCATGTCACTTAATTTTTCAGTGCTTTAGGCCCGTGTATTAAAGCCAGAACAGGGTTCAAAAACAGGTTGGGGCCAGAGATGGAGAAGAAAGCAGGAGGTAGAACAGGCAGGGCTAGGGCCAGGCACATGGGGGCCTGGCCAGAACCAAAAGGAAGAACAAGGATGGGGGGAGGAGGAAAAGAGAGAGATGCATGACAGCCAGACATAGACACAGACAGGGGAGGACGAGTGACATGGGGTGGGGGTGGGGCTGGGACAGATGGAAGGCAGACATCTCTGGAGGTCTCAAGCCATGCCCCCAGTCCAGTAGTGTTGTACTTCTGCTTTCACTTGGAGGGTCTTTATTAAGGTATTTTTTAGAGAGGTGGGGATGGGATGGGGGTAGGCCAAGGGTCAGGATCTGAGAGAGAGAGAGAGAGAGAGAGAGAGAGCACAGTACTGTGCGGTAAAATTAACATAAGTGATGTTTTTGCAATGTTGATTTCTTTCAAAATTCTTTAAGTTGAATTTATATCAAGCAAGAACTGTCTATAATAAGAAATCAATATGGAAAGATGGGTTGAAGCCTCATTATAAAGGGCTTTTAATTGCAGAACAGAGTTATTTGCATTTTGTCCTCAAGGGAGTATGGAGCCACTGAAGCTTTTTGAGTATTGGAAATAACTGATATTTTTTGTGTTTTAGGAATATTGGTTTGGCAGCCACGTGGAAGATGGATGGGAGAGTGAATGGACCAGATGTAGGGGGACTGATTAGGAGGTTTTTGCAGTAGTCTAGGTAATAGGTGATGAGGGCCTGAACTAGGCTGGGGGCCCTGAACATAGAGAGCAATGTGGTGAATGTAAGATGTATTGTGGAGGCAGAATTGATAAGACTTGCCAAATGATCGAGTATGTTGGGGATAGGGAAAGAGAAGAATCAAGGATCGACCACAGATTGCAAACCTGGAGGAGCAGAAGGCTGATGGTACCCTCAACAGAAGTATGGATGTTAGTAAAAGGAGTTGGGCTTAGGGGAAAAGCAATTGGTCAATCTATCTTTTACCTCTCTAATTTGGCTTTTAAAATTCTCCTTTAGCTCTACCAGGAATGCTTTTTGGGCTTGAGACCAGTTCACATTCCCTTTAGAGGTTTCAGATGTAGGTATAGCGTCAATGCTGTCCTCTTCTGAATTGGTATTTTGATCTTCCTTGTCTCCATACTAAGAATCAATTGTCCTTGTTTTTCTGGATTGCTTCTTCATGGTAGTTGCCTTTTTCCTGGCTTTTTAAGTGGATCTCTTCTTCTGGGGCACAGGAGACTCTGTCCCAAGCTTCTTGTGTTGGGAGATAGGGGCCTGGTTATTAGTTTTGCTTGCTGTGGCCTCTGGTTTTGTCAGCTAAAGGCTATATAATGCTGCCACTCACCTGGTGCTGAGCTGAAGCTGGCTGGTGTGTGCCAAGGATCGAGGCTCAGTGAAGTCTTTCTGAATTTCCCCTGGGGTTAGAGCATGAGGTGTGGGGGAGGACTGGTCTGGCTGGTGTAAGTCTCATCTTCCCCTAGGGCTGCACTTTCTAGCAGGGGTGGTCTCAGCCACCATCTGCACTGGTGTCTGCCAATTCCCCTGGCTGTGTAAAGACATGCCTGGGGTCCTGGTGATGGGGCTTGCTGGCTCCAACCCCCTGGGGTTCAGGAACTCCTACTGGTCTGCTAAGGTGGGGCTTGCTGGGATGCCTCCCTTCCTGCACTGGTCTCCTTCTGTCACTGCAAGAGGGGGGGCTCTTAACTTCCTGAGCAAAAATTACTGAACCCCCACTTCTGGCTCCTTTATGCCAGGGTTTCTTCTAGGGCAGTATTCTCTGGTTATTCAAGGGAGGGATGAGGGCCATTTTACCTGGTTATCATGGTCCCAGAAGTTAAAGAAGATGAGTTTCAAACCTTTAGACTGTGGGCTGATAGCCCCAGGAGTAGTTGTTGTCGTGGCCACAGCCTATGAGTTTCTGTCTCACCTAGCTCCAACAGACTCCCGTCCTGGGCTGAGAGGCTTGGGGATCACATCAAAGCAGCAATTAGCCCAGGCCTGCTCCCACTCTGCTCTGCATTAGTTTAGTTCCAATCACTCAGCGCTCTCTCAGCCTGGTCCACTGGCTAAGTTCCACTGCTGCTCCCGGTCTGGTGTGGTCAGGTGCAGTTCCATGAGCCCAGCCTCTACCAGCCCACAGATACATTCGGTCAAACCTGCGGACTCTCCTGTGAGGAAATCTGTGTAACAGTAGGGGACTAATAACAATGTAGGGTGATTGTCAAAATGCCTATGTAGTTCTGTAACGCAAAGTATATGAGACTGTCCACATAGAAGTAGATGAAGTAAACCATTTATTCAGACACCAGAGAACATATCCCACAAGCCTTTTATCCAGTAAGTCCCACTTCTTCATGACAGTAAGGAACCAAAACATTCAATACACAATATAACAACCTGGTGCCTTGCCATCCCAAATCTCTCTGACCCCCCTGCTTGGGTTTTCCCCAAACAAATTCACAATACAGCTAAGTCAGCCTGTTCAGTTCTAACCATCATGAGAGTGGCCATTAGCAGCCATTAGCAGTCATAACGTCTCTTTCTCTTTCTCTCTCTCTCAGCATTTTCCTGTGACATAATTCCTTTTCCTATCAGGAAGCTCCTCCCACTGCATGTGAGTTTAAGCTTCCTGTGATGTAAGCAGGTCACATGGCCTATTAATGGGTGGGAAAGATCTTCAAATTTAAATTGCCACTACAATCTGCCATGTTCAGTCTCCTAGTGGCTTCTACCTCTCTCAAATCTGCTCAGATTTTCACTTTTTTTTAGAGGTATCTGACAGAATTTGTAAGAGAGCTCTGGTGAGTCCCTCTTTTCACTTGGCCATCTTGGCCCTGCCCCCTGGTCAATCTATCAAAGAACATTTATTAATCATCTACCAGGTTGTCGAAGTCCTTCATAACCTAGTCCCCAACTGCCTTTCCAGTTTTCTTGCATCTTACCTCCTCAACATCTATTCTTTGATCCAGTGACACTGGCCTCCTGGCTATTCCACAAACAAAACACTCCATCTCTGAGCTCTGAGTATTCTCTTTAGTTTATTCCCCATGCCTGAAATGCTGTCCCTCCAACATTCAGACTACTGACCCTCTCTGGTTTCCCAACTAAAATCCCACTTTCTACTGGAAGCCTTTCCTAATCCTTAATTCCAGTGCCTTATTTTATTATCTCTATTTACTCTGTATATAGCTTGCTTTGAATATATTTGTTTGTATGATGTGTCCCCATTAGATTGCAAGCTCTTGAGAGCAGGGAATGACTGTCTTTCTCCTCTTTTGTATGCCTGGCACATAGTAGGCACTCAATAAACGTTAATTGAATGAATGAATACGTCAGGCACAGTGCTAGGTGGTAGGGTTCTAAGACAAAAATGAAACCACCTTTGCCTTCAAGGGATTACATTCGATCAGAAGCGACAAACACATTACATAAATAAGTATATACAAAGTAAAACAAGATAAATTTTGGGGAGGAAGCAGCTGAGAGATCAGAAAGAGTAATAAGTTCCATTGGGTATATTGAATGAGATGCCTTATGGGGTATTCAGATGGAGAAATAGGGCAGTAGGTGATGGGGGATCTAGAGATAATGACAGCTGGATATATAGATTTGGGAGTCATCTGCCTAGAGATTATAATAACCATGACAGCTGATGAGATCTTTAGAGAGGTACAGAGAAAAGCAGAGTGTTCAGGACAGAGATCTGGGATATGCACACACATGGGGGCAGGACATAGATGATGACTGAGTAAAAGACACTGAGGAGTAGTCCAACAGGAGGAGAATTAAGAGTGAATTGTATAAAGACCCAGGGAGGAGAAAGTATCCAGGAGGAAGGGGGTGGCCAACAATGTTCAACAATGCAGGAAGGTCAAGAAGAATGAAAACTGAGAAAAAGTAATTTGATTTGGAAATTAAGAGATTGTTGCAAACTTTGGAAAGAACAATTTTGGTTGAGTAGTGGGATTTTGAAGCCAGATTGCAGGGGGTTGAGAAATGAGTGGGAGGTGAAGAAGTGGAGACAATGGGTATAGATGACTTTTTCTAGGAGCTGTGAAAGGCTGTGAAAGGGAGGAGAGATACAAATGACATTTTCGGAGGATGTTGGCAAGATTAAATGAAAGGTTTTATGGATGGGGGAGATCCGGGCATGTTTATAGGCAACAGGGTCAGAGTTTTAGAGATTGGAGATGAGAAGAAGAATGATTGATACAGGATGGGATAAAGTCAAGGTCAAAAGGAGAGGGTTTGGCTATGATGAGGAGACAGGCCACCTTCTCAGAGATGGAGATGGAGAGTTTTGCTGAGGTGTAGAATTGGATCCCAAAAGAAGCTCATGATGGATGGCCTCCATTTTCTTAGTAATGTGTGATGTGATATACTTTGCTTGGATGGGGGTGATAGTGTTAGTGTCTGGAGGAGAAAAGAGAAGGTTTGGAACAGATGCTATGGAGAGTTAATAGAATCTATTAGGGAGGAGTGAAGGAATCCCAATACAGCTGTGAGAGCCCAACTGAGATTAAATAACATAAATTTGTAGCTGATCCAGTCAGCATGGTTATGTGACTTCCTCCAGCTGTGTTTAGCAGCACAGGAGAAGAGAAGTTGGGTGGTGGCAGTAATTGTTGCTTGGGGTTTCAGAAGGATAAGCAGTGACTGGACAAAAGGGCAGTGTAAAGGTGAACTGGCTAACTATAAGAATAAACATGGCAAGAAGAAGAAAGCAAGTCAGAACAGAGATAGTGCACCAGGGAAGCATTGAGAGGTGGGAGAAATGAATGCTGAAGAGGAAGAAGACTAAGTTTTGGAGGCCTGAGAGATATAGGACAGGAAGTTACGATTAAACAAAAGAATTTTGGAGTTCTGGAGAGGAGAGGTGTAATGTTTGTGGATGATGACCAGATATGACTGCCCCTGGATGTGGCTGAGGAATGAACGTGAAGGTCAGGACAGCTGAGGAGGTTGATGAACTGGGAAGTCAGAGGATTTTTTGCTGGCTGCCATGATAGTGGCTGCTTCACCAGACTTTCAGCATATTTGTTCAACCCTTTCCCGTGACTTGCCCATAAGGCACACTTGGGGTGGTTTGCCTCAGCCTGGGAGAGGAAACTGGGTTAGGGGATGGATTGCTCCTCCACAATCTGCTCAAAAATATTTATATTTTAACAGGATACATATTAACCCAAATGAAATGTTAAATGGTGGCATTTCAGGAAGAAAGTGAGTTATTTGGAGGCCTTGGGGACTACCACTTTGGCAGTGCAAACCCACTAGGGAATTTAACCCCCAGCCATTCCTGTACCTCAACTATTCCTACATTTTACAGCTGCTTCCCTCCCTTCCTCTCCATTTCTGAACCTAGAGATTCCCTAAGAGCTCTGAGTATTTTTTTCACCATGGCAGGGGTAATGATAACACTAATAAGATATTTACAAAGTACGATAAGGTATTCTGAGTGCTTCACTTATGCTGTCTTTGGAGAGCACCAAAAGATTCCTGGATGGCAGATGTTTAAGCAAGCAATTCATTTTGATTCAATAGGCATTTATTAAGATATGTAGGTGCTATTCCAAGAAGCTGGGGTGGGGGAGGGGATGGAGAGGAGTTTGGACTGATATAATAAGATCGAACCCAGATAAATAAGTGTAAGCAAATTATGAAGAGGAAGAGAGTACCAACAACTAAGGAGAATCAGGAAAGATTTCCTTTAGGAGGAAACAGGTAGTTCAGTGAATAGAATGGGTCTGGAGTCAGCAAGACCTTGAATTCAAATATAGCCTCAGACACTTACTAGCTCTGTCACCTTGGGAGAGTCACTTAACTTTTTTTTTTTTTTGCCTTAATCCACTGGAGAAGGAAATGGCAAACCATTCCAGTGTCTTGGTCAAGGAAAACCTCATGGACTATATGCCCATGGGGTCACAAAGACGTGACTGAGCAACAACTCTCAAATAGTCCCTGCCCTGGAGGAGCTTACAAGGCTGAGACATATATAGGGAGTGGTAGCCAGAAAAGGGAATTTGGCTTAAGTTGAGTCTAGTGAGGATCTAGTCACAGTGGGTGACTAGATCCATTGGACATTTGATTGGATCAGGGTTCTCAGAACACGAGGTAGAAGGCAGGAGGGGTGCAATGGAATGAGTGTGATGACCAGGTAGTCAGCCAAGATGCCCAGGGTAATGAGTCCATGGCTCATGACGCATGGTCCAGTCTTGGTGGGAGTGAGGGGGAATGAGGGTTGGGAGTAGATACAATGGACTTGGAAAGACTTCGAGTATGTCTGATGATGGCACCTTCTTATAATCTTGGAAGTCCTGGCAGGCCACAGGGTGATTTGTTTTTTGACCAAGCATTTTAGGAAGATATTGAACTAAGTAAGAAATAGAGGGGTTGCAATCTATAGTATGGAGAGGTAAAGCACACTGAGGAAATCCTAGGATCAAAGGGCATAGAATTGGAATAGACCTCAAAGGCCAGGTAGTCTGACCCTTTATTTTGCAGATGAGGAATTAAGGGAATTGAAGTGACTTGCTCAAGGTCACATAGGTGGGAGCTGTCCCAGGTGGGATTTGACCAGAGGTGTTTTGATTCTAAAGCCAGTATTGTTTCTACTCCTCCTTGTACCACTTCACTCTCGGATCTTTGAACGACTGAAGAATTTGTAATTACAAAGGGTTTGGATAAATAGGTTTGTATTTTTTTTAATGTCCCTGATTTTCCAAGTCTGAATTCCATAGTTGGAAAAAAGTGGGAGTCAGGAATAAATGATGTCATGTGCTGGAATCGCTAAAGAGGAAAGGTAAAGTATTTGATCCCTTTCATTCCCCTCTTTGGCCGAGTGTTGAAATGTAATTGCAGCGATGGATGCCTTGGGATATTTTCTGGCAAGGCACCTATAATTTAGGTTCTGTTTTCCAGAGCCCCAGAGACTACTCCCTCCTAGCACACCGATGTTTCTGTCCTATCAGTTTTCCCCAAATAGAGCCCTGATTGCAAGCTCTAGGCATCTGACACACATCCCAGTTCATTCACACTTTGGGGAGGCCATATGTTAACTCGCAGCCGTGCTGTAGCACGAGGTTAAAAAAAAGCTTGCTTTGCCTCCACTGTTACACCCACGACGTCTCTTCCAGCGGAACTGTTTAGGATCGAGAACAGCTTGCTTAATACAAATGTGTCTCCAATCTTTTATGGAGTTGACATTTTCTCATGATGTGGTGTACTCTCTGCCGACGTTGCAGATAAATTTGTTCCTATCTGGAATTGGCTGCTCTGATGGTAACAGAGCCAATCGCTTTTGAGAGCATGGCATACATCATCTTCTCAGCTAATTTTTAGCTGGTTGTTTTGCAGGTTCTTACACATCACCTGCAGGATTATGAGCCATGTCCCTCTGGGTCTTTGAAGGCCAGCAGGGAACAGTAGTCGAGAACAATGCAGCTTGAAGAATTAACCTCTAATGGTTGGAGGTCTCATCCCTATGTATTTAAATGGTCATCAGATTTATTTCTAGCTCTCAACTAAAGGCTGGAATACAACTTACCTAAACAGGTATAGCAATTGATTATGACCTCACTCTCCAGGAGCGTAGGTTGGCTCTATCTCTCCCTCAGGGCCCTAGGGGAATTCCTGAAGGGTTAGGGTGTCTCTTTCTCTAGCGTTATGAACTTCAGTCCCCACTCCACTGTGTTCCCCTCACTGTTAATCATCTGTGACTAGTGTCTCAAGTTCCATTTAACCAATTAACATTGATTTTACTTCAAAGATATAGTAAGAATAGAAGTATAAAGATTTCACTTTAACATCTGGGAGGCACACTCCCTCCCATATCACCTTAGTTCCTTGGGACACCTCAAACTTAAGGCAGTTTCTAGATAGCATTGGTCCCACCAACTTCACAATCAAATGTGGCATAGTATTAGCTATATGAGTCCCTAGAGTCCATGAAAGACATTACTCTGGATCCTGGACTGGCTGACTACCAAACTTAGCACAGACTCCACTCCCAGACCTCTTGGTGGCCTGCTCACCTAATGTTCTGAACATTATGGCCATGTCCAATCTCCTTCACCTAGAAGTAGAAAAGACAGTTTTGCAGGGAAGCAAGAGGCAGTGGCCTGTATTCCTGGGACATATACTGGCCTTGAATGGGGACAGCTCAAGGCCTTTCCTTTTATAGCATTGTCTTTCTTCTTTTCACCAGAATGCAGCCAGGCAAGGAGTCAGACCAAAAAAAGGATGGGCCTGGTTTGACTAGTGCTTTTGGAATGTATCTCAGTTCCAGCTCCATAGCTAATCAAAGAGACTCCTCTTCATTATGTGGTAAGTAGACCAAAACACCTAATAGAATATCTGCCCATTTTCTAGGTGTGATTTGCGTTAGCTAGGCACTCTGTACATGCTCGTAAGTGCTGGGCTGATTGGCTAGTCTCTTGTTAAATAAGAACCCATTCTCCAGGAAAACACAACTAAAGAAAGTAAATTAAATATTTCTGTTTGGAATCCTGTGTAAAAAAAAATCTTATGGAAGCAGCTCTTGCAAGAGCACCTCATAAAGAGGTAAAGCATTAGAGGGGAAAAGCACATTTAAGATAACTTAGCAAGAAAACCAGTTACGCCAGATTATCCCAATGTATTTAAGGATAAAACTAGGAGGAAAAGTGACAGAAAACAAAATGGAAAATATCTGCAAAGATTTCTATAATAGACTGTTCTCCATCAATGAAATTGAAGCCAGTAGGGCAATGAGACATTAAATAGTTTGTCCAAGGTCACATATCCAGCAGGTATTAAAGACAAGGCTCAGAAAGACCTGGATATTTCTGCCCAACTCTCTCTCTATCCACCATGCCATACTTCTTCAACCCTTATCGTTGTTTCAAGTACTTTGGCCTCCAGTTATTCAATCACCTTCTGTGCTCATGATATCTGTCTTTAATCTATCTCAACCTTTCCTTTGCAGGTCCTGAACCTGAAATAGAACACCCCATTGGTAGATTGTAATGGGAAGGAGGGTGAGGTTGGACTCTTTGTTTGACTAGAGTTTTCATACCTTAGGTGTACCCCATCTACTCCTTTCCTTCTCTCCAAATCAATTTAATTTCCCTCATGTGTTGGGATTCCTGGTTATAGCTCTGGAACTACCTCCCCACTCCTAAGTGCACCTCAGCCCCACATGTAGTACATTGTAATAGCTGTTGGGGAAGGTTGTACAACTTATATAAAGTTATATCTCCTTTATGGCTAACTGTAGGCACTTTTGAATTTTTAAACAGAAAAGGCAAACGGAAACCAACTGAGATCCAAATAATTGCAGATCGTGTTATAGTGAAGCTCAAATTAATGAGGTTATACTATGGGGGGCTGCTAGGGGGTACAGTGGATAGAGCGCTAGGACTCATTGGAAAAGACCCTGATGTTGGGAAGGCAAAAGGAAAAGGGGGTGGCAGAGGATGAGATGGATAGACAGTGTCATGGAAACAATGAACATAAACTTGGTTTAGAGAGGATAGAAGGGCTTGGTCTGTTATGGTCCATGGGGCCATGAAGAGTCAGACACAACTGAATGTCTGAACAAAAACATGTTATTTTATTTAATCAGTGCTTCTTGATAATAGGGATGTTATCCTGTTGGGTTGGGGTTGGGATCTGAGTCAATGTAATAGAGTAGAAAAACTAGACTGTGCATTGAAAGATCTTGGTTGTGGTCCTAGTTCTGTGGCTAACTACGTATGTGACTTCCAATAGATGACTACTTTGGGCCTTGGTTTTCTTATCTGTAAAATTAAGAGGGCTGCACTAGTTTATCTCGAAGGTACCTTGCAGCTCTAAAAAGACTGTGATTCTTCTTTGCTATCTCTTTCACAATATTTAATTCAGGACTTCTTAACCTCTCTCACTGTGCCTAATTCAGGAATCCGTGAACTTGTTTGTTTTTTTTTTTTTTAAAAATCTTGAGAACTGTATTTCAATAAAGTTGGTTTCCTTTGCATTCCTATGTGTTTTATTTTATTCATTTAAAGCATTCTCTTGAGAAGGGGTCCCTCACTGCCACCAGATTGCCAAACAGGTCTCTGGCACCAAAAAGTTTAACAGCTTCTGGTCTAGTGGCATGCCTGTGCCTACAAGGAACATTCTGCAAATGCTATTGACCTACTCTCTGACAGAAATTTGAATGAATGCTATATTTGTAGCCAGAGGATCCGAGTTTGAATTCTAGCTCATTTAAGAACTTGGCCAATATAATCTTGGGCAAATCACTTAATGTCTCTGGGCCTTAGATTCTCTGTCTTTAAAACACAAACACTTGATGATCTCACAGGTCCCTTCCACCTGTAAATCTGTGGTCCTAGAGTCCTAGAAACTGGGTTTAAAATATGTTTGAAGCAAAGAATACAATTTAAGGCCTCTACAGCATTCCTTAAGCATATTAACACATTAAGCAGGTACTTAGTAAATTCTTAATAAAACTGAATTGAATAGATCCTTTTTCAGTGAGGGGAAGGGAAACTTAAAGGGGACAATGTAGGTCTCCGTACCATGTAGCTATTCTCAATTCTAAGAGGGAGGGAGGAGTGCACTTTAAGGGTCCAGTAAGAAAAGTTAATGCAAGAACTCTTAATGTAACAATTTCCAACTTGACCTTGGACTGTGTCACCACAGACTTTAGTTCTTTCCTTCAACAGCTGATAATTTTTTTTTGCAGACTTATAAGAAAGCAACACCCCATTAAACCAGAGTAGTGACTAGAAATTCAACTTCCTTTCGAGAGATTTCTTTGGCAAATGTCTATTCTGAGTTCCACATATATTGTTGCTAACACCTGCAATTCTATTTCCCTTCCTCCCACTCACAGATGGCTTTCATGGGTGGTCCAGATGGTAAGAATCAATTTCCCTTACTTTCCTGAGAAAGTAGAAAATATTCTTTCCAAACAGATAGATAGATAGATACAATATGGTTGATAGAGAGATAGAGGTAGATGGGTAGATAGGTAGATAAATGGATAGATATATAGGTTGGCAATAGATAGATATTCAGGTAGGTAGATTATGTAGATAGGTAGATAGATGGGCAGATAGATAGATAGACAGGCAGATAGATATATAGGAAGGTAGGTAGATGATAGACAATCACATAGGTAGATACATAGAGAGAAAGATAGATGAGTGGATAGGTAGATGGATAGGCAGATGGACAGATGGATAGGTAGATAGGCTGGTAGATGTGTGGAACAGGGATTGTCTTTTATCTTTCTTGGTATCTGTAGCACTTAGCACAGTACCTCGCACCTAATAGGTGCTTAATAAATATTCTTTGAGTATTGACTGACTGACATGTCTTCCAATTGCCCTTCAGGATAATCAAGCTTTTAATATTTCATTTAATACTTCAATAGTATATTCTGTGATTTGCAGATATAAAACGGCAATGGGAGAATATTGGTGTTAAAAAATTGGGCTTCATGAGAAGACTGTTGTGAACTGATGAAGAGGAAGTAATCAGAAAAATAATATACACAATAACTACAATGATATAAATGGAAAGAATAAAAAAAGGGTAACCAATTGCTGTGTAATCATTATGACCAAGGTTGGCCCTGGGAAGAGTTGACTAAACGTACTTCTCTCCCTTCTTCACAAAGGTTGGGGAGTACAGGTATGAAATGTTGCATATATTGTCATGCATAATTGATATATTAGTTCATCTGGTTGAAATTATTTTTTTTCTTTTGCTTTTAATCTTTGTTCTAAGTTTCTAGGGAAGGGAGGGGAGAGAATATATTTAGAAATGAAGCTGCTATAATAACAAAATATATAAAGAAAAATAAAATGTATAAAGTAGGCCTGAGTGACAGTGGACAACTTAATATCATTGAATGTACAATGCATTTTCTAAAATTTGAATCCACCTTCTCTCTACCTCCTATTCAATTTTGGGTCCAGCTTATTGTTCATCTGCTGGAATAAGTCCCATTCAACTCAACCAGCAATTAAGCACTACTGTTTGCCAGGTATTGTGTGAGGTGCTGGGATTTCAAAGACAAAAATCAAACAGTCCCTTCCCTTACATTCTACTGGGAGAAAACAATAGATACACAGAAGAGTCAACACAAAAATATATGAAGTAAAAGCAAAATAATTTTGTGGAGGTGGGGAATAGCACCAAAACTGGGTGGAAGAGGAAGAAAGGGCCTCATGTAGGCAATAACACTTGGAAAGAGCTAGAGATTCTAAGAGGAAGAGGTAAGGAGTGAGATTATTTCATGCATGCACTTCAGTGAAAGTTTCAGAAACACAAAATGGAAGGTCAAGTCTAGGAACTAGCAAGTACATAAGTTCAGCTGAAGCATAGACTAGTCATTAGACCTAGAAAGAGAGATTTGGGCCAGATTGTGAAGGCTTTTAAATGTCACACAGAGAAATTTGCATTTTATCACAAAGAGAATAGGGAGATTCTGGAGTTTATTGAGGAGTGGACTGATATGGGTAGATGGCCCCATGCTTTAAGAGTTTAAGTATAGCAGCTGAGTTGGTGGATAAACCATAAAGAGAGACTTGAAGAAGGGGGACCAATTAGGAGGTTATAGCAATAGTCCAGGCAAGAGGTGTTCTGAGGTCCTGAACTGGAGTGATCCTTGCATGGGTAGAGACAAAAAGATAGATGTGACAAATGTTGAGAAGGTAGACTTTGACAAGACCTTGAAACTTAAAGAATGGTATGGCGGAGACAAAGGGAAGCATTAAGGATGATTCTGAGGTTGTGAACCTTGGTGAATTGAAAGATGATGACACTCTTAACAGAAATAGTTAGGAAGAGTAGTGGATTTCAGAAGAAGGATAATGAGTTCTGTCTTGAACGTATTGAGTTTTCAAAGTATTGGGAACACCCAGGTGGAGAGGTCCATGTGACAGTTAATGATACGAAATTATTGCCTAGGAGAGACATGAGGAATGGTTAAGTAGAGTTGAGAGTCTTTTGCATGGAGCCACATGAGGCAGTTAGCACAGTGGATTGAGTACTGGACCTGGAGTCAGGAACACCTGGGTTCAAATTCAGCCTCAGATATTTACTATTTGTGTGACCCTAGACTTGTCACTTGACCTCTGTCTGCCTCAGTTTCCTCATTTCTAAAATGGGGATCATGATAATCACTTACCTCCCAGGATTATTGTGAGAATAAAATGAGATCATATTTTTATGGTGTTTTTCAAAACTTAAATCTAGGTGCCATAATAATAATAATTACTTTTAGCATTGTTTTGAAAATAAGAATGGTAATTATTGTCATAAATGGTAATTGAACTCAATGAAGTTGATGAGGTCATTAAAAGAGAGTGTGGAGACAGAAGAAGGCCCAGGACAGACATATGACTAAATCACTGAACAGGCTGCCCTTTCAGTAACCTGCCATAATCTGGGCAACAAACATTCTTCACTGATTTGGTTTTCATATATGGCTTGCTAGACCGCTGATGTAAGTCACTGTGGGTCTTGTTAAATAGGCTTTGTAGCATTCTAGGGCTCAGTGTAATCAGCATCATGTTGCCCACAAACAAGAGTTTCTGCATAATCTCTCCATTTACTAAGGATCCCTCTTTTTCTCTGGTCTCAGCACAGGATATTTTCTGGTGCTGGTTAAAACCCTTGACAGGAATGTTTCCCCTGCTTTTGACTACTTGGTTGTGATGATCAGAGGATCCTTGAACAAAATCATCTTTATGATTTGTTTTTATTGTAGTCTTTTGTACATATACACCTTGCTGAAGAAGAAGCTTTCAGTCTATGTTTTCTTATTCTAAGTCAAACAGCTTTTCTTTTTGTACTAAACAAACAAAAAAAAACTCATTCAGTTCTGAGAGTCTCTAAATATCTTTGCCAGTTTCGTGACTCTGTCTCTTTTGAATCATCCACAAGAGAATGTTTGTTCACTTTACCATGTCTGTATCAACAACACCTTCAATGAGCCCATTGTCTATGAGGACTTTATAGAGCTGAGAGTAAAGGCATATAGACTGGCAGTTGGTGATGACTTCTTGGTTGTATTTATTAAAATTTTTTGTAATAATGCTGCCTTTGATCTTTTCCATTCTTTTGGAATATTAATCTTGGAGATATTTGGAAAATAGATTCTGTGAGTGTCTTTAAAATGTCTTTAAAATTCTTTATTTCTAGGAAGATTGTTGTTGTTCATTCTTTATTTTCAAAGAGGACCAATGACATCACGGGATGATGTCTTGACTTGCTAGTGAACTGGATTTAAGTGAGGCAGACTTGCACAAAGTCATCAGCTTCACTCTCATTTCCAGAGTCATTTAAGTCCAGTAGAGGTTCAAAAATCAAGCAGACGGATGATGGTCCAGGATGCAGAAGATGACCTTCATGTCTTTAATGTCTGATGAAGCTCTAAGCTTCAGCTGCATTCATGGCCGTTGGAACGAATTGTTCTCATCTGCTCATTCCAGCCAGGAGAAGTCTTCACATGCTTGGGGAGACACTCCCCTAACTCACCAATGGGGTTGAGGCCTATAGAGGTCCAGATCAGCAGAAGAAGTTGGAGTCAAAAAATCTGAATCTGAGTCTCAGCTCTGCTGCTTGTTATCTACTCTGGGCCTCAGATTTATGATCATATGTAAAATGAAAGTCTCAGACTAGGTGGCCTGTTTCATCTTACATGAAAACTCATCCAATTCTATCATTTTTGCAAACTCCTCCTATATCAAGATGAAATAGAGAGAGTCTATGGAGAGTCTGGAAAGTTGTTCTAAACTAAATGAACGTACACTTTGATATTTGGTGATCTGAATGTAAAAGTTGTCATGAGGAAGATGAGAAGATAGGAAGGGTGATTGGACAAAACCAAATGACACAGAGCAGAGTCAATAGATCATGGATTTGTAGCTGCAAGGACCACAGAAGCCATCTAGTCTGAGACTTTCACAGCACTTGCTTCAGCCACTGTTGGAACATGGCTGTTGGAACAAATTGTTCTCATTCTGGCCAGGGGAAGTCTTCACATCCTCCATGATGATGGCAAACTACTTTGACCAACATGTACAGAGATGAATAAACATAAAAGAGAAGGTAATCAAAATATGTGATATAGGTAGTAAGTGCTATGTGGGAGTGGTCATGAAGGAGAAAGATCTGTGTCCTTTGAAGCAACAGAGAAAACTCACAGTGAAGGTGCCACATTTTAGGAGGGACATTGATAAGCTTCAGTTTGTATGGAATAGGATGACTAAGATGCTGAGGCTACACTCAAAACTATGTCACATGTGGATAGGTTGAAGTGCAAAGAGTGAAACACATGTGTACCAGAAGTGTAAAAGACATTCTAACAACATGATCAGGAAAAGAGGAAGGCTGGTTATCAAATAATAGTGGAAGACAACAGATGGACAGTCTGAATGTTGTCCTAGTCTTCATAAAGTAGTAAATCACCCAGAGGAATGCTTCCAGCATGTTAGGTTGATATTCTAGGGAGGATGTGGTAGCTTGTATTGGGGAAGGTGGAGAGGCAGAACTGTGATTTCATTGACAGAAGGGACTCCCAGTGCAGGAATTCCCTTTACCAATACAGATCAGCCAACAGGCATTTATTAAATGCCTATTATGTGCCAAGCAATGTTCTAATCCTCTGGGGAATATTTTTTTTAAAAAAAGGAGAAAATGATCCCTGCCCCCAAGAAGCAGCTATCCAGTGGGGGAGACAACATGCAAATAATGAGATATATACAGCATGTAGATAGTATAGATGGCAGGCAATCTCAAAGGGGAAGGCACTAGCAGCTGGGGGTTCCAGAAGGGGCTTCCTAAAGAAGGTGGGTTTTAAACTGAGTTTTCAAGAAAGCTTGAGATACTAAAAGATGAAGATGAGGGAACAGAATGTTTTAGGCTTGGGGATAGAGCAGCAACTTTTCTCCAATTTGTAGCCTTCAGGGCACTGAGGAGTTAAATAATTTGCCCAGGACCACAAAGTCAATATGTATCCAAAGTGGAACTTGAAGCCAAGTCTTCTGTACTCCCTCTCATGGAGGATTCATGAATAAGAATCACACAGGAGGAGGAGGCATAGTTGTGTTCTGAAATGGGGGTGGGGTAGTACTCATTAGTACATTATCACAAATCCACCAATGTGTCTTACATTGGCCTCTGACAGTTTCATGTATGTAATTCTTATCTCTCCTATTAAATTCTTAGATTTCAATTTCAGCCAGCGATTATGTCATATATTTAAAATAAATACTCATTGAATTGAATTGAGTGAATTTTCCAATCCGATCAGTTAATATTTTAAAAAAGAAAACATGCACACAACAACCACAACCTAAATTGTTATCATCCCTCTGATTTTGTTGTTGTTATAGTACCATAGGCTTTTATGTGGTCTCTGCCCAAAGAGCACCCAGGGGTATGCTGGGAAAGAATGAAGTCACTGATGCCACAACATGAGTTTTGCTATGGGCCCCTATTACATAGTACTGGAATGTTCAGTCAACACACATTCCAGAATTCCATGCCTACACATTCTGGCTCCATTTCAGAATGGTCGGTGTACTTGTGGATGGGTGTGCTAGTAAATAGCCTCATTTCCAAGTCTTTATATAACCAGCTTATTCTAGGGTTTTCTTTTCTCCACCCACCAAAAGCTCACTGCTGTCTCAGTTTCCAGCATGTGCTAACATGAGCTCTGGTTCAACAGCTTTGAGGACTTTAGTGTCTTTTGAATCTCTTCTGAACATTAAATCTGCTGTCTCCCCCAAGAGCCTGGGCCACTTCTGGGGTCCCTGTTTGTTCAGAGATATAGCATATGGTGTCATTTCCTTGGCTATGGAGGGAGGAAACCAGAATAAAAAAGCCTCAGTCATTTTTACAAGAGCAATACACTGTATTCAAACTATGTAGTATGTGTTTGCATGTGTGTAAAAGAGAGGGGGAGAAACTCTAGGTTTCAGGTTTCAGTTCAAATGTGAAATTCAGTTCTAGTCTATCCAAAGGTTTCCTGAGGTTTATAAGCCTGTCCAAGAAATCTAGCCCCAGTTTATTACTTCATACTGAAATCATGCAAAGCTCATGATCTCATGAGCTTGGATGTGAAACCAGGTGAAACTTAAATGGCTTAGAGGGCACTTTGCATAGAAGCGGTGGTCATCCAGACTCGACTTGGGGGACATGGAACAATCAACATAATTTAAGATTCTGGGGACATCTGTGTGCAAGGTCTTGCAGAAAAAATGAAATAGCTCATTTTCACTCAGTTTTCTCTGAGATGTACTTTGAGAGAACCCTGTAGGAAGATCTCGAGGACCTCTCCTTGGCTGCTCCTGGCTAGAGTTATTAATTTTGTGCAGTTGCAATCATTTACTGAGGTCACCAAAGATAATCCTGGTAGCTCCTGTTTAAAGTAATCTCCCTTCCCTGTGGTCTTGTACCATTCTCCTGGTCTGTGCTCTCACTATATTATTATCAGAAAGCACTCCTTAGGCATGGAGGCACTTAGGCATAAAGAGAACCTGCCCACTAGGACAAGAATCCCAGTCAGGAGCTCAGGAACTATGGATAGATCTCAAAGTCTTACCTAATAGCCAAGCCAGGTGCCACTGTCCCACTCCTTCATCTACTCAGGTACTTTGCTGTCAGCTGTCTACCACCCTCAACTCTGACAATGTCAAACTTTCAAAATCAAAAGCGGCTCCTGTAATGCCCCCCATTCCAAACTTGGGCACCCTGGGCCTAATAATTTATAGATAAGATAGACTAGATTCCATAGAGATTCTTAACCTTTTCTATGTTATGGACCCTTTTGGCAATCTGATGAAACCTGTGGGGTTCTTCTCAAAATGTTTTTAAATACACAAAATAAAATACATAAAATTATAAAGGAAATCAATTATATTGAAGTACAGTTATCTATCTATTGATATCTGTCTTCTTTCTATTCATCCATCCCTCCATTCCTCTATCTACCCATCATCCATCCATCTATCTATCTATGTCTGTTTTCTATTTGTTCATCCACCTATCTGTCTGTCCATCTATCATCTATCTATCTATCTCTCTATGTCTTCTATTTTCTATCTATCCATCATCCCATGGTGTCTGTCTGTCTTTTGTTTGTCTCTACATATCTATCTTTCTATCACACAAGTTCATTTACCCCAAGTTTAACTCCTGAATCGTGCATATGGTTTGTCCTTCATTCTTGAAGAGGACCATGACGTCAGGCAGATGATGACATGACTTGCAACTGATCTTGATTTGAGGGTTATGCAAAGTCACCAGCCTCACTTTCTCCTCTAGAGCCATCTGGGTCCAATAGCCAGATGTTGATCAGGATGACTGGAGATGGCCCAGGATGCAGTGGGAGACCTTGGCCCTTTTAAGCTAAGGTCTTTTCGGGTTCTCACTTTGAATGAGGCAATGCCCATTCAATGAATAGGCCTCTTTAAGAAGTGAGTCAAGGGAAGGCCCCTTTAATTAATTAATCTTTTAAAAAAATCAAATTGGGAGGGAAAGACCCTTAGGGTTGCTGGCCAAAAGAGAAACAGTTACTACTTATATTCACTTTGAACCAGGAGGGCCCAAAAAATAACCATTAAATGGTGCTTGGTCAGGGACCTATTGTTGTCCAATTCATGAGATCCAGAGCAAATTGGGTTTAAACCTTGGTCTTTGAGAAAGAAATCTAGCCAGTAAAGAATGGAGGGTGCACTCATTGGTTCTTGAACTCAGTTGCTTTCCAGGCAAATCCCTACATTGGTCTTGATATGCAAAGGCTAAGAGTGAGCACTACCTTAAGCCCACCCCCAAGATATAGTGATTAGCCAGTTTGTGCTCGATAAGGAAGCAGCAGTCAACAATCCCAATCTCTTTGGGCCTGCGTCTGAGCTTGCTACTGACCCTGTACCTGGACAAACATTTATTTCTTATATTCTATATCCTGACTCCAGTATGGTAACTCAAGGTCTCTGATTCCAGGATTCAATCCTGCTTTTTCCTAGAAAAAATATCTTGCAAACTATCAGACGTGCTTGATTGGATTCTGGGACCAAAATATACACACATGTATATAGCATATGTATGTATATTGCGTATATCTTTACATATAGCTACATCTAGACACCTTTCTTCTTCCCCTTGCCTCTTCCTCCTAATCATACTCTCCCCCATATATATACTCTCTTATTACTGTTCTTTCTAGCCCCCATACACATTTCCTCCCTATGCCCTCATTATAGAGAACAATGGAGTTTGCACAATGCTCTCTGTGCTCTGACAGAGATGTTTCAAATAGAGAGGCCCATATGTGGAAGAAATGGGGAGCTGAATTTCAGAGTAACTACGGACCTATTTTCTCTTCTTATCGTGAGTGGCTAGCTAGGGAAGCATGAAAAACATCCCCATGTTTCACCGAAGAGTAGAAACAGATTCTAATGAATTCTGCAGCTACTTTCAACTTTCGGCTCCCTTCTTTTGGATTGGGAGATATGACCTCATCTTCTCACAGTCCAGGAAAGATAGGCAGAATCATGATGGAGGCAAAGTTCTTGGTTGGTGCTGTCTTCTACCTCTATGTTTGGTAGTTCCAGTACCCTTTTCGGCATTCCCAATCTCCCTCTCTTCCATCCCTCCTTTCTCATACTGCCTCGGAACCTCTTCTAAGGTAGCCCACTTGGCCAGGGCAGTTCCCCACACTACCAATTACTTCCCATTCCTCTCCCCTAAATAAAAAATTTACTGGCCTTGTTTCCCACTCCCTTTGTGTTGCAGTTTGGGGTGCTGGGAACCCCAAAACATAAGGGTACAGGGGGGTCTGCCTTGAAAGAATTTGACCACTTAAGCCTTCTTTCAGTCAAAGTAGCAGGGTTTATTTTGACATCAATAGAAGCAGACCAGTAAATCTGTGCTATTGTAACACTAATGTGGCCAACAGAGTTCCTAATGAATCTTCCGTATCACCAATAGGCCATGGACAGAATTCCTAGTGAGTCTGCTGTTTGGTAGGGATAAGACTGATACTGATATACAAGAAAAGAAAGTGAGAAGATCTGCATGGGATTAGGGAGTGGTAAATAGCCTGGGGTGGGCCAGGTGCAGATAATGAAAGGAGGTGAATGGAGAGCCACAGTGAATGGGCAGTTAAAAGGATTATTGAGTATTTAGGTAGACTGGGATGGGCCAGATGCCTCAGTTAAAACACCAGTGATCTCAGCTGCTGAAATGTAGGAGAAAATTTAGGGTCTACGTCCCATCACCACATCATTTGGACTCTGCTTTGGGCTAGGTTATTAAGGATGATTGGTTTAATCAGATAAACAATTCCCTACTTTTGTGTCATCAAACTACTAGGTTGCCCCTTCCAAGTAAATGAATGCTTTAATCCATTTCAAAAGTGAACAGTGGAGTTTTCAAAATCAATGACAGGTCAGTGGGGGGAAATTTTTCTTGTTAGGTTAGTCATTCAAAGACCCCCTATCATACCACCCTTCTGACTGTTCCTACAATGTAATTCTATCTCTAATTTCTTCCCCAAACCTCTCCATTTTTTCAAAAATAATGGAAGCCTCTTGGTAGGTAGGTCAGGACACCAAGAAGGCAGATCCTTAGAAGGACTTCACCACCCATTCATTGTCCATTCCAAGATCTTTACCACCCACTGACTGCTAACTTTCCATTTCCTGGGCCTAGTGAGTTTGACCTGAAACAGGACAATAACTCCTTCAGGTCAACAAGGAGTCAGTCCAGAGAGAGCTGCCATTCTCAGATGTTTCCACTCTCTGAGGGCCATGGAAAATAAAGAATGAAGCTCGAGTCCAGAGAGACACTCTTCAGGCTGGTCAGGGTTTTTAAAAGGTTAGTTGGGGAAAAGACATATGAGAAATGGTTGGCTTCCTACAACACTTTTGTTTACAACAGGGCTGTTCAAAATATGGCCGCAGGCCTCATGTGGCCTGCAGTACAATTTTATGCAGCCCACCTGTGGGTTTTAATTTTCACCAGCGAAAAAATAAAATAATAATTTGCATGGAATACATATTAGATTGTTTAATTCCATCACTAATAAATGATCTCGATGTTAATTTTCTTTGGTGTTTTTAAGACGGAACATATCACATGGAATTTTCAATCGATCTGTGGGATGCATTCCATCTGTATGATTCAGACTAGTCAGTATGCACCTACCTTTATACTGTTGTGTTGTCACTTTGTTGTTTTGTATTTGCCTTTGTGATTCATGCCTTCGCCTGTCGTATTGATGACACGCATTCCCCAGCTTTCTTTTAGTGTACTGTATTTTTTATTCTGGGTGCAGCACTCGAATAATTATTTTGTTTTAATACAGCCCCAAGATAACCTAAGGTTTGACAGCCCTGGTTTACAAAGTACTTCCTCAAAGGTCCTCATTCATTCAAACTAGGGTTCCTAACTGAGAAGACCTGAGTATTTATGTACATAGCTATCAGGAAGGAGTTACTAAGGGAGAAGTCATTTCATCTCTGTGAGCTTTAGTTTCCTTATCTGAAAAATGTTATGGTAATTTCAACAACAGGGTTACAAAGTCCAAAGGAAAAATATATTTTAATGTCAGTTATTAATAATAATCATAAAAGAAAATAGGAAATGGTTTCTATGGATCCACAGAGGCTCTCTGAAACATATCACCTCAGATAATAATTGAGCCAAATTTGTGGCTTTCTTTCTTTTTGATTTAATTTTTCTTACAGCTTCAATATTTTGAGTGTTTTTATAAAGAAAGCAACAGAAAATGTGATGCTTAGAACTGGATTATTTGACCCATTCTCATCTGCTTTTGGGTTACATCTCTTGATGGGCAGCATTCTCTTTGATCTACAGCTGAGTTTAATAAAATCTCTTTTATGGTCTTGGCTTTTTCCCCCTCAATTGGCTTTGTAAGATTGCTGTAGCCTTGCTACTTCCCATCATAGTACCTTTGCCCTTGAGTGGTTTGGGAGTCCTTTCCCTTGTTTTTGTGAGTCTGGTACTTGCCATACTTTGCAGTCAGCTCTGCAGGTTTTAGGAGACATTCTCCATGTAGGTGGCAGCATCACCAGCAAGAAGAGCTAGGACTTGTCTTCTGATCAGTCAGGTAATAATGCTGACTGATTGAAAGTCACAATGTTGAATTAGATGTGGAGACTTACAAAGAAAATATTCTCTATCATCCAGGATACAGAATTCAGTATCTATAGCTAGAAGAGACCACAGATCCCCACTACCATTTTACAGTGGAAGAAACTGAGGCCTAGGGAGTTGAAGTGACTTGCCCAAGGTCAAACATACTAAAGTAGGATTCAAATCCAGGTCATCTGACTCCCAATTCCGACATTCCTCTTTCGAGCCTCCACTGGGGTGTGGTTCTACACCATCAGCTATTTTTTGGACATCCCAAACTCAGCATGCTTAAATGAGGACTTCCTCAGTCTGAATTCCTAAACCCTTACCTCTTCTGAACTTTCCTGTTACTGTTGAAAGCACTGCCACCCACCCAGTGACCATAGTCTGAAACTTCATTGTCCTCTGTAATTCACTATACGTATACAATTTTTTGTGAAATATTATGCCTTCTACCTTCACAATGGGATAGCTAGGTAGTAGAGAAGATAGAATACTGGGCCTGAAGTCAGAAAGATGTATCTTCCTGAGTTCATATAGCTTCAGATACTTGCTAGCTGTGTGATCTTGGGAAAGTCACTTAACCCCATTGGCCTCAGGTTCCTCATCTGTAAAATGAGCTGGAGAAGAAAATGGCAAACCACTACAGTATCTTCGCCAAGAAAAGCCCAAATGGGATCATGAAGAGGCAGAAATGACTAAAGAACAACAAAGCCCTTCACAACATCTCTCTGATATGTCCCTTCCTCTCCACTTATATAGCCACCATTCTCTGGTTCAGTAACTCATCACCTTTTACATTTAATTGCAAAAGCCTCCTGACTGGTCTCTCTACCTCAAGTCTCCCTACTCTGGTGCATCCAACACAAAGCTGCTAAAGTGATTTTCCTAAAGCATAGGTCTGAACATGTCAACCCCTTACTCAGTAAATTCCAGTGGCTTTCTATTACTCCCAGGATCGAAAATAAATTCCTTTCAGGGGCTAGAGCCAAGATGGCAGCTGGAAAGCAGGGACTCGCTTAAGCTCTCCCATAGGTCCCTCCAAACACCTGTAAAAAATGGCTCTGAACAAATTCCAGAGCTGTGGAACCCAAGAAATAGCAGAGGGAAACAGGTCTCCAGCCCAGGAGGGCCTGGATGATTGCTGGGAAGGGTCTATCTCACAGTGCTGGGAGCAGAACAAAGGCCAGTGTGGGCCACGCCACAACCAACCAGACCAGGACTCAGTGGAGCAGGCCATAGGGCCATGAATCACTGAGCTGTGGCAGTTGCCAGACTTCTCAACTCACAGATGCCAAAGACAATGGAGAAGGTTAGTGGGAAAACTTCTAGATCAGGGTGAGAGAGGTGCCTGGTCTGGCCCAAGCCCTGAGGGTGGCAGAGGTGGCACAGCAGTGACTGGAAGCAGTGGTTGCAGCCCCAGCTTCCAGAGCTCCAGCATCAGCTGCTTCCAGAGTCTCTGGCCCACACGGTGGGAGGAATCAAGGGGTGGATCAGAACAGCAGAGCAAGGAGCACTTTGCTGGCAAAGAGGCAGGTTCTCTTGCTTTTTCCTGCTTGGATCTGGGTCAGGATCCTGGTTGGCAGTTCTTGGGGGTGGAAGAGCGTGGGTGTGGCAGAGCTTGCTGTGATGGTGGAGTAGAAGTAGCTCTGAAAGCAGCAGCACAGCCCCTAAAGCTTGGGACAATGTACTCTCTACTCTACAAGCAGTCATACCCTGAGAAAAACCTAAAGGGTCAAGTAGTTGGCTGGGAACATAACTCAGATTCGAACTATAGAACCTTTTTTTGGTGACAAAGAAGATCAAAACGTATAGCCAGAAGAAGTCAACAAAGTCAGAAAGTCTACATCAAAAGCCTCCAAGAAAAATATGAATTGGTCTCAGGCCATGGAAAAGCAAGTAAAGAAGTAGCGGAAAAATTGGGACAAGAAATGAGAGTGATGCAAGAAAACCATGAAAAACAAGTTAATGACTTGCCAAAGGAGAACCAAAAAATACTGAAGAAAACAACACCTTAAAGAATAGACTAACCCAAATGGCAAAAGAGCTCAAAAAAGCCAATGAGGAGAATAATGCCTTAAAAGGCAGAATTAGCCAAATGGAAAAGGAGGCCCAAAAGACTACTGGAGAAAATACTACCTTAAAAATTAGATTGGAACAAGTGGAAGCTAGTGACTTCATGAGACATCAAGATATTATAAAACAGAACCAAAGGAATGAAAAAATGGAAGACAATGTGAAATATCTCATTGGAAAAACCACTGACCTGGAAAATAGATCCAGGAGAGATAATTTAAAAATTATTGGACTACCTGAAAGCAATGATCCAAAAAAGAGCCTAGATATCATCTTAAAGATAACTGCCCTGATATTCTAGAGCCAGAGGGTAAAATAGAAATTGAAAGACTCCACCAATTGCCTCCTCAAAAAGATCCCAAGAAGAAAACTCCTAGGAATATTGTTGCCAAATTCCAGAGCTCCCAGATCAGGGAGAAAATACTGCAAGCAGCCAGAAAGAAACAATTTGAGTATTGTGGAAACACAATCAGAATAATACAAGATCTAGCAGCTTCTACATTAAGGGATTGAAGGGCTTGGAATATGATATTCCAGAGGTCAAAGGAACTAGGATTAAAACCAAGAATCACCTACCCAACAAAACTGAGTATCATGCTCCCAGGAAAAATATGGACTTTCAATAAAACAGAGAACTTTCAAGCTTTCTCAGTGAAAAGACCAGAGCTGAATAGAAAATTTGACTTTCAAACACAAGAATCAAGAGAAGGATGAAAAGGTAATCAAGAAAGAGAAATCATAAGGGACTTACTAAAGTTGAACTGTTTGGTTTACATTCCTGCATGGAAAGATGATGTGTATAATTCATGAGACCTCAGTATTAGAGTAGCTGAAGGGAATCTACATATATAGAGAGACAGAGGGCACAGGGTGAGTTGAATATGAAGGGATGATATCTAAAAAAATAAAATCAAATTAAGGGATGAGAGAGGAATATATTGAGAGAGGGAAAAAGGGAGAGGTAGAATGGGGTAAATTATCTCGCATGAAAGTGGCTAGAAAAAGCAGTTCTGTAGGAAGGGAGGAGGAGGCAGGTGAGGGGGAATGAGTGAATCTGGCTCTCAGCAGATTTGATTTGAGGAGGGAATAACATACACACTGAAATGGGTATCTTACCCCACAGGAAAGAAGGAGGAAGGAAATAAAAAAGGGGGAACAATAGAAGGGAGGGCAGATAGGTGGAGGAGGTAATCAAAAGCAAACACTTTCAAAAAGGGACAGGGTCAAGGGAGAAAATTGAATAAAGGGGGACAGGATAGGATGGAGGGAAATATAGTTAGTCTTTCACAACCTGAATATTGTGGAAGTGTTTTGCATGATGATACATGTGTGGCCCATGTTGAATTGCTTGCCTTCTTAAGGAGGGTGGGTGAGGAGGGAAGAGGTGAGAGAATTTGGAACTCAAAGTTCTAAAAGTGGATGCTCAAAAAAAATGTTGTTTTTGCATGCAACTGGGAACTAAAATAAACAGGTAATGAGGTATAGAAATCTATCTTGCCCTACAAGAAAGTAAGGGCAAAGGGATGGGGGAAGTGGGGTGACAGAAAGGAGGGCTGACTGGGGAAAGGGGCAATCAGAATATATGCCATCTTGGAGTGGGGCAGGGAGGGTAGAAATGGGGAGAAAATTTGTAACTCAAAATCTTGTGGAAATCAATGTTGAAAACTAAAAATATCAAATAATAAAATATTTCTAAAAATTAAAAAAAAATAAACTCCTTTATTTGACATTTAATACTCCTTATAAATTAGTTCCTTTTTACCTTTACAATCTTCTTACACTTAACTCCCCTCCTTCTATTCTATGATCCAACTACGTTGGTCCTTGTGTTATTCCTTACATATAACACTCAGTCCTTTATCTCTGGGATTTTGCTTTAACTGCCCGTAATGCCTAGAATATTCTCCCTCATTCCTCTTTGTTTCCCTGGCTTTTTTCAAGGTTCAGCTCAAATTCTACCTTCTCTAGGAAGCCTCCTCCCAATTCAAAATACTTTTAACTATGATGGAGAGGTGATGTGCTCGGAGTACAGATTGAGACATATTTCTTTTTTTGGAAGGGACAAGACCAATGTGGTAATTTGTTTTGCTTAACTGTACATGTTTGTAATGCGGTTTTTTTTTCTTTCTCATTGGGAGTGGGAGGATGAGAATATGGACCTGAAAATAAAAATTTAATTTAAAAAGGAATGCACTAATGTACTTGATGACAGGAAATTCTATTACCTTTCTTCATATCTCCATAGATTAGTAGCCTAGTGCCTGGAGCATAGTGTTAATAAATACTTTTTGGTTGATTAAATAATCTCTCACATGTATTCAGTGTTGTTTTATCCATCATACCTCACAGGATGCCCAGAGGAGCCTTGGAAGGTTCCTAGGAAAGGACAGGGATTATTTTTACAGATGAAGAAACTGAGTCTTGATGACTTCTGGTCAAAGTTACTTGGCTCCCTATTCTGGGTCAGGGTCAGCTACAATAAATGTGTCAAAATGTACTGGATCATAGACTCATAACACTCAGAGCTGAGAAGAAATTAAAAAGTATCTAATCCAGGACCCTTAGTTTATAAGAGGAAAACGAAGCCCAGAGAGGTGATGTTCCTGTAAAATGAGAAGTACAGGTGGAGGGACAGTGAGAGGTTGTAGTGAAAAGAGGCCTGGTTTTGTGATCAAAATATTCAGGTTATTAAACTGCTTTGAGCCTCAATTTTCTCCTCTCTAGAAAAGGTATAAAAATAATTGGACTCAGGGCAGCTAGGTGGTACAGTGAATAGAGCACAATGCCTGGAGTCAGGAGGACCTGAGCTCCAATATGACTCTAGACACTTACTAGCTGTGAGACCCTGGGCAAGTCACTTAAATCTGATTGCCTCCAATAATAGTAATAATATTGCAATTCCTTCCTTACAGCAGTGTTGTGAAGAAATTGATTCATAAACCTGAAAGCATCATGGAAATGTGTGTTATTTTTGTAATATAATCCTTTTTGATCCAGACCTAGAATTTCATCGCTGTAGGGAACTCTCAGGAAAGAATTTCCTTCATTAAAGCTGACTGACAACTATTTTGCAATTTATACTTAGAGGGTTGCCTAGAGCACTGAAAGGTTCATAATGATAATAGCTAACATTTTTATAGTGTTTGTTATAGGCACTGTGCTAAAAGCTTTATAATTATTACCTTATTTTAATAATAATAATAGCTAACTTTTATGTAACACTTCCTATGTGCCAGGCCCTGTGCTAAGGGCTTTACAATGACTATGTCATTTGATCTTCATGACAACCCTGGGAGGTAGGATAATAATATCCGCACTTTACAAATGAGAAAACTGAGGTGAACAGAAGTTAAGTGACTTGACTAGGGTCATAGAGCTAGGAAGTGTCTGAAGGGAGACTTAAAGTCAAGCCTGGCTTTCCATTCACAAGGCCTCCCTGCCTTTCATTGTACAGCTATACATATATTAATGAATGTGGGACTATACAGACACATACAGGGCTTAAAAAAGAAAAGAAAAACAACTGGTTTCTGGCACTGTTATTTAAAAGTCACAAAGGCAGTGACAGCTTTGACACTTTGGGGAAAAATTATTATAAATTACCATAGGAGCTGAAGAAAACAAGAAAAAAATGTATTATTTTATGACTCAGAGCAATTAACTATGGAATTCTGGGAAAAGAAAAAATTAAATAAACTTCAAATGTTTAAGTCTGTGCTGCTTACTACCTGTGTGAGTTTTAGCAAATTGCTTAATTTCTCTGTATCTCAGCATAGTCCTCAGACAGCACTTCTTATGCTGTGGGTCATGACCCCATATGAGGTCACAAAAAAAAATTGGCAATAATAAAAGGTTTGTGGATGCTCAAGGACCAAAAATTATTAAAAATCAAAAGCTTAATGAATCCAAGGTGCTTCTGGCAGTGCCTGCTGGTGTTGCATCATGCAACTTCATTTTGAATACAAAGCATGTGCACTTTGCACTGCATGTGCCCTCAGGCCACACAACGCCAACCAATACTGCTGGAACTGCCCAAATGCAAGAAGGGGTTGCTAGAGGAATAAGTTTAAAAAGCCCCGGGTCCCTTCCAACTCAAAAGTCTATGACCTAGGATTGATGAGCATACAACCCATCTTCATGTTACTGAATTTGAATTGACTACTAATCTGGGCCTGTTCAGAACTAAAAGAAATGGCAGGTAGGACATACAATGGAGATATTTTGTAGTAAGATCAAGAGAAGGAAAAATGTGTATGAATTTTTTGAGAAATGGGTAGAAGTTACTGAAAAGCAGATTTAGGGTCAAGGTAAGGAAGAACTTCCTAACAGTTGTCATTGTTGTGGTTCAGTCGTGTCAGACTCTTTTTGTGGCCCCATTGGGGGTTTTCTTGGCAAAGTTACTGGAGTGGTTTACTATTTCCTTCTCCAGCTCATTTTATAGATGAGGAAACGGAGACAAACAGAACTAAGTGACTTGCCCAGGGTCACACAGCTAGTAAGTGTTTGAGGCTGGATTTGAACTCAGGAAGGAGGAGTCTTCCTGACTCCAGGCCTGCAACTCTATGCACTATAGTGCCACCTAGCTGCCCTCATAACAATTAGAACCATCCCAGACTTGGAGTGCACTGCCTTGAGGGGTAGTTAGTCCCCTCCCTCTCAACCCATTTAAGGTTTTCCAGGAGAACAGGATAACCAGAGGGGATTCTTGCTCTGATAGAGGTTGAACTCAAGGGGCCTCCAAGGTCTTTTCCAGCTCTGAGAATCTTGGAGTAGATGATGCCCGGTACTGCACCATGTATGATTTTGGACAAGCCTCTTCCTTTCCCTGGGACTTAGTTTCTTTACTTTCTTACCTATAAAACAAGGGAGTAAGACTAGACAATCTAGTAGAATGAATAGAAGACCTGGGTTCAAATACTGTCTCTGGCTCTTACTTTGCCTTTGATCTTGAGCAAATTCTGGTCCTCAGTTTCCTCACATGTGAAATTGTGGATTTGAAGTTGTTAGTCTCCGAGGCCCCTTCCATCTCTTGATCTTTTATGATCCTAGGATTTCTAAAATTGCTTTCAACTCTGAGATTATTTTTATATTATGAAATTATTATATATTCATATTATGAATAGATAGGTGGCTTGGTGGCACAGCAGATAAAGCGAAGGCCCTGGAGTCATGAAGACTCAACTTCCCGAATTCAAATATGGCGCCATACACTAACTAGCTGTGTGACCCTGGGCAAGTCCCTTAACCCTGTTTGCCTCAGTTTCCTCATCTGTAAAATAAGCTGGTGAAGAAAATGGCAAACCACTCCAGTACCTTTGCCAAGAAAACCCCAAATGGGGTCACAAAGAATCCGAAATGACTGAATAACAAGAATAACAAATGTTATATTACATGCTTATATAATAAAGTTATATTAATACGTGCTGCATACTATATTTTCATATTATATTTATTTAAGATTATTATTATATATGTTCACAAAGTCCTTTAATAATGATCATCAAGTCACGGGATGCTAGACCTAGAACTGGAAGGAAACTCAAAGGTGATCTTGACTAACCCCCTCATTTTAAAGATTAGTAAACAGGCCTTGGGAAGTTAAGTGATTTAGGCCATAGAGTAAGTAAATGCATAGCATGGTTCACCCCTCACTAGGTCTCTCCTAGGGAAGCTTGTTTCTCAAGGCTTAGCAGTTTAGAAATTTGTGAAAGGGGTCTTTGGGACGTCTAGGCATTCAACTATAATATCTCTTCTAATCAAGTTTAAAAGCTGGGCGTGGGAGAGGTGGAGCCTGGAAGAGCCTGACTCACCCCATTCATATTTCTTATTGCTATGTAAAGTGCCATTCCCCTTGACCTGCTTTGGATTTAGCTGCGGTGATAAAACTCTTTGTGTGTGAAACACTGCAAATCATTCCAGAAATATGGTTGTCTATAAATTGTCAGTTTCAGGCTCCAAGAAAGTTGTGTCCAGCTCCAACTGTTTGTGGGTCTGAAAACACCCACTCTCCCAACCCTGGCTATAACCTTCTGCCCTAGATAGCTGGAGGGCAAGGCCCGTATTTTATTTTCTCCTCCTTTTGTGTCCAACCCAGCACTGGGCATAATGAGCTTCATAAATGCCTAAGAACAAAAACCAGAGCTAGACCTTAATGTTTGTACAATACTTGAGCCCTTTCCAAAATGCTCTCACATATGTTCGTTCTCTAACTGAGGGCCATGAATGAATCCTCTGCATCAGCCCTAGGGGGAGGGGAGGCATGTCTCTGATTAGAACCTTCTACCTTTTTTACATAGCCTAAGGTTGCCTTGCGCAGCTTCAAGCTTTGGTGAATGATTGGAGGGGCAGAACTTAAAGCATTGTTTTAAAGTCCATTGTTAAAAAAAAACAAAACAAACGGGAAAACAAAAACCCTACAACACTATATGAAAAGCAGCTGGCCAGCTGGTCTTGGAGTAAAGACTCTAGACTCCTCCCCTCTGCTAGGGAATCATTGTCAGAAACTCGGTTTTTAAGCCAGAAATCATTGCAGGAGGGGCATTGAGTTTCTAAGGTATTAAAGAGAAATATGCCACAAAGTGTAAATTCCTAGATGCTCTAAGGAAAGCCAAGCACTAATGGCTTGAATCATAATAACTCCTGGACCGATCTGTGACGTGGTTTTACATTTTCTGACTGATGGTAATTATTTTGGACAAATTATACCAGAGAAGCAGGCCTCCAGGCAAAAATTTGAAACCAGAATGGGAATGGGACCCTGCAGAAGGTACATTCTCCTCTGGGAGGCTGGTCCATGTGTTTGACAGATGTCTAAAGCTCTTCTAGACCCATGATCTCCATCTAGTGGCTCATGCTGGCTGGGACCTGGCCTTTGCTGAAAGCTGAGTGATTTCAGCCTGTGTGTTTCACTGCTGCGGCTGCTTTTGTTGCTCCTGAGGAGCCCCCTTATCTTACTTTAGCTGAGTGTGGCGGGCACTCTGTTCTTATTATGTCTTTTTAGAAGAAATTCTGTTAAATACTGCATTCGATGTAACTAATCTCATTTCTTCTTATGAGTATCCGTGGTGGCCTCTGTCCTTAGGACTCCTGGGGTCCCCTTTCTTCATAGCAAGAGAGTGAGGGATAACTCTTAGGAGCCACACAAAGAGAGAGTGACCTTTCCTTTCATAAGACCCGGACCTCAAACCCCCCCAGATCATTTTTTGAGAGACTTTGCTGTCTAACTTGGGACATAATCATAAGCCACTCCATACCTATGTTTCCAAGGGCAGAATTCCTATTAACTTGGGCCATTTAAAAATCTTCCTCCCCAGACACTAGCCTAACAAGTGCCCTAGGGCCATATGTCCTCTATTTCTTCTGTGCCCCCCATCACAGGACACAGAAGAGATGGTCAATAAATGCTTCTTGTTTGGTTTGTTTAATATGTAAATGAGGAGGTAAGCCTTTCCTGAAAGGAAGTTGTATACTCTGGCCTAGGTCTGAGATGTTGCTTCTTAAGTCTTGTAAAAAAATCCGGGATTTGTTAAAAATGAGGTCAGGCACAAAGTTAGCCTGTAGGAACCTTTGGATTCATGAGGATGACTTGCCTACTGGGCCATGGGTGAGAGATGAAAAATTAGTGTCCTACTCTTTCTTTTTGTTTTAGTAATTATTACAAATTTATGGGGGAAGTTGAGTAGTAGATAGAGCCCTGGATTTGGAGTCAGGAACACCTGAGTTGAAATCTGGCCTCAGATACTTATTAGCAGGGCAAGTCACTTAACCTCTGTTTGCCTCAGTTTCCTCATCTTTAAAATGCGCTGGAGAAGGAAATGATAAAAGCACTGCAGTGTCTTTGCCTAGAAGACCCCAAATGGGGTCACAAAGAGTTGGACACAACTAAAACTACTCAACAACACCAAAATGGGATAATAGTAGCACCTACTTTCCAAGGGTTGTTGTGAGGATACAGTGAGATAATACATGTAAAGGACTTAGCACAGGGCCTGGCACATGGTAGGTACTATATAGATGTTATTTATTATTGTTATTTAAAAATGATTAAGTGACTTCAGCTTGTACACCCAATTCAATGTTGACAGAAGTGACCTTTGAGCAATTTCAGAAAGACCATAAAAATCAGTGAGACATTTGTAGAGTCTCATTGGGAACCAATCCTGTGTCTTTGAACCTTCACCGTAAGGACTTTTTCTAGCTGTGACTTGAAGTGTGTTAACAGACAGGCGCTCCTTCACTTTCAAGTTCCTTTTCAGAACTTCTCTAATTGAGCCAGGACATACTTTCTTGAACAATTTTATGTTGTGGCTTGTGAGAATGATTCTAACCGGTAGATGGTCATTTCTGTTTCCATGGTGGTGTCTTCTGACTGCCATGACATTTCTCAATGAGGGTGATCAGAGGTGACCAAAGAAGAAGACCAGCAGGAAAGGCTGGCTCCGTGAGGATGCAGAGAGGGTACCTTGCCCAAAGATCCATTGCTGTCTTTTCACCAGTCTGCAGTAATTTTCCCAAAACATGACTGGGGAAAGCAATATGGAAAGCGCCCTGAAATCGCCTCCACAAAACGAGGGAAGACGTGTGTCTGTGTGTTGGAGACCTTGGGATGCAGCAAGGCTGCTCAGCCGTTGGAGGTTGGAGATAACAATGGGACCAAGCTGTCAAAGGAAAAAAAAAAAGACACTTTTAAGTTTAATATGCATTATTAACATTTTCTCCCTTGCTTTCTCAAATTTAGAAAATCAACAAGATCTGTAGCCTTCGCTGATCACAGGCTATAAAAACTAACACCGAAATTTTAATCAACAGCTCTTATAGAGCTGACTCCAGCATGCCCCTGGCTGGCCCTCCAGGTTCTAGGGGAACACCTGACAAGTTGGCATGTCTTTTTCTGATGCTATCAGCTCAAGCCCCTATTCCAAATCATTCATCAATTATTATTTTCTCCCTTACATCATTGATACCTTCCAGTGATCATCACCCCAGAATCATTTACCAATTAACATCAATTAGCTTTTACCAAAGGATATTTACTGAGAAGATATAACAAGAAAAAGAATACAGATATTTCTCCCCAACACACAGGAGTACAGTTTCTCTTATACCACCTTGTTCCCTGGGAACAGTAGGCCTGTACTTAACGTGGCTGCTACAAAGCAATTACCCTGCAAGATTCACTTTTGAATGTATCTTGACCAAAGGACAGATTCAATTCCTTGTTTGTAGGATTCAGCACTGTTGGCATTGGGGGTTCATTCTCTGCTGGGCTGAATCCCAGGTCTGTGCTGGCATACTTGGTTGGCTTGGCTGTCTGAAAATTCCAGTGTAGACTCATGTCATTGGATCCCTGGCAGCCTGCTCTTGTGACCTCACAAGGTTGTATCCTGGTGCTTGTGTCCAACACCCTCTCAACTCTCTCAGCAGCAGGAGGACCACTTGACCCAAGCTTCATGCTGGTTTCAGGCAGGAGAGTATCAAGAGAGGTCACAACAGCTTATCCTCCCTGGATGCCGGGGAAAGAAAAAGAATCGAGTTGTCCCTGTGGAAGTCTTTTGTATGCATTCTTAGGTCTGGCTTATCAGGCAAACAACAGTCTGTTTCTTCACCAGGTAGAGGACTGGAAACAGTTATAGCATAACTATGCATACTCTGAAGTAGAGAGGAGGGAGGGCCCTTCATTACATACCATTGTGAATGTCCAGAAGCATGCTCCCCAAGTAGTTCAGTAGCAGGCAGAGTGTGCTGTGTACATCCTCAGAGGAAGGGTTCCTATTGCCTAGTGTCCTGTTAAAATTATATATACATATACATATATATAGAGATATATGTATATATGTATATGATTATGGAGCATATGACCCTGGGCTTCTGATTGGCGAACATTCACCTTTTCCTGCCCAGGGCCAGACCCACCATGCCACTTTCCAGTTATCACCATGCCACCACATATGCATTCTCCATCCAACTTCCTAACTCTAGCTCTGAGACCAGTAATCAAATTACCCCTACCATTCTTGTGAAAAGATGTGTCAATCGTCCTCTGATCCCCTAAACACCCCTCTTTCTTCCCCACACAAAACACTTCTCCCTGGTCACCATTCTTCTTTATGTATTAGTTGTCTTTCCCTATTAGAATATAAACTCTGAGGTCAAGGGCCGTGTTGCTTCCTTATATCTGAATACCCAGATATTAGCACAGTGCCTGGCAAATGGTAAGCACTTACTAAATGCTTTTTCATTCATTCATTTTTTTTAAAAAATTATTTTAGACAAACACTAAATACATACTTAAATACATAAGAAAAGAAAAAGAAACATTATAAACTTAAATATAAAAGAAAAAAGACATGTCATGTGCACAGCAGAATACAGGAGAGGATTCAGAATATATATCAATGACTTATCATTTCAAGAAAGCCTATATATTAATTACTGTGCATTATGTTGAAAGCTGTCCATCTTTTCTTTGCTTTCTGGGAGGTTTTCTTTTCTCTGCAGTACACTTTTTACTTTGTTCTTTTTTCACCCCTTCCTCCTCCTTACCTGCCACCCCGAGGCTACAGTTAAGCACAAATATATTTATATATAGTGATTGATATATACATGCATGTATACATATATACATATATAAATGTACACTTTCCCTTAGAGATTCTACTCCTAATCTTGTTTTTATGTTTGTGCATATCTCTGTTTTCCTATCTCTCCTAACTCCTCTACTTTACTTCTACCTGCTACCTTGCCCTCCTGTTACTTAACCTATCCCTCTCTCCAGCAATACCCCCCCTTATTCTCCCATTCCCCTAAATCTAAACATTGTTTTGTACACCCCTTTGATCCATTCTGTTCCCCCTCCCCTCTAAAGCTCCCTCCCTTATCTTCCCATTCCCCTAAATCTTCACCCTTCTATATCCCCTTTTAACTTATCCCCCCACAAAGATCCCTTTTTATTCTCTCCTCCCTCCCTATCCCCTTAGAGTTTGATTTCTTTTTAAATTTAGAAGACTTTTATGCTCTTCTAGATGTATATGTATTTTCCTCTCTTAAACCCATTCCCGATGAAAGTAGATTTCCAGAACAGTCCCCCTCCCCCACCTAATTCCTCTCTATTGGTTCTTTCTCTTGCACCTCATTTGTATAAGATAATTACTCTTTTAGCAGTTCTTTAACAGTTTTACTTTTTGAAGTCTTATCATACTCATGTCTACCTCAATCTTTCTTATAAACTACCTAATTACTAGTAACAATCTTAGACACAGGTTTTATATTTTCCATGAATAAAAGGTGAACATTCTATTCTTATTCAGTCTCTGGTAATTGGTCACTGGTATATACCTTATATTTCTCTTGGCTCTTGTATATCTATCAACTCTATTGAGTTGAGGGTTTGTTTTTTTTTTAATAGAGTTCTGAAAGTCTGACAGTTGATCAAATGTCCATTCTTTTTTCATTCAGAATTTTGCTGCGTATGATATTTTTGGATGGAAGCCGAGTTCTTTTGCTCTTCAATATACAGTGTTCTAGACCTGTGATCTTTTAGTGTTGCCAACACTGGGTCTTGTGTGATTCTTTTTTTTTTTTTTTTGCAGGGAAGAAGGCAGGGCAATTGGGGTTAAGTGACTTGCCCAGAGTCACACAGCTAGTAAATGTGTCAAGTGTCTGAGGCCTGATTTGAACTCAGGTACTCCTGACTCCAGGGTCGGTGCTCTACTCACTGCACCACCTTGCTGCCCCTGTCTTGTGTGATTCTAATTGTGGTATCATCACATGTAAATTGTTTTTTTTTTCTTGTTGCTCATAATATTTTGTCCTTGATCTGGGGTTTTCAGAATTTAACTCTGATATTCCTGTGAGTTTGCCTTGTAGGATCTCTTTCAGGTTGTGATTGGTGGATTTTTTCTATTTCTACTTTCCCCTCTTGTTCCAATGCTTCAGGACAATTTTCTGTAATTATTTCTTCTATTATTATATCAAGATTCTTTTTTTTTATTGGAACTTTCAAGTAGTCCAATTATTCTTGTTTTCTTTTCTCGATCTGTTCTCCAGATCTGTTGTTTTTCTTATGAGATGTTTCATATTCTCTTCTATTTTTTCATTCTATATATTTTGGTTTTGTTTTATTTTTTTTTTATTTCTTCATCTTTTATAACTTTGGTGGCTTCCCTTTGCCCAGTTCTGATTTTCAAGGAGTCATTTTCTTCCTTAAGATTTTGGATCTCCTTTTCTAATTTCTAATTTCTTGTCATAATCTTCTTGTTTTTCTTGTATTATTCTTATTTTTCTTTTCAATTTTTCCTCCATCTTTCTCATTTGATTTTTTAAAGTTTTTTTTTAAGTTCTTCAATAAATTCTTTTTGGGCAAGTGACCATTTGACATTATCCTTTGGAGTAAAAGAGGGGTTTTTTTTGCTTCAGTATCCTCCTCTGAAGATGAACCTAGGTCTTCTCTATTCCCACAGTAGTTCTCTCTGGTTGGATTCTTTCTCCTTTGCCTGCGAATTTTTTTATGTAATAATTTTCACCTCTAGTCCTGGGGTGTGGGGTATGGGGCCTCTGATCCTCTTCCGTTCTCCGCTCTGACCTTGAACTCAAATCAAGACCTCCAGCCTGTGCCCACAGCCAGCGGCATCCCTGCCCCACTGCTTCTGCACTCACTGGGTATGTGGTATGTGTTGGTTCCTTCTTGCCCAGGGCTGAGTCTCAGCAGCACAGCTGGGTCTGGCATTCTTTGTCAGCAGAGGTTCCCTAGATCTTCCAAGGTTATATGCCCAACTCCCCTCACTGTCCTGGGGGATAAAAATTCCTGTTGTGGGGCAAGGAAGCCTCCTAACCCAACTAACCCTAGAGTTTGCTGCTTGTTGTTTAAGCAGCTTGCAGCTTGTTAAGGCAGATCCTTGTCTGATTGTCACAAGAGAACTCCTGCCCCTACTCTTATTTGTTTTCACGTCTCTATGTTCACCCAGAGGCGTTATTTTATCTCTTTTGTGGAGGAAAATCTTGAGAGCATGAAATTTTCTGACCTACTCCACAATCTTCCCAGAATCTTCTCCCTCTTGCATTCATTCATTCATGCATTCATTCATTCATTCATGGAGAAGGCAGAATGAATATGAAGGAAGAAACTATTCATTAGAAAGAGTTTCTAGGAGGTTTGGGCCTAGGAGGTTTGAGGCTGAAGAAAGTTTTAGGCATAGATTGGTGGAAAGGAGTGGGGTGAACACTGGAAGCCCGAAGAATTGTAGACAAGAAATAGCAGGTTGCACCAGAAGGGATTTGGAGTAGAGGGGTCATGTCATATTAGGGAGAAAAAGACACTGTGGGAAGATAATTTTGGGGGCTTTGAATGCCAGACTGAAGAATTTAGGTTTTAAAAAAAAGTCTGTATGGAACCACTTTGAGTCCCTGAGCAGCAGAGGACCATGATGAGAAAGGTAGCTGAAAGAGTTGTTTTTGGAAGCTACATGTAGGATAGCCTGGATCGCACACTATAGTTGGGCTGCCTGACTTGGTAGTAGCTGCAGTAAAGAAAGCCTGGGCTAGGATAGTAAAGGAGGAACAGAGGGTAAGGACCAACCTGACAGGTGTTTTAAAGTATAAACCAGAACCACTCCGTGATTGACCAGACATTCAGTGCAATAAACATTAAGTGCCTTCTGTATGCAAGGCAGTGTTCTCATTTCTGAGTGTATAAAGGTAGATATGACACGACCTTCCTCTCAAGATGCTTATGATAAAAATGACATTTACAATTTAATAAAACATAGAAGAGATGGGAGTTGAATATAATTCTAAGGTTTGTGAGTTTCAATTGCAAAATTACCAACTGGTTATAATTAAGTGCCTACTATGTGCTAGGGCAGTGAGGTAGTATGATGGATAAAGCTCTGGGCCTGGAGTTAGGAAGACTTATATCTTCATGGGTTGAAATCTGGCCTGACCTTAGCTGTGTGACCCTGGGCAAGTCCCTTAAACCTGTTTGCTTCAGTTTCCTCATCTGTAAAATGAGCTGGAGAAGGAAATGGCAAACTGTATTTTGCCAAGAAAATGCCAAATAGGGTAGTGAAGAGTCAGACACAACTGAAAATGACTGAACAACAACAACATATGTGTTGGGCACTGGAGACTTTTCTTTTTTAACTGGACCTCTACTTTCATTGGTGTAGGTAGGGATCTCCCTGTTAAGAAATTCCTTTACCAGTGTGGATCAACACCATCTCTGTAACTTAGGGTCTTAGAAAGTTATCTGGGGTCCTTAAAGATTAAGTAACCTGTCCAGCTAGGGTCATATAGTCAATATATGTCAAAGGTGGAACTTGAGCCCAGGTCTTCCTGACTCTGAAACCAACTCTTCATCCACAATATCACAGCTACCTCTTTACAAAGACAAAAATGAAACAGGCTCTACCTTTAAGGAATTTATAATTTGGTGAATTCAACTAATTTGGCTAATGATATTGGGTAATCTCCCCTATCTCTCAGAAGTTCTGTCTCTCCACCTCTATCATGGGGGAGAGGCAATGGGAGTTAAGTAACTAGCCCAGAGTCACATAGCTAGTAAGTTTCTGAGGCTGCATTTGAACTCAGGTCCTTCCTGATTCCAGGGCTGGTACTCTGTCCAATGTGCCACCTAGCTGCCCTAAGATTTCCTTAGTTCTAAAGCACTTGGCAATGCTTAAGTAACATGCCCAAGAGCAATACTCCCAAGTGTGACTTGAAACAGGTAAAAAATGTCATTGGGAAATATATTTAACAAAATAAATAAAAATACAGTAGAACATAGATAATGCTCAAATGTGGTTTTCTAAGTAAGTATGTGGACCTGCAAGAAACCTTATGTATGGTTTAGTGGTCTTATTTCTGTTTGAGTTTGGCACCACTCTAACACTGTTAGAGCACATATTTTCCCCATTATCACAAAAAAAGGAGAGTTCTTCCAACAGCCATACTCAAGGGCACAGCATTCTTGTTCCTGGCATTGTTTTCATTCTTTAACTTGACCCGAAATGTTGTTTCTGGGATGAAATTTCGTGATCCCTGTTCAGCCAAGGAATGCACTTTTTGAAAGGAATTTGAAAAACAAACCATCTTATCATTTGTACATTCTTAGAGAGTAGCCCAAAATGGAAGTAGATGCTTTATCATGATGACTGCTGTTTATTTAGTGTGCATATCAGTGCAACTTTTTAATCAATACAAGACAAAGAGAAGCATTGTAATCCTTGGCTATTTTAGCTGCAAAAAATGCATTTAAAATTCCCCGTTGATTTAGTGTTAAAGTCTCCTGGACATTATATTTTTATTCGCTCTTAAATACACACACACACACAAACACACACACACACACACCACCAACACCACCACCAAAACAGGAAGAATTTTTAGAAGGAAGGATTTCAAATGCACACATGTTGCTCTTCTCCCTTTTCTGCAGAGGTAGGGGACTGTAAGTAAGGACCCTACAATAATACTGGTCTTGATTGATGTTTTGGTTAGTTTTATTGAACTGTTTTCATAAATATATATATATATGTACATATATATAATAAAATGTATGTATATGTATATATCTTATCGTATAAGAGCTGACTCTCGGGGTGGGGTTGGGGAGAGGGGTTGTTTTGGAAAATGAAAATGATATCAGAACAAAAGAGCAATTAAAAATAAAATATATACATGATAACTTGGAAATAGTCATAAAATAGTAATAACATATTTATGTAGTACTTTAAGGTTGGCAAAGCACTTTACATGCATTATCTTATTTTATTTATCATAAATTGTTGATGTGGCATGGGTCCTTAAGGGAAGTTATTTCTGCACACTGGGGAAAATTTAGAGAAAAATCCCATCATTGTGCGTTACAATGGCTGTTACGTAATTATCAATGGAAAGACCATTGATCCGTAAGTCAGAAGACCTGGGGGTGGGTCTTGGCTCTACCAGCTCACCGGCTGCATGATCCCAGGCAAATCACTTAAGCTCTCTGATCCTCAGTTTCTTCATCTGTAACAGAGCAGTAACCACAGCTGTACTATATATCTCAAAGGACTATTGTGAGAAAAGTGCCTTGTACAACTTAAAAGTGTGACAAAAATGAGAACTATTTTTAGTGTTACCACCATTGTCTATGTTACTGCACGTAGAAATATGTTTAACTGGGGTATGGTTTAAAAGTTGCACTGACTTTAATAATTCCCCTGTTGGTCCCCACTAAAGCCAAACCTTCATTTGCACTTCAAACACCCTGAAGCCCTGGCACTGGGGGCAAGTTATAGCTGCTTGGTGGTAATCTCTAGGAAAGATCAAACAATCAAAAAATGCATTCCAGAAACTTAACCAAGCCAGAAACCTCCAGCCTCTGACTCCCCAAAGGCTCCTCTTCAATATGTTCTGAGCACCCACTAGATTGGAGGCTATTTCTGAAGTTAAGTAAGTAGGTACTTGATCCTGCAGATTTCTCTGTTAATTAGCAGTCCCAGCCCTGTTTCCCTGAATCCAACGTGACTGACCATGAACCCAAACAGGTCTGAGATCTTGTAAGGCTCCCTCAGGTGCTTCCTTTTTCTCCTAAGTCTGAAGGATGATGCTTTTGCAGCGTGAAAGGCAACCCACCCTCCACTCTCTGCTGGGTTGGCTGCAAACCAGCCTCAGTAGAATACAAAGATTGGCCCTGCTTTGACTGAGACCCCAGCGAAACAAACTGCATGGTCATTCTTGGATCTGATCTAGTTTTACAAGTCTTTCTACCAATGCAGATCAGCCCCGACTCTGCAACTTTTCTTAGGGAGCCTCCTGGGGTGTGTGGAGGTGAAGAAAACTGCTTAGGATGCGGTAGCTGGCACAAGTCAGAGACATTACTGAATCCAAGGTTGGTTCTCTGAACACGCTATGATGCTGCCCTGCAGCCCACTCATGTTATAAACAAAAAACTATAGATGTTGCCTTATTGTCTGGGTTGGTATACTGTGGAAGGTCTGCCTAGGCATCTAGTGGGGAGCCTTGACAAACTGTGACTTAGGCAGCATAGAGAGAAGATGTCACTTCCAACTCTTTGAGAGGTCATGCCAATTAATTATTATTTTTTTCAAGCATATGTTTATTTTATTTTATTTAATCATCATTTTAAAGAAATTGAAACAAGAGACAGCTAGGTGGCACAGTAGGTAGAGCAGCTGGCCCTGAAATCAGGAGGACCTGCGTTCAAATCTGGCCTCAGATACTTACTAGCTAGTTGTGTGACCCTGGGCAAGTCACTTAACTCCTACTACATCCCCCCCCCAAAAAAATGGAAATAAGGAGATGACTACTTATAAGAAACTTTTCATAGACTGGAAAATTTGCATATGGAAATTCTCTTTTGTGTAGAAGTCTTTTTCTTCTCCTTATACACTTGTGAGCATATAAGCACATACACACACACACACACACACACACACACACACACACACAGAGCCTGTCAAGTTTGTGCCATACTCACTATGCTGAGCATTGGCTGATATCTCTAGGGACTCTGACTGAGGCTAGGGAGCTGACTATGACAAGTATGAAGTGCTTTTCCTGACTTTGACCAATATTGATGATAAACACCAAATCAGAAATGTACATTTTACTTCACACAACAAAGGACAATTTCTGCTTTAATTCACAATCAGCCACTATGAAAAACCTGCTGCACAAGGTGAGATCTCATGGAAGTAAGTGGTGGAGGTTGGCCATTCACCTTTTAAGGAGTCAAACCCTCTGTCTATCTACTCTCCAAGGTCACCTAGAATGGACAGTGTAGGGCCTGGAAAGAAGGCACAGCCTAAATGATGCTGAGTTTAGAGCATCACCTGATCCCAGATGGAGTGCTGGAAAGGACCTCAAAGGTCTAACCCCCTCATTTTGTTTTGTTGAGTCATTTCAGTCTGGTCTGACTCTTCCTGATCCCATTTGGGGTTTTCTTGGCAAAGATGCAAAGGGATTTTAACCCAGGCCCTCTTCCTGCAAATCTCAGTACTATTCTAGTACTATATCTAGTACTATTAGTACTAGTACTAATCTCAGGTACCTTCTCAAAGCGTCTACATGAAATCAGAAGATCTGGATTAGAGTATGGCTTTAATACTTACCGTCCTTATGATCCCTAGGCAAGTCTCAACTTTTCTGACCTGCAGTTTCCTTATCTATAAAATGGGAATAATAATACAGTATAACCTTTAAGCTGTAACTGCTTTGTAAACTTAGCAAGTACTAAGTAAGCAATTATTATCTCAATAACCCGGGCTTAATCAGCTTCAATTCAACTTTTTTTCTTTTCCAGCAAGTAAGGGGTAATTATGAAGACACGGGAGAGACAGTGGGTCCTAGAACCTCGGAATGGGAAGGTAGCTCAAGGGCTATCCAATCCATCCCATGCTTGGACAGGAATCTTCTCTAAAAAATCTCCCAGTGTAGTCCTCAAGCCTCCCTTTGAAGATCTCCAGGGCTGGGAAACTCCCTGCCTCCTGAGGCAGGCCATTCAACTTTGGAGTCAGTTTTAATTGTTAGAAAGGTTTCCCTTACATGTAGCTGAAATCTGCCTTTTTGCAGCTTCCACCCATTGTTTTTAGTCCTGTCTACTGAGCCCAGTGAGCAAGTCTAATCTCTCTCCCTTATGTCACATTTTCTAATATTTGAGGATAGATATCTGTCTTTTCTTTTCCAGACCAAACATTCCCTGATTCTTTAACTAATCCTTGTCTGGCACAGTTCCTAATTTCCTCACCACCCTGGTAGCCCTGGCCCAGATATGCTCTGACTCTCTTTGGGGTTCCTATAACGTGATGGCCAGAATTCATTACAAAACCCCAGATGTGGCCTGTCCTGGGAAGAGGACAGCCAGAGCCACACCTCCCGCATTCTGGACACTGGACTTCTATTAATGTAGCCCTGGGAACCTTGGCAATGAAGTGTAAAACCTGGCCAGAATAACAAGCTGAAAAGGGAAGCTTTGGTTCCCCTTGGTCCTACTGGGGGATTGCTTGAAAAAGCAGAACTATGAACTTTTGACTTTTAAAGACTGAACTACAAGTGAAACTCAGGAAGAAGTATTCTCTGGCTCCAGGGAACCACAGTATCCTTAGCCACAGGGACCTCAGTGCTGGGAATGAGGAATCAGATGGTCCTTGGAATTCCCCATTCTAACTTGAGGAGAAAAAAAAAGACAAAATCCCTTAGTTTGACTCCCCTCAAAGTTTCTAAGCTACCGCTAGCCTCAAGGAACAGATAGTTCAAATTCACACTGGCTCAGTTGGGCAGAGACCTCTGAGATGGTCGCCAGGACCACAGTGACCTTCTCTGAGACTTTCCTTCAGCCAAATTGTATGTTTATTTGAGTTGTGCCAAGAGATATGGGCTCTCAGGCAACATCTGGTTCCCAAAGAGATTTTGATCATTATCCCTCAGCTGAATCATTTTGATCATGTGTTTGAAATACAGAATAACCCTTCATAACCTTCACATTTGTAAAGGTCATTCTACTTTTCAAAACTCTTTCATGTGCCTGGATGCATGCTAGGTTTCAAACCAGTGCTATGAGGGAAATTTTGCAGATCATCACTTTGGAGGACACAGATGCTAAATGACTTTCCTAAAGTCACCCAGCTAGCCAGAGCTCTAGCTAGGGCCACAGAAGTTGGGACCTAAAACATTAACCTTTTAGGCCATAAAAATTCAAAATATTCACTTCTTTAGAAGAATAGAAGGAAGGGAGGGGAGCACAAGTATGAGGTTAAGGATGTAGGTTCATGAGGGTTTTTCTTTTAGGAAGATTTTCTAGCTTTCTTCAGGCATTGATAAGGAACAG